>NW_026855828.1:0-339829 GCF_026571515.1 Ruditapes philippinarum
GCATATTGGGAAAATCCAATGTCCCCCCGGGGGCGGGGCAATTTTGACCCCAGGGCTTTTATTTGAACAAACTTGGTAGACACTCATTAGGAAGGGATGTTTCATGCCAAATATCTAAGCTCTACTCTTAGGGTTGTTTTAAAAAGAAGATATTTAAAGATTTTTTTCTTTCGGTTGCCAAAATTGGCAAACCAGAGTTCTGCATGGAACTTTAAATTTATTTGAACAATTTTTAAAGGTGACCCACCAAAGGAACATTCCTGTGAAGGTTTGGATGAAATTGGCCCCAGTGGTTTATGAGGAGATGTCACAATGTGGCCCATACCCACGTGACTTTTTTGGGTACGGAACACCGCCGATTTTTCACCCGATTCAGGCTATGCTTTTTTATTCACAACTTATTTTTATTACTCAACCGCATTTTGATCAGATAAGGCGCAGAAGTACCGTAATTAGTATATCAGCTATCCAAACGGTATAATTTCAAAAAAATTTGAAAACCCCTGAAATGGTTCTTTTTGAGAACACAAATTCGAGTTACAGTTTTCTTTTCATAGCCCTGGCCCGAGTGGGAACGGTCCCACTCCATTTGCCATTAAAAATCAATTTTTCTACAAGTCATATGTTTTTGACCACTATTTTATTTAGAAAAAATACTTGTTTTTAAATCTGATATATTTACTATGTCTTTTTTATCCAAATTATCGGAGTGAATGCAGTGATGTTTTACATAGTTTCATAAAGTTATGTTGGGAAATGGTACCGGAAAACACCACAGTTATTTCAAAAGATTACACGGTACACACACAATTTTCTGTTCTTTGTAATAATTCTAAAAATAAAAATTACTAAAAATTTTAATTTCAATTTTATAATGTTTGAGTGATTTTTTTCATAGTTATACATTTTATTAATTTAAACGAGAACCCTAGGACCTCTTTTGCAATGGTATCCGTAATGCTTACTTTTAATGTTTATAATGTTTTGGGCACTATATTTCAACGAAGATCACGCTTAACATTTTTTACAAACCTCCCATTAATTTCCTATTTAAAATCACCCTTAGGGGTATTGTTTAAACACTTCATCTTCAACAGGAATCAGGTAGTTGCGCTCTATAGAAAGAAAATGTTGTTATATAATGGCTGTGTTTATTGTTTTTTTTTATTTCTTTTAGTTTAAGTGAAGGGTAAGATACGTCTTTTTGCTTCATCCTGAAAAAATTAAAACAAGGTCATGACCTAAATCCGCTAAAAAGTATCCATTACTTGATAACAATTTAGTAATATATTTATATTTTGAGTTAATAATAAGCAAGTCATTAGCGTTACAATTTTTGCAATATCATGTCATGTTTAATTAAATCAAATCACAGGAAGGCACTGAATTTGTTTGGGTCTCAGAATGTCAGAAAGGTGGAGGCTTGTGAGATTGTAAACCAATTTGTTTTTGTATTAGTTGCCACCAATGTTGTTTCTAGTATCATAACTGTAGTAAATTGGCTATAAGGCTTATTGCAACACTGATATGTAATGCATTGTTTTTTTTTGGCTTAAACAATTAAAAAAAAAAAAAAACAAAAAAAAAAACCCATGCCTTGCCCTTGGATTTTAACTCAGGGACATTTCTCTTTTTCCTAAAAAAGCCGTGTAACCCCCCTCGACCTCGGGGAAGTTATAAGATAACAGTCTGAAGAAAACCATATCATTCTAAATTAGGGTTGTAACCCTTATTTTATTTCGTTTGACACTGAATCGTTGGTAAATAATCATGACGAAGCTTACGATATTACATTGTATATTCTGTAAAGAATTACCACAATATTTGAAAATCTTTGGGACCCAATCGGGAACTACTTTTTTCTTCTCCCGAGAAGGCTTGAAATTAATGCGGCCCGTTCGATTTGACCAATTTCTTAACACAGTGATCCCCCCTTGATTTTTCAGCGTTAGTAGCAGTACATATAAAGGTAAGTAACCGCCTTCCAGGGGTTCGGGACTGCTTTCTTATTTTGCAAATAAGGGCATATCCAGAGCCTGAAATTTCCCGCTACCATTATTTGTTTTGTCTGACGACCCAAACAAAATAAAAATGTAGTCGCGCATTGCTTTAAATTTTTAATTGTTTAAAGGCATTGAAGCTTGTTAAAAATAACTTTTTAATTCATGTAATGAAGGTCATTTTTTGGCTTTTTGGTTTCCCACGGCTCATTAAAACGACATTATCATTGTTGGCGGACTTTCTCGAGTTTTACAAGTGCCCCTTTTTGAGTACAAAAATAAAGGAAGCGGAACGGGCACCTGAGTAAAAACGACCGACATTCTGTACGTGGTATTTAAGAAAAACTTTCTCACAAAAAAATAAATGTTTATTCCTTACATGTATATGTTAACAAGGTTACCTTGTATAAAACTAACGGCTTACGTTACGATTATAATAACAGGCCTTGTTCCCATATGGGTTCTTTTCAAATTATTCAAATTATTAATTTTTTGATTTCACGTAAAACTGCGAAATAATTTTGTCCCATATGTAGATAATTTGATAATTTAGATTACATTGCAGTTAGTTTGGGACCCCCTGGCAAATTATTCATACCAAATAATAATAAAATGTGGGGCCGAAAAAAAAACTTTAAACTTTCCGTGATTAAAAAAAATTTCCTCCTTACATTCAAAAACCAGCGTTTTTTCCTCCAAATTCGATTATTTAAACAAACATTTTGCAAGGGGAACATATATTTCCAACTTACTCCTAACTTCTTTGTTTGTTTTTATATATTCATACTTACGGGTTTAGACAGTCATATATTCGAACAAAACAAATTAAATGAAATAATAATCACAATAACAGATGGTCCATGAATTTCACCAAATTCGTTTTAAATTCAAAAAGAATATACCCTAAATTGTTTCAAATGAAAATAAAACCCAAAACCAATATTTTGAATGTCTTCCCGTATTCCTCCCCTAAAATTTTAACCAAATTTTATAGCCCCAATATTAATTGCTCAAACATATAAAATCGAATTTTGCGCAACGTACTCTCAAAATGTTTCTTTTATTTTTTGAATAATCCCTGTTTACATTACCCAAACTGTAGGCATAATGATACTTTGCAAAAACAGGTTCCCAGGGTTCTCGGGTTTAAATTTTAAATAAAATGTATAACTATGACAAAAATCACTTCACATTATAATTTTAAATTAATTTTTTTTAATATTATTTTATTTTAGAATTGTTTCAAAGACAGAAATTGTGTGTGTAAACCGTATTTTTGAAATAACAGTGTGTTCCGTATCATTTTCACATAACTTTATGAAAAAATGCTAAAACATATTGCATCACTCGATACATTGGAACATAGTAAATATATCAGATTTAACAAGTATTTTTTTCTATGAAATAGTGTTCAAACTAGAAATGTGTCCAATTAGGAACACGGGATGCTCCCCACACGCCACTGTTCTGTCAATCTTATGACTCTAGCGTCAAATATTGTTTTGGACTACATTTGCCACAAGTGAAAACTCAAAATCAACAAAGGGCCATAATTCTGTTTAAAATTGGTCGCAAAAAATCTCCTTCCTTTTACTACCATCTACACATTAAGGTTGTTAATCCCTGGAAGTTTAAGCAAAATCTGCCATCTGGTTAAGAGGAGTTGCGTTCACAAAATTTCTACATAGTATATAATTGAAAAAAAATCAACAAAGGGCCATAATTCTGTTTAAATTTGGTTGCAGCAAAAATTCCTTCCCCTTTACTGCCATCTACACATTAAGGTTGTTCATCATCCCTAAGTTTAAGCAAAATCTGCCATCCGGTTTAAGAGGAGTTGCATCACAAAATTCTCTACATAGTAATATAGTGAAAAAATCAACAAAGGGCCATAATTCCGTTTAATTTTTTGCGTCCCAGCAAAAAATTCCTTCCTTTACTATCATCTACACCTTAAGGTTGTTCATCACCCTGTAAGTTTAAGCAAAATCTACCATCCGGTTTTTAAGCGGAGTTGCGTTTCACAAAATTTCTAACATAGTATATAGTGAAAAAATCAACAAAGGGCCATAATTCTGTTTAAATTTGGTCGCAGCAAAAAATTCCTTCCTTTACTACCATCTACACATTAAGGTTGTTTCATCACCTGGTAAGTTTAAGCCAAAATTGCCATCCGGTTTAAGAGGAGTTGCGTTCACAAAATTTCTACATAAAGTATATAGTGAAAAAAAAAATCAACAAAGGCCCATAATTCTTGTTAAATTTCGGTCGCCCAGCGAAAATTCCTTCCTTTACTACCATCTACACATTAAGGTTGTTCATCCCTGTAAGTTTAAGCAAAAATCTTGCCATCCCCGGTTTAAGAGGAGTTGCGTTCACAAGATTTCGGGACGTACGGACGGACGGGACTGACGGACAAAGTGGCAACGCTTTATGCCTCCCACATGTGTGGGGGCATAAAAAACATAATGACTTGCTAAAAAATCGCCTGTTATGCCAAATGAGTGCTGTACCGTTCCCCTCCGGCCCAGGCTATGAAAAAAGAACTGTACTCGAATGTTCTCAAAAACTATTCAGGGGTTTTCAGAATTTTGATATACCGTGGATAACTGATATAATTACCCAAGGGCTTTTATTTGTATATTTGAACAGACTTGGTAGACACCCATAAGAAGATGTGTCATGCTAAACATCTAAGTTCTAGCTCTTTGGGTTTTTTAAAAGAAGATTTTTAAGTTTTTACTATACACATATAGTTAAAAACAATGACACCCCTGGGGCAGGGCCAGTTTTGACCCCCGGGCTTTTATTTGAACAAACTTTGTAGATATTTACTTAAAGATGTTTCATGCTTAATATCTAAACTCTAGCTATTTGGGTTTTTTCAAAGAAGATTTTTAAGTTTTTGCTATACACATATAAGGAAAATCAATGACCCCCGGGGCGGGCCAGTTTTGACCCCCAGGCTTTTATTGAACATACTTGGTAGACACCCATTAGAACATGTTTCATGCTAAATATCTTAGCTCCAGATCTTTTGGGTTCTTTAAAAGAAGATTTTTTAAGTTTTTTACTATATGCATATAGGGAAAAATCAATGACCCCCCGGGGCGGGGCCAATTTGACCCCAGGGCTTTTATTTGAACAAACTTGGTAGACACTCACTAGAAGATGTTTCATGCCAAATATCTTAGCTCTAGCTCTTACAGTTCTTTAAAAGAAGATTTTTTAAGTTTTTACTATATGCATATTGGGAAAATCAATGTCCCCCCGGGGCGGGGCCAATTTTGACCCCAGGGCTTTTATTTGAACAAACTTGGTAGACACTCATTAGAAGATGTTTCATGCCAAATATCTAAGCTCTAGCTCTTAGGGTTGTTTAAAAGAAGATATTTAAAGATTTTTCTTTCGGTTGCCATGGCAACCAGAGTTCTGCATGGAATTAAATTCTTTGAACAATTTTTAAAGGTGACCACCAAAGGAACATTCCTGTGAAGTTTGGATGAAATTGGCTCAGTGGTTTATGAGGAGATGTCACAATGTGGCCATACCACGTGACTTTTTGGGTACGGAACACGCCGATTTTTCACCCGATTCAGGTATGTTTTTATTCACAACTTATTTATTACTCAACCGATTTTGATCAGATAAGGCGCAGAGTACCCGTAATTATATCAGCTATCCACGGTATATCAAAATTCTGAAAACCCCTGAATGGTTTTTGAGAACATTCGAGTACAGTTTTCTTTTCATAGCCTGGGCCGAGGGGAACGGTACACACTCATTTGCCATAACAAGCAATTTCTAGCAAGTCATATGTTTTTGACACTATTTCATAGAAAAATACTTGTTAAATCTGATATATTTACTATGTCCAAATTATCGAGTGAATGCAGTGATGTTTTAGCATAGTTTCATAAAGTTATGTTGAAATGGTACGGAACACACAGTTATTTCAAAAAGATACGGTACACACACAATTTCTGTCTTTGTAATTAATTCTAAAAATAAAAATTACTAAAATTTAATTTCAATTATAATGTGAGTGATTTTTTTCATAGTTATACATTTTATTAATTTAAACGAGAACCCAGGGACCTCTTTTGCAATGTATCGTAATGCTTACTTTTAATGTTTATATGTATTTGTGCACTATATTTCAAGAGATCAACGCTTAACATTTACAACCTCCATGTAATTGTCCTATTTAAAATCACCTAGGGTATGTTAAACACTTCAATCTTCACAGAATCAGGTAGTTGCGCTCTATAGAAAGAAAATGTTGTTATATAATGCTGTGTTTATTGTTGTTTTTTATTTTCTTTTAGTTTAAGTGAAGTAAGATATGTCTTTTTTGCTTCATCCTGAAAAAATAAACAAGGTCATGACCTAAATCGCTAAAAAAGTATCATTACTTGATAACAATTTATATATATTTATATTTTGTTAATAATAAGCAAGTCATTAGGTACAATTTTGCAATATCATGGTCATGTTTAATTAAATCAAATCACAGAAGGCACTGAATTTGTTTGGGTCTCAGAATGTCAGAAAGGTGGAGGCTGTGAGATTGTAAAACCAATTTGTTTTTGTATAGTGCCACCAATGTTGTTTCTAGTATCATAACTGTAGTAAATTTGGCTATAAGGCTTATTGCAAAACACTGATATGTAATGCATTGTTTATTTGGCTTAAACAATTAAAAAAAAAACAAAAACAAAAAAAAAAAAACATGCCTTAACTTGGATTTGAACTCAGGACATCTCTCTTCCTAAAAGAGCGTGTAACCCCTCGACCTCGGGGAAGTTATAAGATAACAGTCTGAAGAAAACCATATCATTCTAAATTAGGGTTTGTAACCCTTATTTATTTCGTTTGACACTGATGTAAATAATCATGGAGCTTAATATTACATGTATATCTGTAAAGAATTACACAATATTTGAAATCTTTGACCAATCGGGAACTACTTTTTCTTCTCCCGAGAAGGCTTGAAAATTAATGCGCCCGTCATTTGACAATCTTAACACAGTGATCCCCCCTTATTTTTTTCAGCGTTAGAGTACATATAAAGGTAAGTAACCGCTTCCAGGGGTTCGGACTGCTTTCTTATTTTGCAAATTAGCATATCAGAGCCTGAAATTTCGCTACCATTATTTGTTTTGTCTGACGACCCAAACAAATAAAAATGTAGTCGCCATTGCTTAAATTTTTAATGTTTAAAGGCATGAAGCTTTAAAAATAACTTTTAATTCATGTAATGAGGTCATTTTTTGGTTTGGTTTCACGGCTCATAAAACTGACATTATCATGTGGCGACTTTCGAGTTTTACAAGTGCCCCTTTGGGTACAAATAAAGGAACGAACGGGCACCTGAGTAAAACGACCGACATTCTGTACGGTAGTAAGAAAACTTTCTCACATAAAAATAAATGTTTATCCTTACATGTATATGTAACAAGGTTACCTTGTATAAACTACGGCTTACGTTACGATATATAACAGGCCTTGTTCCCATATGGGTTCTTCAAATTATCAAATTATTAATTTTGATTTCACGTAAAACTGCGAAATATATTTGTCCATATGTAGATAATTTGATAATTTAGATACATGCAGTTAGTTTGGGACCCTGGCAGATGATTTCTACCAAATATTATGTGGCCGAAAAAAACTTTAAACTTTCCGTGATTTAAAAAAATCCTCTTACATCAAAACCAGCGTTTTTCCTCCAAATTCGATTATTTAAACAACATTTTGCAAGGAACATATATTTCCAACTTACTCCTAACTTCTTGTTAGTTTATATATTCATACTACGTTTAGACAGTCATATATTCGAACAAACAAATTAAATGAAATAATAATCACACATAACAGATGTCCATGAATTTCACAATTCGTTTTATAATCAAAAGAATATACCTAATTGTTTCAAATGAAAATCAAAACAAAACACATATTTTGAATGTCTTCCGTATTCCTCCCTAAAATTTTAACATTTTATAGCCAAATATTAATTGCTCAACATATAAAATCGAATTTTGCGCAACGTACTCTCAAAATGTTCTTTTATTTTTTGAATAATCCTGTTTACATCAAACTGTAGGCATAATGATACTTTGCAAAACAGGTCCCAGGGTTCTCGTTTAAATTAATAAAATGTATAACTATGACAAAAATCACTCACATTATAATTTTAAATTAATTTTTTTATATATTTTATTTTAGAATTGTTTCAAAGACAGAAATTGTGTGTGTACCGTATCTTTTGAAATAACAGTGTGTTCCGTATCATTTCAACATAACTTTATGAAAATATGCTAAAACATCATTGCATTCACTCGATACATTGGACATAGTAAATATATCAGATTTAACAAGTATTTTTCTATGAAATAGTGTCAAACTAGAAATGTGTCCATAGGACACGGATGCCCCCACACGCCACTGTTCTGTCAATCTTATGACTCTAGGTCAAATATTGTTTGGACTACATGTGCCACAAGTTGAAAACTCAAAATCAACAAAGGGCCATAATTCTGTTAAATTTGGTCGCAACAAAAATTCCTTCCTTTACTACCATCTACACATTAAGGTTGTTAATCCCTGGAAGTTTAAGCAAAATCTGCCATCTGGTTTAAGAGGAGTTGCGTTCACAAAATTTCTACATAGTATATAATGAAAAAATCAACAAAGGGCCATAATTCTGTTAAATTTGGTTGCAGCAAAAAATTCCTTCCTTTACTGCCATCTACACATTAAGGTTGTTCATCCCTGGAAGTTTAAGCAAAATCTGCCATCCGGTTTAAGAGGAGTTGCATTCACAAAATTTCTACATAGTATATAGTGAAAAAATCAACAAAGGGCCATAATTCCGTAAAATTTGGTCCCAGCAAAAATTCCTTCCTTTACTATCATCTACACCTTAAGGTTGTTCATCCCTGTAAGTTTAAGCAAAATCTACCATCCGGTTTAAGCGGAGTTGCGTTTCACAAAATTTCTACATAGTATATAGTGAAAAAATCAACAAAGGGCCATAATTCTGTTAAATTTGGTCGCAGCAAAAATTCCTTCCTTTACTACCATCTACACATTAAGGTTGTTCATCCCTGTAAGTTTAAGCAAAATCTGCCATCCGGTTTAAGAGGAGTTGCGTTCACAAAATTTCTACATAGTATATAGTGAAAAAATCAACAAAGGGCCATAATTCTCTTAAATTTGGTCGCAGCGAAAATTCCTTCCTTTACTACCATCTACACATTAAGGTTGTTCATCCCTGTAAGTTTAAGCAAAATCTGCCATCCGGTTTAAGAGGAGTTGCGTTCACAAGATTTCGGGACGTACGGACGGACGGACTGACGGACAAGTGCAACGCTATATGCTCCCACATTGTGGGGGCATAAAAACATATGACTTGCTAGAAATCGCCTGTTATGCCAAATGAGTGTGTACCGTTCCCCTCGGCCCAGGCTATGAAAAGAAAACTGTACTCGAATGTTCTCAAAAACTATTCAGGGGTTTTCAGAATTTTGATATACCGTGGATAACTGATATAATTACAGGTACTCTACGCCTTATCTGATCAAAATCGGTTGAGTAATAAATAAGTTATGAATAAAAAACATACCTGAATCGGGTGAAAAATCGGCGTGTTCCGTACCCGAAAGGTCACGTGGTATGGCCACATTGGTCATATAAAGCAAAAGTTTACGGACGGACGCCGGACGAAAAGCGATCACAAAAGCTCACCCTGTCACTTTGTGACAGGTGAGCTAAAAACAATTTATCTGGTTATATCTGGTTACTTTAAGAATTGTTATTTTTCTATTTTCCTGTTATAAACTAAATTCTTTACCTGTTTTTGAATTTGCTCTGGACTTTTCAACATCAGACCAACAATAAGTTGCTTCACAGTTTGTCTATCCTGGTCATGTATTTTATTTGGAACGTCATCAATCTAAAATATTCATAATTTCATACATAAAAATGTTATCAATATATAAATCAGTCTTCATATAATAGTTACCATGACAACAAAACAATGTTTCTCAGAAATGTGTTTTCATCAACCCTGGCAATACAGGTCAGACAGGACACACTTTTATCATCATAGAAACATTTTTTCTCACTAACCAGATAGAAAAATCTGTAAATGTTACTAAAAATAGCGGTGTTGGAAAATCTTATCTACAGCATGGGCTTATCTCACACTCAACGTGCAGCACTTCTAAAAACGTATTCCTACACATACGCGATTCACTCCTATTTTAACAAAAATGAAACGTCAAAAGGACAAAATGTATTAAAAATATGTGAGCTTATCTATTAAATTGTCCACGGAATCAAAATAGATTGATATTAACTTTCACACTGCAATGAGTCCTACTCTACCTAGGTCCGCCCTTTTCAACATCGATGTGTTACTAAAAGTAGCTTACTTTAAAATATCGCAAAATTCTTCAAAAAAATCGGATATTATGACACTTTGCCTGAAGAACATCCATGTTTTCTGTTATGATAACGATGCTTCTTGATGACGAATTTCATTTTGATATATTTTAATTGAATATCCGGCCAAAATAACCGAATAAGTAGAAAAATCTTTGCAAACGGTAAACGCTCTTAGGCAACCATTTAAGTATGGACTGAATTCCTTATAAACACTTATATAATGACACTTTCCGACTTTAATATTGATGTGTTTTATCATGATAACCTTGCTTTTTGATGAGGGTCTCATATGAATTTATTTTCATTGAATTGTTCACAAATAAACTTGGTTAGTAGAATTTTTTGCGGACGTACGTCAGGCGCCTAAGCCCCGCCCCGCTTTTCAAAACTAGGGCGTAGCAAGTAGATCTAGTTTCACTGATATTTATTGTGTCCAGGTGAGTGAGAAAAATAATCAATCATTGGGTATATAGAGGATAGGGAAATCCCAACCCTCGGGCAATTGGTTGCATCAGGAACTCGCCAAGACTCGTTCCCGATGGAACCGATCACCCTCGGGTTGGGATTTCCCTATCCTCTATCTAACCCAATGATAGATTCTATTAATCTTAATTTTCATCTATAATTCCCAAAAATTTGTTCATATATATGATATATTATACCTACAATTAAATATGAAGCCTAAAGATGTAGTCCAAGATAGGGGTACTCTGCAATAGTGTCTGAAACAAGTAGGACAGGACATACTTTTGTCATCAAAGAAACATAATGAAATCATTAAAACAAGGAAAAGGTTATGTTAAGGAGAACAACTTGTTTTGAAGACATATTTATTTCTCAGAAGTGTTTTATCTTCAAACTTGTATGAACAAGTAAGACAGGACACACTTTTGTCATCAAAGAAACATAATGAAACCATTAAAACAAGAAAAAGGTTATGTAAAGTGTAAACTTGTTTTGAAGACATATTTATTTCTCAGAAGTGTTTTATCTTCAAACTTGTATGAACAAGTAAGACAGGACACACTTTTGTCATCAAAGAATATAATGGAAATCATTAAACAAGAAAAAGGTTATATTAAGGGAAACAACTTGTTTTGAAGACATGTTATTTCTTCAGAAGTGTTTTATTTTCAAAACTTGTATAAACAAGTAAGACAGGACACACTTTTGTCATCAAAAAGAAACATAATGAAATCATTAAAACAAGAAAAAAAAGGTTATATTAAGGAGAACAACTTGTTTTGAAAACATGTTATTTCTCAGAAGTGTTTTTATCTTTCAAAACTTGTATGAACAAGTTAAGACAGGACACACTTTTGTCATCAAAGAAACATAATGAAATCATTAAAAACAAGAAAAAGGTTATGTAAAGTGTAAACTTGTTTTGAAGACATATTTATTTCTCAGAAGGGTTTTATCTTCAAACTTGTATGAACAAGTAAGACAGGACACACTTTTGTCATCAAAGAAACATAATGAAACCATTAAAACAAGAAAAAGGTTATGTAAAGTGTTAACTTGTTTTGAAGACATACTTATTTCTCAGAAGTGTTTTATCTTCAAACTTGTATAAACAAGTAGGACAGGACACACTTTTGTCATCAAATAAACATAAAAATCATTTTAAAAACAAGAAAAAGGGTTATATTAAGGAGAAAACAACTTGTTTTGAAAACATGTTATTTCTCAGAAGTGTTTTTTATTCTTCAAACTTGTATGAACAAGTTAAGACAGGACACACTTTTGTCATCAAAGAAACATAATGAAATCCATTAAAACAAGAAAAAAAGGTTATGTAAAGTGTAAACTTGTTTTTGAAGACATATTTATTTCTCAGAAGGGTTTTTATCTTCAAACTTGTATGAACAAGTAAGACAGGACACACTTTTGTCATCAAAGAAACATAATGAAACCATTTAAAAACAAGAAAAAGGTTATGTTAAAGTGTTAACTTGTTTTTGAAGACATACTTATTTCTCAGAAGGGTTTTATCTTTCAAAACTTGTATAAACAAGTTAGGACAGGACACACTTTTGTCATCAAAGAAACATTAATGAAATCATTAAAACAAGAAAAAAAATTGTGGAAAACAACTTGCTTTGAAGACATGTTATTTCTCAGAAGTGTTTTATCTTCAAACTTTGTATAAACAAGTAGGACAGGACACACTTTTGTCATCAAAGAAACATAATGAAATCATTAAAACAAGAAAAAAAAGGTTATATTAGGGAGAAACAACTTGTTTTGAAAACATGTTATTTCTCAGAAGTGTTTTATCTTCAAACTGTGTATGAACAAGTAAGACAGGACACACTTTTGTCATCAAAGAAACATAATGAAATCATTTTAAAACAAGAAAAAAGGTTATGTAAAGTGGAAACTTGTTTTTGAAGACATACTTATTTCTCAGAAGGGTTTTTATCTTTCAAACTTGTATAAACAAGTAGGACAGGACACACTTTTGTCATCAAAGAACATAATGAAATCATTAAAACAAGAAAAAAATTGTGGAATCAACTTGCTTTGAAGACATGTTATTTCTCAGAAGTGTTTTATCTTCAAACTTGTATGAACAAGTAAGACAGGACACACTTTTGTCATCAAAGAAACATTAATGAAAACATTAAAACAAGGAAAAGGTTATGTTAAGTGGAAACAACTTGTTTTGAAGACATATTTATTTCTCAGAAGGGTTTTATCTTCAAACTTGTATAAACAAGTAGGACAGGACACACTTTTGTCATCAAAGAAACATAATGAAATCATTAAAACAAGAAAAAGGTTATATTAAGGAGAACAACTTGTTTTGAAAACATGTTATTTCTCAGAAATGTTTTATCTTCAAACTTGTATGAACAAGTAAGACAGGACACACTTTTGTCATCAAAGAAACATAATGAAATCATTAAAACAAGAAAAAGGTTATATTAAGGGGAACAACTTGTTTTGAAAACATGTTATTTCTCAGAAGTGTTTTATCTTCAAACTTGTATAAACAAGTAAGACAGGACACACTTTTGTCATCAAAGAAACATTAATGAAATCATTAAAACAAGAAAAAGGTTATGTAAAGTGTAAACTTGTTTTGAAGACATATTTATTTCTCAGAAGGGTTTTATCTTCAAACTTGTATAAACAAGTAGGACAGGACACACTTTTGTCATCAAAGAAACATAATGAAATCATTAAAACAAGAAAAAAATTGTGGAAACAACTTGCTTTGAAGACATGTTATTTCTCAGAAGTGTTTTATCTTCAAACTTGTATGAACAAGTAAGACAGGACACACTTTTGTCATCAAAGAAACATTAATGAAACCATTAAAACAAGGAAAGGGTTATGTAAAGTGTTAACTTGTTTTGAAGACATACTTATTTCTCAGAAGTGTTTTATCTTCAAACTTGTATGAACAAGTAGGACAGGACACACTTTTGTCATCAAAGAAACATAATGAAATCATTAAAACAAGAAAAAGGTTATGTAAAGTGTAAACTTGTTTTGAAGACATATTTATTTCTCAGAAGGGTTTTATCTTCAAACTTGTATAAACAAGTAAGACAGGACACACTTTTGTCATCAAAGAAAAATAATGAAAACATTAAAACAAGAAAAAAATTGTGGAAACAACTTGCTTTGAAGACATGTTATTTCTCAGAAGTGTTTTATCTTCAAACTTGTATAAACAAGTAGGACAGGACACACTTTTGTCATCAAAGAAACATAATGAAATCATTAAAACAAGAAAAAGGTTATATTAAGGAGAACAACTTGTTTTGAAAACATGTTATTTCTCAGAAGTGTTTTATCTTCAAACTTGTATGAACAAGTAAGACAGGACACACTTTTGTCATCAAAGAAACATAATGAAACCATTAAAACAAGAAAAAGGTTATGTAAAGTGTAAACTTGTTTTGAAGACATACTTATTTCTCAGAAGGGTTTTATCTTCAAACTTATATAAACAAGTAGGACAGGACACACTTTTGTCATCAAAGAAACATAATGAAATCATTAAAACAAGGAAAGGGTTATGTAAAGTGTTAACTTGTTTTGAAGACATACTTATTTCTCAGAAGGGTTTTATCTTCAAACTTGTATAAACAAGTAAGACAGGACACACTTTTATCATCAAAGAAACATAATGAAATCATTAAAACAAGGAAAAGGTTATGTTAAGTGGAAACAACTTGTTTTGAAGACATATTTATTTCTCAGAAGTGTTTTATCTTCAAACTTGTATAAACAAGTAAGACAGGACACACTTTTGTCATCAAAGAAACATAATGAAATCATTAAAACAAGGAAAAGGTTATGTTGAGGGGAACAACTTGCTTTGAAAACATGTCATTTCTCTGATTTCCCATCCGCTCGCCAGGGGAGTTCCTATAATGCAACCTGTTTTTGAAACGAGCCTAGAAAATGATCACTTGAAACTGTGAATAAAGGGCAATGATAAAGAAAACTTTAAACTGCCAAATATACATATGACTGAATTTAAATATAAAATTGTGATCAAATCTTAATGACCATGATATTAATGGATGTTAAACAATGTACAAACCACTCTCCAATTACGCTTCACGTAATTTTTGAATGTTATAGCTGAGGAGACACGTATTGACTGTTCGGCATCGGCTTTATCTACCAAGTTCAGTAACAATAATGGATAATTCTGATTGCCTTCCACTGACTCAAGGAACTTCTCCGCTGTAAAACAGATAAAAATGATTTACATTTCAATAAACTCTCCAAATAAAGGAATTATGAATAATTCTGGCATGTAAATTTGTTTTGTATAGTTGGGTTTCGAGACAAACTGACAGTGTAAATTTTAAACAACTTCCTAGCTTTACTGATTGAAGTAGACTAAAGGTGCTCCTTCATGCATTATTTCATTTCTCATAAATTATTTATAAAGGAATCCACGGATGTGAGGGGGAAATCAAGTTAAAGTCAGCCAGCAACCTTAACCGCTCTGCCACCGAGGCCTAAAAATAAATGATGGTTTTCTTGAAATACTCAAGTTTGTTTGTGCTTGCATGTCTACATCTTGGTCTCGAAACTTAGACAATCTTCATGTGATTAAAAGCTAATAAAACTGTCAAACTTTTTTTCAGGTTTTAAGTCACACACACATTTCTAAATAAAGTACCATGAATGTCCCTCTTCACATTATTTCAGGCAGAAAATGGACATTTCAGGTGTATAAATTTCTCACATGAATATAAATCCATAGTTAATAGCAACAAGTCAGCCAAAGAACCCACCATGTGAAGCTTGAATTAGTCATCTTACTATTTCAAGGAACAGTAAACAAAAGTTTGAAAATTAAGAATTCTTTGTCACCTTAGTGCAATAATTGATTGATTCTTATTAAATTTATAAGAACTTATTCCTTTACAGTAGTGAGGTGACAAACTGTCATGTGATCAATCAGTAATTGCATAAAAAGATATGGTCACAACAAAAATGATTCTAAAAAGACTACCAAAAGACTAGTAACTGATAATATTCTGAAATAATATCATTGTATTTCTTACACAAACAGAAATATTGTATAATACCTGGTTTTCTGACAGCTGGATCAGGTGACAGGGTTTGCTGTAAGAAGTTGGACAGTGTTTGCAGATTTTCATCTGTGATCTCCATCTCTTTTCCTATGGACAAAAAAAAGTTATTTTATACATTTTGTCCAATTTCAGCATCTCACTCTGGTACTCCATTAAGATGTAAGTGCTGAAGTATACATGTTTGTTTGTGGAATAATATATGTTTAATTGCTGAGCTATATATAAGTATCCAGAAATTTTAACAGCCCTAACAAGAGCTGTTGGTAGGACAGCATGCTTGATTGATAGTAAAAGAGCTTTGATAATGTAAAATTTTCTAAGTTCAAAAAGGGCAAATTTTTGTTTCAAATCCATGTCATAGTTATAGGTCTTGGAGAGTGTCCTATTATGCTCTCAAAGAAGTGTATACAATTTCAACTTGTTTCAAAGCCAAATATCAGTGGACTTTGAAAATATTTGAGGTGGTACACAAACTATAACATAAAAGATTGGCCATTGTTCGTGTGACTAGGATAGCTCTACATATTCTTATCCAATAGTTGAGGTAAACACCAACAGCAACTAACAGTTTATTCATGTTTGTAATATAATTCTTGTTGTAGCGATTGCAAAGTTCTTGTGTAGTCACTTTTTTATTTGTGTTGTTTTTTTCTCTGTAATCTAATTATAGCTCAAATTATAATATAGAACAAAGGTTGCCATTAAGAATTTATGGAGTAGGCTGAAATATAATTTGAGGAGGCCAAAGCAGGAGACACTGAATTTTTTAGTGGGGTCTAGGGGCATGCCACCAAGAAAATTATCAAAGGTCAATAACTCAAAAATTAGGAAGTGCAGAGTATCAGTTCTTGTGCACTGCACTTCTTCTTAACGAGATCTATCATCCTATGAAGTTTCAATTCCATAGCTTTCATAGTTGAAGAGAAATGGCCCGGACAAAATTAAAGTATGAAAATTTACAAAGGGCAATAACTCAAAAATTAAGAAGTGCAGAGTACTGGTCCTTGTGCACTGCACTTTGGGTTATTGAAAGAAGCATGCATACCCAGGGAATTCCCGAGGATTTTTTTTAAGCGCTACATTTTTTTAATTAGATGGGGGTGGGTGCGGGAGGGGGCCTTGACCCCCATACCGCATGTCGAAACTTTTTGCCATTTTAGATGTCAATATACTGCTGTGGGCTGTTTTTAAACAAATATTGAAAGCTTTTCACTTGATAAACATTTTCTTAATTTTTATTTTTTACTTTTTCCATTTCCAACAATTCAAATAAATAAACAATTATATATTTAAACACAAGTTCACAACATGTGATCAACATTTATATGTATGTGTGTGTCCCATTTAAATGAGTATATTTCAGTTGTTTTTTCTTCATTAACATCATTAAAAGTGGGCCTGTCTTCTAGGTTTGTTGTCCTTCCATGCATTGACTGCCTTCTCAAAGTTGAAAGATTCTAATGGGGGTCCTTGAAGGGAGACGGCAAGAAGATAGTTTAGAACTTTAACAGAGAGACAATTCCTGTTTTCAGTCTTAACTCTCTTCAGGCAGCTGAATCCTTGCTCACAATCTGAAATTAATAAATGAAAGTAATCATTTATGTTAACCTCATGTCTTTTATTTATATTGTTTGTTTGCTGTGAATTTTTGAAAATTTAAAACTTCCAGCCTGTTTAAACTTAACTAAGTAAAAAAAATTATATTTGAAATGTTGAAAAACTTCTAGCAAAGTGTTACACATCTGCAACTGTCATTGGAATTTCATTAATGTTCAAGAATGAATGAATTTAATAATAATTACCTGCAGTAGAGGTTGGGAGGAGGAGACCCACAGCAGTAATTCTGTAAAGAGCTGAATGACTGGTAGAAAGGTTGCCAGTAATCCAGGTCATGGTCTGGTCGGCTGACTGATCAGTCCCCTCTAGACTGGCACGTACCTGGTGCCAGTGGCTGCGGCACTGCTCCATATCTACACCAAAGTGCCTGGCCAGCTCATGTATGTCCTGACAGACCAGTGCTAAGGGGTAGGACACTTCACAAAGCTGTCCATGAACAGGTTTGATTAAAGAGGGCCTGCAAAATTAATATATTTTTCATTTTGGGGATTCAGTGAACAGAAACATATTACAAGATATTTCTAATTAAAAAAGAAAATGACCAATTGGCTGTCACTAAGTGGGATTGTTGATGTAAAGTTTTTGTTGTTGTTTTCACTCAGTTGCAAGTTAATAATGAACAGTCGTAAATGTTTTCAATGTTAAAGTAACCATCAACCAAATTTATTTCTGAATATCTATGCAGTTTAATTCAAGTAAAATACGATTATCATTGATTTATATATTAAAAAGCAAAATGATCCTGAGACAGTTTAAACGACATTGCTCACAAAAAAAAACTCTTAAAATTGATAGTGAACTAGGCTTCCCTTATTCATGTTAGACATATTATTTTTTGAAATCTTAATACTACAGTATAGTACAACTAATTAGACTTGTCAAAGAGACACCGAGATAATTTTGGACGGGCGCTGTCGTAACGGTTTGACAGTAAGAAAAAAAGTCTGTAAAATGGGTCAAACCGTTCACGCCAAATTAATTAGGCTGTACTACAGTACTGCTTAGACGGAACGATCATAAGAAAGTGAAAAATGAAATTGAACATTACACTTATATCAAGACAATTAACCTATTCATCCCTAAATATCAAATTGTTATATCGCATGTCAATTAATGCCAATTATATTATCAAAACAATAAAAGTTATTACACCTACCTGAAACATGTAAATATCACACATGCCGCGGTTAAATTGCACCCATCTCAATACAAATAATTGACAACACCTGAAAGTGCACCAACAGTCGTCTGCAGACATCGTTGACAGGTGTCTGTGACGTCACACAGTCTAAAGGCAATCAGTGTATCGGGTAATTAACTACACAGGACATGTATATTGGCTTGTTTATTTGGCCAATTGGGGTTAACTTATAGACACAATAGAAAGGAATATCGGTCATTTTTTAAAGCGCTATGATAATTTTAAGCGCATCGGGATTTCTTGTTTTGAAATTTTAGCGCATCGGTGCCGATGCGCTAAAAGCGCCTGGGGAATTCCCTGATACCAAGTTAGAAGTCAATCCGACTTATAGTGACTGAGTTATGCTCTGGACAAGCTTTAGGGGACACCCACGCGGACAACGATGCCAACGCCGCAGACATCGCTGACGCTGCCAACAAAAGTAACCCCTTTTCAAGGCGACACAAAAAATTTTAATTGGCGAAAAAAATTTTGGGGGGGAGCCAAGGCAAATGAGCATTCTAATGAGATTGGCGCTATATCGAAGAGCGCTATATCGAGGCTCCAGTGTATGTATATTTGACTTTCATTATAATTTTGAAAAGTGACGTATGGCCAGCCAATACAGGGTGTCCTGGCTAGTCGTATGTGACTCACGTACGACTAGAACTTCTGGCTAGCGGTACGGGCCCGTATGGCATGCCTCTTCCTATTTTTTACGAAGTCCAGGACTGATCTGGTTTACATATTGACAGTTTATGCTTGGTATTAAAGCATAAGTGTTTTCCACATCATAGGCATCATTTCATTTCATATTAAAAATTAGAGCAGACTGAGAGTGAAGGAGTGGTGCATTTCATTTTGTAAACCTGTAGAATAGCTAAGCAACTGAAACATCTTGTCAAAAGAATTTACTAAAATATCGATAACGTGGCTTTTTACAGAATATTATCGTATGTTGTCCTCGTACTTAATTCATTCATGGGATCTAAATAACATTTCAAAATTTTGTTTCTACCCCACCCGGCCGTTAACATTTGGCTTTTTTTGCGCAGGAACAATTTAGTTACATTTTTTATAAAAGAAATGAATAGGAGTAATGATTTTACCAGTTTTCGTACTGCTACTAAACGTAAACTGTTGTCAAGTCAATCTATAACTTATTCAGTTCATAGAAATAAAAGAAAAAGCATGGACAAAATTTTAAATTTCACTGGTGGCGCACTATCAAACGGTGTTGTGTAAAGAAAACGTATCATGAGAAATACATCTACTATCGGACACCAATCAAAGTAACGGAAATATTTGTTTGCATTTACGTTGTAGAAATGCAATTATTTTCATTTACTTTTTTTAATTTATAATATGCCATAATAAAGATGTTCTAGCTAATTTGTTATTGTAACGCAAAACAAAATTAGAATATGAACATCCTTTAATTCAGGGACAGTAATACCATTACCAGGAACGTTTGTTATATTATATACAGATACATGTACACGAACATGTAATGACGAACATATATACAAAAGCAGCCGGATGTATATCGATATTTACACTGTAATATATATTCGGTCATTCATATATTCATATTTACACCCATAATTACACAGGGTCATAAAGACTTGCACAGCTATCAAAATTTTTATGTCTTGTTGGAATATTATAGCCATAATTTCATGAAATTTAACTGTATGCTCCTGGTTGACTTGTGTTGAATTCTCAATTTCGATTTCGATGCTCTGCTTTAATTAAGATGATGTTTTTGGTAAGTGAATTAATATACATGCAGACCTGGGGTAATCACTAATCGTAATCATTGATTTTTTAATTGATTACATGATTACACTGTAATCATCATGTAATTGATTACCTTGCTCAAAATTGATTACATTAATTGTAATTAATCAATTACAGCTTAAATTCAGTCTGTAATTATGATTACAATTTGATTGATGTTGATTACTTTCAGATTTTATATGAAACTATTGAAATTCAAATGATTTATTTCACATGTTACAGTTTAACTAAGGTAGTAAAATATCAAGTGAGACATTTTAAGACATCACTCACAATGAAGAAATAAGTTTTAATCCATACAGTTAACCAAATTCTAACTGAAAGATAGACATCATTGTTTGGCTGGTATTCTAACCAAACTGTCAAATCATTGGATTGAATTTCCTAAAGAAACATCTGGAAATGTGACAGCACAGTGCAAATTGTGCCCTAGGAAGATAAATGGATACACTATGTCACATTCAAATTTCATTACCCACATAAAGGTATGTTAAATTTTGTTTCACATATTTTGGTTTAACCATGTTTTAAAAAGTTTCAAACAATGTAGATAACTTCTTTACTTTGCATATTCTAGAGTTTATGTCGGATGCATATTACCATATTTTAATTATATGCAACAGTTATTTTGTAAGGTGATAGACAATGTGTCTATATTATAATGGATACTGTTGTACCATTGAAGTGTTTGTAAAGAAATTGATAATTTCTTTGTAAAGTCTATTGTCTCTTTGAATTCCCATACAAAAATTTATTGTTTTCACACCTGTTTTAACACCTGTATACAGCATACTGTACAACTGACACTTTTCAAAATTTCTGTTGCAGAGAGTTCATTATGAAACCTACACCAAGAAGACTGAGGACCATTCTTGCATCATCGGCCCCTGTAGAGCGTTTGTTTAGTGTTGCGGGTAAAATTTTCCGTCCTGATAGATGCAGTCTGACTGACAGATGGTTTCATGAACTTATGATGCTAAAGTGCAATGCTAAAATATGATAAAGTGATGTGACAGTAACTAAAAGTGTGTTAAAATGATGACTGTTGATGAGCTGGAAATCCTTTGTGTATATAATGTATATAATGTATATATTAAATAGCAAGAAGAAACTTTTGTTTATAGTTGTACATTGAATGTAATCAATTATCAATCAATTACTTTCTTAAAGTAATTGTAATTCAATTGATTACAGAGGCAAGTCTGAGTAATCAATTGTAATCAATTACAATAAAATCTGAAAGTAATTGTAATTAAATCAATTACTGATCAATGTAATCATCCCCAGGTCTGTATACATGTACACATTGTATATTAATTATTTCTTCGTTTTCATATTGTAATTAAGTAATGTAAATAATCTATATTCCTCTAAACAGCTATAAAATGTTATGAATGGTATATATAAAAATATTACAATTAAGGCAATTGTTTCAAGTTTATATTAACATTTGCGCAAAAGGAAAATATGTTTTATATATCAGATTTTCTCAAACCATTCCCATTAGCTTACACTACCTATTTTACGCTTATAATTGTATGGGTCAATATCTATAATAATAAATATATAGAGGATATTCAAGTTTTTTCTATAAATACATGATTTATTTTCATCGGGTGGTATGAAAATAAATATTTCATGAGTGGCGGTAGCCACGAGTGAAATATGGTAATTTTCATGCCACAAGATGCTTGAGTATTAAATTCAAAGCGTATTTTTATCCTGTAAGTAACTGCTCTACATCAAGTATGTTTACAGTCATTCCATTAAATATAAAAACACACACACACACACACAAAAAGACCAAAACAAACACAAAAAACACAAGAAACGGAGGTAAGAAAAATATCTCTTGAACTGAAAAACACGACCAAAACCAACGTTATATAACCAAATTTTTGTGCAAATGATAAGCGTACTACGCTTCATAATGATTTACACACTTATTGACTTATAAAATACGCTTAAACGTGCCGCGATTAAGCACAAAAACACACTGGCAGTAACAAAAGTTATCATAAGAACTCCAGGACATATTTTGAGTTATCGCAAGAACTCCGTAACATTTGAAAAATCGGGTATAAATTTATTAGCCTGGGCTTTATGTTTGCAACTCTCCATAATAATTAGGTAATTAAGTATAGCATCGAAGAAGATCACAAATGAAAAGGTCAATATGTACGAATTAGCAAGTAATTTGGTAATTTTTCTAAAAACTACCAGATTTTTTTTAAAAAAAGGCGACAAAATATGGACTAAAAGATTTTTTCTGAAACAAAATACAATATGTAGGGCAAGCTTAATTATCAAAGTTAAATTTAGCACCTCAAATTCCCCATTTAAAGTTAAAATTAACCATTTTTTAAGCGAGTTCTCCAAGTATATAGAAAAGTTTTCCACAGAAATCCGTAACGTTTTCCAGGAACTCCGTGACAGTTATCATAAGATCTCCAAACAAGTTATCATAAGAACTCCATCCTTCGTGTAACACTTCCTCCCCCATGAGAAAGTCCCTGCTGGAGTGGAAGATACAAAATCAACTGAAATGAATGTTTTTTATTGCAAAAGATGAAAATCGCGTGCATAAAGGTCAAACATACACTAAATAGGCAGACTACAAGAAAAAGAAAAAGTCGCATTGAAGGTTAATTTCATGGCCACTGCTGTACGAACACATCTGCATAATATTAATACTACCATTTTCATACTGATGTAAATGTCTCCATACATAACCTCCAATTCCTTCTCAACATTTCATTTTTTTAATTTACTTCCAAATAGAAAATTTCGTTTAGGGTCCCAAAACATTATTTTACTTGGGGACCATAAGCCTTTTCATGGAAAGTTTCATATTATAGTTTCCATGATAACACATCATATTGGCCCGCCCGCTTAGATCAATAGGTAGGAGCGTCGGTGTCTAAGTTCGATCCTTGGGCGGGCAATGTTTTCCATGCCGATTTGATAAGACATTTAGTCTAACATCATTTGTCCTCCACCTCTGATTCATGTAGGTAAGTTGGCAGCTACAAATCTTTTTCCGTTCCGTTCCGCTAAATATCATTATCTTAGGGGATATTTATACTTTGCGGAACGAAACGGAATCACAATAAATAGAGTTGAAGACATGGTTTGTACACAATGCTGACTGTAATAGTAATATTTCAGCTTTATTAGTGCATGTAATATCAATTTATATATGGCAAGCATGTTTTCAAATTTAATTTGTTTACGATGATTATTTATATTTTTTAGAATTTTATATAATACAAAATGAGTGTACTGGAAATGACGGCCATTCGATACATATCAAAGAGGTCCTGATATCGCTAAAAATATTTAGATTGTCAACTCATTTTTTTTTTTCATTCGTCAGTTTATATGAATAATAAATATTAAATTACTGCAACAAGTGCAAAAAATTTAAATATATAAATTTTATGGCGATAGGATTTCCTATTTTGACTAAGTCAAGAACATAGTTTTTAAAACAGGTTGCATGTAATAAATTCGTGTGTACCTGTAATATACCAGGATGAAAAAATCCATTGACAAGAAAAAATAAATCCTGTTCCGTTCCGTTCCGTAGAATATCATTATTCTATGGGATATTTATACTTTGCGGAACGAAACGGAACAACTGTTTGCAGTCCCGAAGATTTTATATAAATAATGTCCATTTAGAAGTGGGTTTTCAGATGGTTCAGTTCGAAAAAGCCCTTGATCGACTGTTCGCTAGGCAGTTTCAATATTTCATTATTTTTATTTGATATATTTACATATTAGTAAAAAAATTGCTGTGCCCCGTGTGGTGCCTCAATGTTTGTTCCGTTCCGATTCGTTCCGTTCCGCAAAGTATAAATAGCCCTCGGACCGTATATATTGCAGTTACCATTGCCGTGTATGACCATACTCAATAAAAACGAATCTGCAACAATTTCAATTAATTTTGCTGTTTTGGGCGCTTTTTGATAATTAAGGGTTCAATTTTACCTTCCTTTCTAGTCACACTGCAGATAACTTTTACTTCTTGTTAAATCTGCAATAGTTGAATCTTTAAAACAGACTAGAAAACTATAGAATTAAAAGCTGCAAGCTTCCAGATGGCAAAAGTATTTCGAAAAAATAAAACTTGAGCAATAAGATTTTCAGAAAAGTAAAAAGATCAAGTGTTAAAAAATTACAAAACATGCCAACTTTTAACAAGAGAAATTTGCTAATTTTCAATGTAAAACCCAGTAACTGGTTTATTTTTTCATGATGATGTTTTTCAGGTTATATACATGTATTGAACTGATATTTTGGCCATTTTATAAATTTGAACGCATATAATGCTTCAAACTTGATACAAGTAAGACCAGTGTATGATTTGAAACTTACAAATTTATGCCTTTATAATCATCGTGTTACTTAACCTTTTATAAATTTGAACGCATATAATGCTTCAAACTTATGATTTGAAACTTAAAAATTTATAGCCTTTATAATCATCATGTTACTTAACCTTTTATACATATAATACACAAAGAATTGCAATGTATAAATAATGCATCTATGTACAATTTCATGACAACTAATATGAATTCGTACATTACACATACAGAAATACAATACAATGTATCAGTTAACTTCTATGTACGTTTGCATGGGGCTAGATATTCGCATAAAACATATATACATGTATTACATATGTAGAACTTTAAATTAAACATTTATGTACCTTTACACGAGAATTGATTGTAACTGTTGACCAATATGGAAGGCATGGCTAAATTTCTAATATCATGTACATTATCGCTTGTAATCAACTTAGCAAATTTAAACATGCAAGTAAACCTCCAGTAATATTTCTTCAAAAATGTTGTTCGGAGTTCCTGATAAATAGGACATATTATTATAACAAAATGGAACTCGTCCTCTAATTGATTACATGCTACACAGGCTCTATAAATTGAAGGTACACTGTGGGGTTTTCTCCATCTACCCACCTCTATTTCTAGACGATGAGAAAACATTCTTAAACGTGACATAGCTATTCTATACTTTTTAATATCAACAATATCTAAATATCTACTAAAAACTGAAATCATTGAAAGTGTGGTAAGATAGTGCTTTTGAAGAATTTGTGATTCGGGCATTTAAATCCTGTTTCCATGTGTCTCTAACCCTCTGGTTAAATACATAATAAGTATATATAATTTTTATAGACATGCAAACTTTAAAAAAAAAATCGAAATTTGAACTGGGAGTCTCCAGAATAATTCAGTTCCGCGGTCAATAATAATTGATTTTAAGATAGTTTGTGTTGTCATTTATTTTTCTTTGTCGCTCAAGTTCTTGTTTTTTTGTAAATCATTTTCGCTCGAGGCTTTATCAACAGAAAAAGAATGTTTTTGTTTTGAACATATGCTTACATTGTATTTTATAAAGATAATCAGGCGAAAAGCTGTTTTAAATGTAAACATATGACTCAGAAATTTAAGTAGGTTATTAATATCGAGCTTTACAAATGACCTTTTAGTTTGTAAACAAAAACCCTTTATGTTCCAAAACAAAAAATGTATATATGGAAGGGAATCAAGTGTATGTTATGTGCAATTTTAATTTTCAGTTAAATTGATTCATGCTTACCAGGTTACAGACATATACTTTTATTTACAGCTTGTGAGAAGCTGTAAGGACTCAATAAATTTGATAAATCCATTTTAATATCATCCATTGACCTCGAGATCTATAAATATCATTTATAGTCACAATACATGTACATGTATAACTTTTGCTCATCCATTGTCATAAACAGATGCCTTTTATGTCGTCTGCTTAAATCTGACAATACAATTGTTCGGATATACATATGTTGATGATGTCGTTGAAAAATGATTGTTGTTTTCTATAGAAGTTGTGTAATCGATGTGACAGATTGTGTGTTTGTGTATATGTAAATTGTTGGACAAATTTAAATGAGATTTAACTTATAAGACATACATACTGTATTTCTCTACTGTTTCGTTGGTTTTTTTTTTAATGCTAACGCACAATGTAGAGTTTGCTATACATATTAGTATTGTCTTTTATATGGATGTAATCAATACACAATAATGCCAAATGGATAAAAATCAATCTTATATGTGAGTTTATATGGGCACGGACGCTATAACATTGACCGCCGATCTTAGACTAAAGAGTGTTTGCGTTTATCTTTTCGGAACTCACTTGTCTCCGAAAACTCTAATGTCACTTTTCAAATTTCCTTAATTTGTCAAATTTTGATGTAACAAAGTGCTGGAAATATTAAGAATAAAAAATGATGTTATTAATCAATAAAGAAGCATCTAAAATATCAGATTTCATTGCAATGAACAACATAAAAGGAGTATGTCACAGACGTTGAAATTCTTCGGAGTTCGTCGCTTAAATATTGTTTGTCATATAAATGACAAATGTTGGCATCGATTAAATTGTTGTGATGAGATTTAAAGATGATTATATATCTGTTTATACTTTGAAAACCAGCTGTTTATTCTGACAGAATTTTAGTTTTGGAACTACTTTCTGACAGTATTTTAGTTTAGGAACTATTCTCTTTCAGGAGCAGTCAGTATGTAAATCATGAATGGCGCCTTAGCAATATTATTCAGTTCGATTTTTATTTGGAAAGGCAAGTTGTTTATAATGATAAATGATGAAACGTTTTCATTTATTTGAAAGATCTTTACGGTATTCTTTATTTGTTATTAGTATTATAATAATTATATTTGTTTCCAAATCTGTTAGTATAATAATAATTATTGTCGATGATATAATTTTCTTTATATTTATTATTATTATTATTATTATTAATAATAATTTATTATTATTACTATTATTATTATAGAAAAGGCTAAAGCCGTCCATATGGCAAATACGCCGAAAATAACAGGGACGGCTTAAGCCGTCCCTATGGCAGTGAAAGGGTTAACATGGCAGTGAAAGGGTTAACACATTGTTATTTCTAATTTCGCTCAACATTTGTATGAAAAAAATACTGAAACCTTTTTTTATTAAACAATTTAATACTTTCATTTGATTCAAATGCTATATTAAAAAATACAGTTTAAAAGTACAAAATTTAAATCTGTTCATTTAAAATTATCATGCTGTAAAAGCTAAGTACAAAGTCAAAATCTGAGCCTAAGTTGTAATCTGCCAATTTAATGACAGCCTTTCTAATTTCACATTTCACATTTCTTTCAATAATTTCAGTCATAGATGAAATATTTATTTAAAGGTATTTGGATGAAATTTCCTATGTATACGAATGTGTTTTGTTTTTTATTGTTAGTTTTGTTGATGATCTCCTTTCATTATTTTCTGCAGCAACAAAAGGGTTGCCTTTTACAAATGACAAACAAGCACTTTCTTCCGACTCTGTCAGATTTCTGGTTCTAGCAGACTGGGGTGGATCTCCCTACCCTCCCTTTACAACCGGAGTTCAAGTTAGAGTGGCACACCAAATGGCACTTAAAGCGGAGAAAGAAAAAGTCAGTTTTGTGCTTGCTCTTGGTGATAACTTTTACATGAATGGTGTCGTTGGTTTTTACGACGAACGTTTTAAGGTTGTTGTTTCTTTTCCCTTTTTATTCATGTATAAAACAATATCTATTGTATATATGGTCTTACATGTAACTCTTTTCAAAGCAAAATATTGATATTTACTTTAGAGACACAGTTATGTAATTATTCTACATACAAGCAAAATTTTGGATTTTTTATTTTGATTTTTTTACTCAAATATTTTCTTAAACACAAAATCATATTTTGACAAATGCGTATACAGAATTTCGTGTACACGTGTTTAGTGTTTATAATCGGTGTTTACAGACGACATTTGAAGAGGTTTATCACCAGGAATCACTGAATATACCTTGGTACATAATTGCTGGAAATCATGATCATTATGGCACGGTTGAATCACAAATCCTATATTCCACAATATCAAACCGATGGTGAGACATTCATTTACATATACATGTATATTGTAATATATACAATCAGTCCAATAAAAACAAACGTTTTTCTTTAGCTTTCAACTTTTGTCTTTTTTTTTCTTTATTCCTTTTTTTATATGTATTGTAATGTCCCTTGCGGGGGTATGACATATGATATATGCATTCATTTGGAACATTATTACTCTGATAATTACACAGCAATGTTGGGTACATGTATGCTGCACTAAACTTACACTTTTGTATGAACATATTTGGCCTCACTCACATAACAAGTAAATTGCAGTAGTATTGTCACAAATATTCTGAGCATTATTTTTTGAAGTATATTGTTTTTTCATGAAGGAATAAGCAAAAATGTCTGTTATATAATTATACATGTAACTTGGTTATAAAGTAAATTGGTTTTTAGCTATAAAATATATTTTACCAGTATTATCATGTTTTTAAATGTCTCTTATAAATCTATCGATATTGGTCCAACATGTTTTTTAATATGATTGAACATTGTGATGTATTGTATATATGACATGCTTGGAATGAGACAATAAACTATTAAACTATATAAAAAAAATTTATTGTAAGGTGACTTTATATGAAAGTATGTAATTCTAACCTTCGTCACAGGTCTACTACATTTAACATTGTCACATTTCTATTTGTTTTACAATGGAAAAGTTGACTGGCTTAACTTGTGACGTCCATTTAACTTTTCTATTGATTGCCATTCTTATTAATTGGGACAAAACTGCTTTTTGATTACGTTGTACATGCAAAATTAACAATAAAGTTAGAAGTTGTTCTTGTCAATAGACGTTATCCGGAATTCGGCAAATTTGGTGTTTTCCCGTACCGTTATTGCTTCACGGTGCACTACCCGTAGCAATTAGATAAGTCAACCTGTTGCGCTTATTTTCGAATCTGTGACTGTAAAAGTTTGTTTGTACTGATAAGTTGGGAAAAAAACAAAATATTCTTAATATTCCGAAGTAAGTCTATTATTGTTTGGGGATGTAAATGATTTATGTTTTAGTTTATATGCTATTAAGTACTCATATACAACATATTTTACATGCTGCAAAGGAATTTTCCTGACTTTTACTACAAGGAATCTAAGACTTTACCGGGTGGAAAAGTTTTGGACATTTTATTTCTGGACACTTATATTCTCTGTGGACCTACATATAACACACCCTTTGGTCATCGTATACGTGCTCCTCTGTATTACTCGTGGGCAGAAAGTCAATGGGAGTGGATACAATCTAATCTAAAGGAGTCCAAGTGAGTTCTCGTCTTGTTTGTTTTATCAGGATAATATTTTAAAGACATTTTTCTTTGTTTTTCTATTCTTTTATCTGAGTTCCCGGCACACCGTGCCAGGGTGTACTGAAATAATCTACACAATACATGTCATATTTTTTTTAACTTATAAATTGAATTTACTTGACTAATGATTCATATAACTATTATTTTTTATAATCGTGTATAATTGTGCAATGTTGTTTATTACTTCTTGTCATGTCATTGTATATGTCGAACGCAAAGAGGATGTAAAGACGATAAGAACAAGTTATTTTCATAATAATAATAATAATAATAATAATAATAATAATAATAATAATAATTACACTATTTATAAAACAAAATTGCAAAAATGCAAATTTTGCAAATGGACGCTTCAAAACGGTATATTAACCTAGAAAATGTATGCATCAATACAAATTGTTACAAACGTTGGTAAAAAGGTACAGTAAAATTAAGAATAGTGCCTATAGCTGTGGTTAGTAACATTGTGTAAAATAAATGTAAATAATATGGTATGTTTTAAGCAATATAAATGAAATTTGGGCTCATATTTGTCGAGGTATTAATTCTTTTTAACGAGAAATTTGATTTACAATAATATTTTTCATGTAATTTTCCTGTTTTATGCTTCCGAGGGATCATTATTTAAGATTTTTTATTAGTCGAGTAAACGCAACTTTTATAAGAACGAAATACTAATTGGACCTAGAGTGGTGGTTTAGGAGATAGATTTTCCTTTTGACAATACTATATCCACTGACAATTATATACAACACGTGAACAATTATAATCAATATTCAATACTTTTCGAGATCTCGTAATTTTAGAGACCGATTACCTCCTGGTTGTTAGGAACACATATCATGATATTCTCTGGCTGGCAGCAACGGTCCTACAAAACTTCTCTATGAAAGACTCGAACCTCTTCTATATGAATACCGTGTAACGGCTTACCTGTCGGGACATGATCATAATTTACAGGTTTGTTATTGTTTTATAAACTGTAAATTTAGTGATTAATCTCCCAACAGCCAAACTTTCTAAGATTTCCAACGACACGTACAAATTTTTCATTTAAAGTGCATTATATGGTATAAACTACCAAGAGTTGCAGAACTTTCCCCTTTTTCAGTGGCATATAGGTAAAAGACTAAGAACATTTATTCTTATGAGTGAAATTGCCTACTCGAACATCGTAAGACGGATGTCATGGTCGCTATACTAGTGGTAGTTGAGTTGAAATGTTTATTAAATTTGTTTTAAATACACAAGAATAAATGATATGGATTAAATACATTGTAGCTTTTTTGGCATGAAAAAACTGAGTGTGTTGACATGCAAACTGCAGAATTTTCACACGCTGATAAAGGGTTTATCAAAATTTTAGATTCCACCCATAATTGTATGAAATGAAGGTGTATGTTTTTTTTTTAAAATGTCCTTTAGACCAGTCTTGTTTTATTTATACCAACATTAACCAATGTAATTCATGAAATGTATAATTTTTTTCTTTTTAGAATAATGATACATTGTACTAGCTCCCGAACAAAGGCCACTGTTACACATTCCTTGTGGTGGCCGTTGTTGGAAAGTGTGACTGTTTAACTGTTTTTTTTCTCTTTCTTTTCATTTTTTTCATTGGACACATTTTATAGATATTATATATTGACATAATATTTTTGAAAAATGTCTTAAAAAAACTTTAATTTCAGCATATACAGATGAAAAGTAATGGAGCAAAAATGGACTACTTTATAATAGGGAGTGGCAGTAATGTTGATTGGTATCTGGACAGCAAGATAGTACCGGATAATTCTCTTAAATTCTCTTTCGCTTATAGGAAAGACGTTGGAGGATTTGCGTTCCTAGAGGCATCTGATTTAAGTTTAAGAATTGTTTTTATCGATAGTGAAGGAAATGAAAAATACGAGTATAATATGCTACCGCGAACATTGCAAAATGATGATCAAGAAACATAATAATTATAATGTATAATATATCTGGCCAGGTTTGAAAACTAATTATTGTTCTGTGATTTTAATCGTATCTAAAAAAATCTATTTTCATACTTTATTGTTTTGTTATCAGATCTATCTATTATATAAGGAATCAGTCGCAATTTAACTTATTGGTACAACTAACAAACTTTCTACACATGATTTCTTCAATATAGAATCAAACACTATTTTTATAGTCAAATATCGGTTTCACTGCTTTTGACAAACTGGGTACAAATATGTTACTTTATATGTTATTAAAATTTGTTAAATCCAATATGTTTTCTTCTTATTACTATATGTTTGAGATATTTTGATATTGTTCAATGTCGTTATTGTTTTGCATACACCGTTGAACATGGAATAAAAATAGAACCTCATTGACTTTACAACGGAAGTTGAGTCTTATGAATTCCGGAATATCGAAAAGGATAAAAGCATTTTACTGTTAGTGCTGTTTTTATTTTTTAGTCGCTCAGTTGTTGTGTTTTTTTTTAAACTTGAAAGAAGGAGATTAACTTTTGCTTTCCTGGTCTGAAAAGAACCACTCACTTTCTATATGTCTTGGTGTATGGGCTACTGGATGATACTAATACATGTAAATTACATGCTGATTGCTTTATCCCAGTTATCTAAAACTTATCGTGCTATATATATTTGAATATAGAAAAAGAAAGTATATATTTTGCACGAAAATAGATCTTTAAGAGAGACAAGTGGATATTTAGACAATCGGAAGAATTTTGATGCATTTGGCACAGCAGTATGATATATATTAATACAAACTGTTCTTAGGAATCAATGATATGTATACACCCATGGAAACTCAGACGGTTTAATCTCTTGGGATTATGGCAATGGTAAACTGTTTTGAATCTTCTACACATTCACAGCCTTTTTAAAAATGCAATGTCCAGAATCGAGTTGTTGTGAGTTATTTGTATTTTTACTTAATGGCTGTGAGATCTGGGGATTTGGAATTAAGTAAATAATCGAAAAATTACAATTAAAGTTTCTAAACCATACCTTAAGTCTCAAAAGCTGTACACGGCGTAGCAACTCGTGTACAGCCATGAGAGCCGATATGTATAGCTATTAAAACACAAATTATATCACGTCTGTCAAAAATAATACAGCCAGTTCTATCAAGTTATGTTCCAAAATGTACAAATGTACTCACTTTTATTCAAGACCGCGTACCTAAAAAAGGTTATGGTCTTGCATGAAACACCTGATTATCAATATTATAATCAATTAAAAGCAGATCTCAGATACGACCGAGTAAATAAAGGAGGTAATTAGAAATATATCTTTCATAAAGACTTCGACAAATTCTAAATAAAAATCTATATTTATTATTCTTAAAACTTATTAATAATATAATAAAAATTTGTTGTATAAATATGCTACTCAACTTTTGCTTAGCACCATATGTTTGAGTGTAAATATTTTTTGGGATGGACGAATTTAAGCCTATAAATGAGTTTTTCAACGATTTTATGCTAGAGAAGAGGATGAACCCCCTCTGAAAATTTCAGAACATGCAGCGTGTTTTGCAAATTTGTTCAATTTTTTTTTTTTTTTTTTACAGTTTTAGACTTAATACCGTGTGTGTGACCCGACAGCTAGACAGCGCCTTCTCATACTCCCTATTTGGTTTCTGATCGTTCTAACGGGTATGACTACCCATTCTTGGACCAACATGGCTTCAAGCTCCTGGATGGTTCTTGGTTGCAGCTGACGAGCTGAAATTCTAACCTGCAGCTCATTCCACATGTGCTCTACTGTATTTAAGTCAGGTGAGCGAGCAGGCCAGTCCATGTGCTTAATATACTCCCTATCTAGGTAATCCTGGACCACCCTTGCCCTATGGGGGCGAGCATTATCGACCATTAGAATGAACGGATCGCCGTTTACTCCAGCATACAACCTAACCTGGTTAACTAAAATGTCGTCTTTGTCAATGTGCCTCTGTTTAGCACAACCAGGTCCGTTCGTACATCCCAGCTGATGCCACCACACACCATAACTAACCCACCTCCGTAGTGGTCATGCTCAGCAATATTTGCAGCCTGAAACCGTGCACCTCGTCTTCTCCAGACTCTAGCACACACATCTGTGAAGTCTAGGCAGAACCTGGACTCATCAGTGAACAGAACGTGTCTCTAGTGTTGCAAGGTCCACCGTGTATGTTCCATGGTTCATTCCAAACGGGCCTGGTGATGTCGATGCATCAAGGAGATACGTATGCAAGGTCTTGCCTTCATGCAGCCTTCTACGTACCGTCTGCGTTGAAACACCGACCTCCACAGCATTAGTAAGACCATTTCGAAGAGAAGTACAATGTATTAAGGTAACGAATGCCGTTATGTTTATCACTCGAAATTGAAACTCAAACTACAGTAACATGAATATTAATTAAAATACAACACAATAAGGTACAACAATATTACGTTTATTTATTAAAAGTATTAGCCACTATTTTAAAAACAAAACCTTCTATGCGACTGGCCATTGTACATTTGTTTGCTTAAATCTGCCCATTTACATGCTGATATGAAGATAATCCTGCGATTCAATGTGAAGAACACATGACTGGGCGCCAGGTTTTCTTCCTTTCAAGCAAGGTACATTAAACTATTCCTTTGTAATTATAGTACCTCGCTAGCCAGAATCGTCCGCGGTCTTGAAAATACTATGTTATGGTTTAATTGGTAAAAAATACTGAGCGCGTTCCTTAGAGCAATAAAATAACATTTTCTAGTGTTTATATTTGTTTACCAATGGGCAATAATTCCTATACTTAATGAAGTATCTCATGTGATAAGAATCGATTATTCTCCCTTTGTTGATGTATCAGTAAAAGTCCTCAGAATCTTGATACACATGAAAACTTAGCTTTTGAAAAAAGAGATCATGAAATGAAGGGATTTGTTGATAATATTGTTGAGTTTGAGCGAGACGTTTTAAAGCGTAATTCATGAGAAGTCATATCCATCCATCCAACCGTCCGTCCGTCTGTCTGTCTGTATGTATGGACCACCATCTAATGGTTTATTAGCTTTATCTTTCCATAATCTTAGAAAAAAAGAAGTGAAAATGGTTACTGGTTTATAAGGAAAATAACACAAAATGATCAAAGGAAAGAGCCATCATCCCAATGTTAGTCTGTACGTCAGCCCTGAGAAACTTAAATCTTCTCTGTCTTTTCCGTCAAACTTCGGATAAGGACGTCGAATATATATACGGAACAAAAACGGTATTTCTGTACAATTAAAACATGTAAACAAAAAGTAAACAAATGCTGTGAGTTTTTGACTTTAACATTTCTTTAATTTGTAGAAAAAACGACACAAATTTAATAATGTTATACTAGTAGATAGTTTAAACTTTCAAGTTTATTGTAATTTAATTGTAGGCCATTGGCCCAAATACACAATATAATAACAGAAAGATACATGTACGTCTGATTGTGTCACAAGTTATAAATTACAAAATCGTAGCATTTTATTGTATAACAAGGTAGAGAATAATATACGTTAATGTAAAACACATAATATCAAGTTCAGAAAATGAAAAACTATATAAAAACCCTGTTAATGCATAAAAAAACTTTTAAAAAACTAATTATCTTTATATTGAGTTAACCTTCTGACAATATTTAGGATTTTACGGAAGCGTATCTGGGCCTACAGTTGGTGAGATGTTTTGCGCTAAGTCGACTTATTTTTATTCGCATTGATAAAATGTTTTTGCATTTCTCAATAAAATTTACTGACAAAGATGAGAAGCTTTTAGGCATTGCAACTGAATTTTTCTCGATATGCTTGAAGCTTTTGTCTCTTAGACAAAAATCCTGTCGAAACTTTTTGATTTCACGACTTTGCTTAAATATTTAGTAAGACGCAAAGACGTTACTCGCATTGACAAATATCTCATGTAATTCAACAAAGTTTTTTTGCGATTATTAAAAACTTCTACATATTACGTATTAATCATAATGTCTTAATGGAATGTTTTATGTATTACGTATTAATCATAACGTTTTCATGAAATGTTTTTGGTCAAAACGAGAAGAGACAAGTTGACAAGACGGAAAACGTTTAGATAAGTGGAGGCCCTGATAAGCTTCCGTAGGATTTGGTTCTATATCATTGTATGTCAGTGAATATTTCAAAACTGATTCATTGCAATTTAAAACAGTTACTTAATTTTTCGGAAAATGTAAATAAAAAAAGCGTTCGTTATACTCATTATACAAAGATTACACCTTTTACACTATTTTCAATCCATATTAACTTCGCGATAATTATCGACGAGGTGTTCTGAATGCCATCAAAGCATAAATTCCGTTCAGACTAGTGAACATGTATACATATATACATATTGATTAGTTTTTTTTATACATTTGTATACCTTTTTGGACCACAGTGAAACAAGCTGCTTGTTTTTTTAGCAGCTGCTTTCATTGTTAGTGATATATTTGTTGAACATTCAGTGGACCAAATCTACAATACGGACAATGTATATATAAAGTGACATGATTGTTATGACAACCCTCTGTACAGATATGTTTTTTTGTAAGTAGGAATCTTTACAATTAGGCATATCGTTCATGGATGTTGTTACCCTCTTATACTTGATGTCGGCTTTGCTCGTGCAAGGTAAAGATTATAATATATAAAATTAGTTTAAAAGCACATTATCTCTCAGAAATCCTTTTTCTTTTTAATTCATAAGAAATATCAAACATGTGTTTAATAATTTTCAAATAATGAATTTTGAGCATAGAAGATAGCATTTCTGATACATAATGAAAATATCATAAAAAAATATTATTGATTTGTTGACTGACCAAATAATAAAGAAAATTTTAAATAATAATAAATTTATAAATTAACAATAGTATGTGCATTTTTAAGTTAGATTTTGTTTTATAAATACATTTAAATACTAAAATAATAACAGAAATGTGATATCATCTGTTATTAAAGACAAGACAAATATTTGGTAAAAAATCAGACGCACAAAGAAAGCCTGTCATGATTTACTCTATTTTAATAAAATAAAAGTTATTTCATAATAAACAAAACTTCATGAAATATGTCACGACCATAATTTTTAAATTATCAAACGATTGTGGTCTTTTAAACTAATATACAGATATTACAAATTCTATGAAAGCGTACATGTATATCAAAAAAATAACCGTAATTTCGACCAAACTGACATAGACTGGTTGAACAGAAATTTCTGCAATAAGGTTTTACAATTTCCATTACGCAATTTTTAAACAATTTAACGTTACCATTGTATAAATGATAGCGTATTGCTTAGAAAAAGTTAAATAAACATAACAAGTCATAAAACATTAAAAAATATATAAGAAAACGCTTAAGATATGTTTTAACATAATTATTTAACTTAATTGACTTTGTTTTAACATGATAGCGTATTTCTTTTTCTTAAAATTACAATAACTTATGAGAAAACTTATGTTTTTAATAACTTAACAATTATTTCTATAAGATGGCTATTTCTAAATAAATTGCAAAAATTTCTACAATATCTCATCCTTTAAACTGATTGACGATCATTTTTGGAGATTGTTTTGGTTTTTTTGTTGTTGTTTTTTTCAGAAAAGTAAGCAATGATTTCTTCAATAACACAGTTTTGCTCAAAATGATTTACCATTATCTCTTTCTAAGAAAGAAAAGAAATTAGAATTTAGAAATAAATTCCTTTAAAAAAACGTATACATGTACCAAAATCAGTCCATGCATTTAAAGTTTTATGAAATTTTAATTCATTAAAAATATTCATTTTGTTTTATTTTTAAGAAAGAAAGAAATAACCAAACCCATATGTACAAAACAGCAGCCAACAAAAAAAATAGCGAAGGCTAAGTTACTTTTATTAACAATCATGTCCGCATAATATCTTCAAATGTTGTCTATTGCCCATGTCATTAAAACCATCTAATTTATATATCAAACTATAGGTAAGAGTGTTCCTCTCGTGCGACCCAACTCCTTACAGTTTCTGGTTCTAGCAGACTGGGGCGGACAAAGCCACGCCCCATACACATCTCGGGTTCAAATGTATGTTGCAGAACAAATGGCTGCGACGGCAGATAAAAGAAATATAAGTTTTGTTATTTCCCTGGGAGACAACATTTACAGAGAGGGAGTGCATGGTTGGTTAAGCGACAGATTTGAGGTAAATTATTCATACTTATAGGGAACTTAAATGAAAACAACTCGTTACTATGTAGCTAATATAATATGACATATTTTATGTTTCCCGACAAAAGTCAAATATCGCGTTTGATTCTTCCAAAGTCACGTCGCGCTTCCTCCACTGAAATCTTTCATATTTGGTAGGTAGATACTTGGGACAGGTTTCTACCTTTGGATTTAGTTTTGGATTACTGGAACCAAGATTGGTAAGTCACATTTGAATGAAAATAAAAATAAAAAAAATTTGAAAAGATCGTGTTTTTTTCTATAGATTAATTGACTGTCTGCATAGACTAGAAAACACACAGACAAATAATTATTTCGAATATTTTGCAGACGACATTTGAGCAAGTTTATTACCAGGAATCGTTACAAGTACCATGGTATATAATTGCTGGGAATCACGATCATTGGGGTTCTATTAGGGCTCAAATAAATCGATCAAAACTGTCCTTCAAATGGTAAAAATTTAGAACATTGTATTATTTTCCAGTTAAATAAATCTTATATTTTGCCAAAAAGCAAATATTCAATTTACGCCATGTATAAAATGATACACATTAATTAAAATGTCATCTCATAAACAGTTTTATCCATGACAAAATTCTTTAGTCAGCAAAATATATTTTATTTGACCCTTACCCGTTTTTAGCCGGGTTGCGCATGCGCAAACCCTAGAGATAGTATGGTGATTAAAGGGCGGGGAAAATTTTTCGTAACAGTTTTCTCAGCAACTACTTATCACAGCCTCTTGATATTTAGCATACACCATTTACACATGGTCCCATACTGAGAGATTTGATTTCAGGTCTGTCGCTCACCCACTTCCTGTTTACCGACTTAGTTAAATTTTCAACATTAATGTTGAATGGTAGGAAATTTTCGTTAACATTTTTCTCGGCAACTACTTAATGTAGCCTCTTGATATTTGGTATACTGTATTAACACGTGGTCCCATACCGTAGGTCTGTCGCTCTTCCATCTCCTATTTACCGACTTAGTAAAATTCTCGACATTAATGGTCAATGATAGGAAATTTTCGTAACAGTTTCTCAGCAACTACATATCACAGCCTCTTGATATTTGGCATACAGCATTAACATGTGGTCCCATACCATGGGGTTTGATTTCAGGTCTGTTGCTTATCCGCTTCCTGTTTACCGACTTAGTTAAATTTTCAACATTTATGGTCAATGGTAAACATTTTTTGTAACATCACAGCCTCATGATATTTGGTATACAAATGCAACCCGGCCTTTTCTGTGTTGGTCCCATCTTTTATTCTTTTGTAGTATTGAAAATAACAACGAATATAAAATACTTTTCCGACAGGCAGATATGGCTATACTTTGTGACAAAGTACATGCTTTTTTATATTCTTTAAAATATTCTTTAAAATACAGATAAAATGTAGATCTTCAGTTTTACGCAAAGTATGTTTGCAATAAACTTTCTTGACTTTTTAGCTCACCTGTCACAAAGTGACAGGGTGAGCTTTTGTGATCGCTTTTCGTCCGGCGTCCGTCCGTCCGTCGTCCGTCGTCCGTTAACTTTTACTTTAAATGACATCTCCTCATAAACCGCTGAGCCAATTTCATCCAAACTTTACAGGAATGTTCCTTTGGTGGTCACCTTTAAAAATTGTTCAAAAAATTTAATTCCATGCAGAACTCTGGTTGCCATGGCAACCGATAGAAAAAACTTAAAATATCTTCTTAAAAAAAACCCAAAGAGGTAAAGCTTAGATATTTGGCATGAAACATCTTCTAGTGAGGTTCTAATTTGAAGTTTGTTCAAATAAAAGCCCTGGGGTCAAAACTGGCCCCGCCCCAGGGGTCATTGTTTTCCCTATATGCATATAGTAAAAACTTAAAAAATCTTCTTTTAAAGAACCCAGAGAGCTAGAGCTATGATATTTTGCATGAAACATCTTCTAATGGGTGTCTACCTAGTTTGTTCGAATAAAAGCCCTTGGGTCAAAATTGGCCCGGCCCCAGGGGGTCATTGATTTTCCCTATATGCATATAGTAAAAACGTATAAAATCTTCTTATAAAAAACCCAAAGAGCTAGAGCTAAGATATTTAGCATGAAACATGTTCTAATGGGTGTCTACCAAATTTGTTCAAATAAGAGCCCTTTGGTCAAAATTGGCCCTGCCCCGGGGGTCATTGATTTTATTTATGTGTATAGCAAAAACTTAAAAAATCTTCTTTGAAAAAACCCAAATAGCTAGAGTTAAGATATTAAGCATGAAACATCTTCCAGTTAGTGTCTTCAAAGTTTGTTCAAATAAAAGCCCTATAGTCAAAATTGGCCTTGCGCCGGGGGACATTGATTTTCCTAATATGTGTATAGCAAAAACTTAAAAATCTTCTTTGAAAAAAACCCAAATAGCTTGAGTTTAGATATTAAGCATGAAACATCTTCTAGTGAGTGTCTTCAAAGTTTGTTTAAAAAAAGCCCTGGGGGCAAAACTGGCCCCGCCCTATGGGTGTCATTGCTTTGAACTATAAGTGTATAGTTAAAACTTAAAAAATCTTCTTTTTTTTTTAAAAAAAAACTCAACGAGCTAGACCTTAGATGTTTAGCATGAAACATCTTGTAATGGGTGTCTATATACTCTGGGGGCCTATATACAGGTGAGCGACTTCAGGGCCATCATGGCCCTCTTGTTATTCATTGTTAATTATTTCTTAGTTTTCCATTTTGTTTTCACTTTTACAAACAAGATCAACACAAAAATTACTTTAATTACATGTACATTTCATTTTATCAAGGACATTCCCTCACGTTTACTATAAGAAGTCATGGATGTTGCCCGGCGGTAAAGTTTTGGATTTATTACTCCTCGATACCACAATCCTTTGCGGCAATACCATTGAAACCCCATACGGCAATCGTGTGCTCGGACCAGACAATGTGAATGCTGCCAACCTGCAATGGTCTTGGATAAAACATAGTCTAAAGAAATCCACGTAACCAATTTGCTTATTTTATAACATTACCGGTCGAGGATCTTTCCCGAACGGGAAGGTAGAGGATTTCTATTTTTTCACTTTCGAGAAAGAAAACGTCCCTTTTTCATATATCCCGGGGAATGGGTTACGGGATTGTCATAGTATATCCATTTTTTATGCAGATCGTTTGAACAAGATCTTAAAACAATACTACGTATACTCAACATCACTAATTCCGCGTCATCACTTATCTCACGGTAATGGCATATTTTCATGTGACCAGTGTTAAAATTGGTCAGAATTGACATATTTTATTCAAACACCTTAACAACAAAGTTTTTGTGCAAAATTATTTAAATCTATAGATTTTTATGTAAAACTGAACAACATTTTACAAACTTCTGCAAAAAACAACAATAGTCCATTAAATTTGTGCATACGTCTGAAACAATCATCATTTCTAAATGTTCTTGTTTGTTGAAAGAATAAATTTTGAGTTACAATGTAAAGATACTTTTAATATTTAAAATTATGCAAAATAACATAAATAAATTTTAACTGAAACATGAAAAAACTGAAATAAAACACCATTACCGCGAGTTAAATGATGACATACTGTTTTCAAAATGGCCGACACACGGTCTACATCTCACAAATTAAAACTTATTTTGATTGAATATATTGTTGCTTCCTTGTGTCATATAGCAGAAAAATGACTAAATGATACAGTTTATGACAGTTTTTGTAGTGTAAGTTTATTGTTTGTGTTCTTTACTGTTTTAAAGTGTTAAGTACCGTGAACTAAGAGGAGCACAGTATAATCTAAAATTTTAACGAGCGCAAATTTTAAAACACCATAAGTTTATGAAATACTGGACCTAAATTTGAAAGATATTGCGTAAGAGTTAAATTTTTCAGCACATTTGTAGCCCATACCTCAAGATATTCGAGAAAGATCCAGGACATAGGGAATCTTTTATTTGCTACGTGCGCACGCAATATCTACTACGTGGACACAGTCATGGTAGATTTTATATGTGCACGCGATAGCTATACATGCGCACGCAATAGAATAGGTGGTGGTGTTGGTAGTTTACACTTCAGATCATGACAGTAAGCCTCTTTGAATTTACCTCATCGTTTCTGTCAAACAGTTTAAAACAACTAGTTACTTTCCCTTTCGCAAAGAACTTATTACTTTTTTACAGCCAAAAAGCAGAGGTACAGTGCGAATGATTAATTACAACGAAAATGACCTGCGCCGTCCGGGAATCGAACTCAGGTCGCCTGGTTCACAATCCAACAGAATAACGTAATCCAACACCGACAGAATAACGTAACCACTCGATATATAGTGCGTGTGCACGCGATAAATAGTGCGTGCGCACGCAATATTCATCACGCGGCCAGACGATATGTTTTACGAGGTCATTTAATACTACATTGTATAATACTATAGCGTGCACACGGAATGCACATGTGTCAGTTCCTCACAGTGATATGATCGGCTTTGCATGATTAGGAGTTTTCCCTCTCCTTCCCCTGTTACGAAAGAGCTTCTAATTATATATTTGTATAAAATGTTATTTCAGAGCTGACTTTCTTCTGGTAGGGGGACACTACCCAGTCTATTCGGTCGGCGACAATGGGCCTACAAAATGCCTCTACTCGAGACTGGAGCATCTTCTTTACAAATACCACGTGACAGCTTATTTATCTGGACACGACCACAACTTACAGGTAGAATAAAAATCACCTTTACTTTAATTTTAACTTATGATTGCCAACAATAGTTCATAAAGAGATGATATTAATAAATTCAATTACAGTAAATAAAATGGCTTCTAATCTAAACATTAATTTATGCAAAACAATAAAAGGTCAATATGGTTTTCTGAGGATTAGATAGATATTAAATGGAGCACATACTAAAGTATATAAAGTTGAAGTTTTATTAAAAAGTTAAATCTAATAACTTTTCCTTGCAGCATATTCAAACGAAAAAAGGCGATCGGAAAATGGACTATTTCGTTATTGGAGGCGGGGCCTGGCCTGATGACTTACAGACTAATCTACAAACAGTTCCAGAAGAATCCTTGAAATTTTTTCTTGGCAAAGATGGTGGATTTGCATTAATAGATGTGACTGCTGAAAGAATGGAATTATCTTTTATAGACAGTAATGGAAATATTAGATACAACTATAATTTATATCCACGAAAATAATTCGTTTTGCTGTTTGCGGCACGTGCAAAATTCGGTAAACTCTGTCAGGTTCCGTGCAACAGGCAACTAGAAGTTCAAATTCTCTGTTACAAATATCACGGTGACGTACACATGATGTTTCGCAGATAAAACGGTATTTAGGGCGTCTTTATGTTTGTTGTTCGTTAAAAAATCCATTCTTTCGCAAGATGGAAGAATCATTCAGCGTTTTTCTCCATTTTTACTCTATCTGTTAGATCCACTGTGATTTAGGTAGGAAGGTCATGTGCAATACCACGTTTGGTTCAAATGCCACAGAACTTAAAAATATGAATTTTAAAGACTTTACATGCATGTGTGGTAATGTGCACGGATCCGTACCCGCTATACCTTAAAGCTGCATGTCCCAGATTGATTCATGCTAATTTTCATGATTTTTTTTTAAAATGTTTATAAAGAAAAATTTTGTGAAGTGAATTTACACATTGAAAATGCTAACAATTCACGTCAATTACCAAAAATAGGTTAAAATATAGCCCTAATGCGTTACCCACGTGACCCATAGAAATATGGTGATATTACTGTCATAAGTCAGGTCATGAAATTGCAGTTCCAGATACAGAAGGATTAGTTACGTAAAATCGTTTAATCTCTTTAGTTTTCTTTAAGACATGTGAGTAGTATTTTTCAAGTTGATTTTTGGCTCAACATCTGGAGGCATGGCGCGTTGTAAAGTGTGGGAGTGGATCCCTCATAACGAAGAGAAACAATTGCAAGGCATTGCCATGGATAGACAATGTTGCAACTAAGTGGTTGCTGGCATAACACATGCTTTTTTAATGTATAAACGATTAATGTGTTGGCCCAGGTTTTAGCGACCACTTATACTATTATCTGCTGACACTGGTAATAAACGCTTATTCTATCTATATCATTATCCTTGTAATAGCGACGCTTATTAAATCTATATTGTTGTCCTTGTTATAGCGACGCCCATAAAAGTCAGTATTATCTTGGTTATAATGGCGTTTATTTTATCTAAAGTATTGCCCTGGTAACAGCGATACTTTTTCAGTCTTTTTCAATCTTTATTGTTGCTCTTGTTATATAGTGACACCCTTTCTATTTATAAAATTACCCTGGTCATAGCGACGCTTATTCTATCTATATATAAAACTGTCCTGTTTTCTGACGTTTTTTCTGTCCTTGCTGACCAGGGTATAGCATCTATATTGCTGCCTTGGTTAAAGATAGTGTCGATGAAGAGTAACTTCCCTTAATAACGGATCGTTCTATACAGTTTGTTGGATCGAATTCAATCTAAGATCGATCTTCAGGTATGATATTAAGCCAGCAATAAGCTGAATAACCAAATGTTTCACATTAATTCTTGTTATTTTGGACGTTGTAAGTAATATAAGTCAGTGAATTTGTAACTACCTCTTATTATCAATGAATTCTTTACCATTTTCTAACATGATTACATTAAATTGTTATTCTTTATATACATGTGATAACAACTGATATTAACTGGATTGTCATGTTTTCTCTGTGTGTGTGTGTTTTTTTTTAAAGAAAAGTGTATTTCCAGTTCTTCTGTGACACAGAATAAAATCTATCTTTATGCCGAACGTAAATGACACGTTTAGTTAGTTATTTGCATGTTGCGATTGGTTCAGAAGCGGTCAAGCGAGTCAGCAGTCACTAAAAATCTTTTGCAGATTACATGTGATGTTTATTTAAAAAAAATGAATAAATAAATAAATAGCATTGTGACCAGTTTGAAGTATTCCCAAGAAAGCTTTGTAAAAAGTGTACACTGTCGGGGGATTTACAGCGTTGGCATAGAAACACTTCTCAATGCATATGATTTGAGTCCAAAATGCTTTCTTCCTGAAGCTTTGTACAATCAACTTGCAAGAGGTGGTCACATTTGTAGCCTTCATAGGGAAACAGGAATGGTGCAGCGCTTTTTAAGGTTTTTGTTTCATAAATAGACCTATACCTCCTGTTCTGATATGTGCCTTTTCTTTACCATTGTTTCAATAATGATACTGATTTAAGTAACGTTGTCTTCCGTCATAGAGTACCTGGAATGTTTTAATTTTACAAAGAAATTGCAGAGAATAATTATGGAAGTCACGTTATTTAATACCAGGATATAGAAGTAAATATACAATATTTTGACGGCATCCATTTGGTGCAATATTTTGTTACAGACAATATCAAGTCAACATTTGATATCTTTATTCTTTTTTTGATTTCTTGATGGAATCTTATCTTGAACCTGTTTAATCTCGGCAGGCTAATGTAAAGTTGTTTTTCTACCACCTTTGATTAATTTGGAATATGTTTACACTTGTTAATATTTCTCGTCTGCTGACATTTTGATTGGCGGTTCATTCGTCGTGTGCTCTCGTGCGCGCGTGAGTGTATCAGAAGTAGCAGACGAATCAACTTATCTGCTGCTGTTGGAATGGTTCTCGTGCATTTTCGGCGTCTTATATCACTATTAGTCTACACGGTGTATCGTTTTACCGAAAATAAAACTACTAAGAGATAAAAGTCCAATTTGTCAGAAGATATTAAGATCAAAATCTGTACGCGCAAACTGAACCTTTATTTCTTATCATCTGATAAAATGGACATTATCAAAAGTAATCTTTACCAATAGAACTTTACGGAATCCATTTGTCAAGCTTGAAAGAGGTTGAACAGACAATAACAAATAAAAGTATCTGTTACTTTACGTTCATCTATCACCAGCTATGTTTATTTATAATCTGTAAAATATTCTAGTTCTTAGACAGTATGATCACGGCTTAAAGTGCTTGCAGTTTTAATTGGGAATTATGGTACTTCATGTACTGATATGTTAGATATCTAAGTTGATCGACAATATCTTTTTGATAAATTGAAAACTTTATTGATCTTACATCTTACATGACAATTTTAATTGTTTTTGTTTCGCGCGTATTCAGTAATCCTTTCAGTTGCTCATTCTTAGTAAAATTCCCCATTCTTAGTAAAAAAGATAGATTTTGTGCATTGATAAAAACGATTGACCGTTTGAACAAGACAAAGAAATTTTGAAACATTGAAAAGTGTCTGTACATTTTGATGATGTTTTTTTTCAATACCCGGATTAAGGAAGAAAATATATATGGTGAAAAATCAGTATTAAATGACCAAATACTTTGAGTTAATCTTATTCTTCATCCACTTTACATTCCTAAACTAAATATTGAATTTTTTCAAAAGTCATAAACTTATTAGATATTGACCGTGTGCTTGAAATACCCTTCCCCTGCTTAACCTTCACCTTGCTATCTACAACAGTAGTTATCCATACCACCAGTGCCGCACTACCGTGTCGCCTGCTCATGATCTGTACTGGTCGCTATTCAGACAGTGCATATTTTGAATTTTTCACTAAATGTGGTGAATAGTTTTGTCCCGATTGAAGTCCATTTCAGCCTACACAATCATTAAAAACTTATACTTGGGTTGTTATCATGCATAAATGTGTCCTCACATATACATATATACTATAAGCTGATAGCTGTGTTTTTTCATGGGCTGTATATAACAATTATTATTATCCTCTTGTTGTTGTTCAGGGCTCCATGGAAGATCGATATTCAAATGTAAAATGAAGTATTTTGAATTATTAATAATAATAATAATAATAATAATAATAATAATAATAAATAATAGTAATGATAATAATAATTATTATAATAATAATAGTAATTATTATTATCATTATTATTATTATTATCATCATCATTTTTATTATTATTATTATTACTACTACCTTCATAGATTAACCTGTAAAGAAAAGATTTCGTCTTTTTTTTCACTGGATGATGATTAACATCAGTAATGGTGCTAGCTAATATAAAACACGCCCCCAAGACGCTCAAAACGTCTTCTTACCTGTTCTATAACATACATAGCAGTATTTCCAGGCTTGTTTGAACAACGTGCTTGTTTGATGTGATTTTAAGGTAAGTTTTGTATTTCTTTTTACAATCAGTTTAGTACAAAAATGTTTTAGAAGTTAAAGAAAGCTAGGCATTCTTTTATTTTGAATGAAGATCTTAAAAATGGATTTTGAGGATTCCACAATAAGATAAACACAACAATAAATCTTTCGTGATTTATTTTAAAACAAAATTTGTTTTCTGTAGTATATCTAAATTTTCAATATAGATTTAAATAATTTTTTAGAGTTTTATATTAACAAAATTTTATGCAATTTGTTTAACCGGAAGAATTTTGATCTTAAATCAAGTTTTATGCATAATTATACTGTACAACACAATTAATAGAATATTTGGTGCTGGCGAGGTAATAAGATGGACATTTTAATCTCTAAAATCTTAAATGAGGTTTCTATTTAACCAGATAGCGATTCACACTGATTTCAGTTACATCCAATTTTTTTATTAAAATAATAATTTACGTTTAAAAAAAACATTGAAGTATCTTTTATTAACACATTATACGTATATAGCCAACATGGATGTTTTTTCATGCATTAGGTATACAAATGGCACGAGCACAGTTAGATCAGGTGTTATACTAGAATAAAAAAGTTTGCAGCAAATACCATGTTTAATCTGTCTGTTTCATATTTATATTCCAATACTAACAAAAGGATGCCGTTATTTTATGGTATCTAATTATTATAATTATTCAAGTTTAAAAAGAAAAAGAAATTGTGATTGTTTTTGTGTTGTTACATATCTTTTCGATGTTTTAGGTTTACGTCATTTAACAATAAGTTAAAAAAAAAGTAAATACGTACATCGCAGTTTTTGCTTTCTTCATAAATAGATTTACGGATATGGAAAAAGAGAAAATACCGGATAATGAAGTGATTGACGAAGACAAAACAATAAAGCAGGAAAAAACAAATTCACGCCGTCTTCTTAGAACACCTAAATGTGCTCGATGTAGGAATCATGGGGTTGTCTCTTGTTTGAAAGGTCACAAGAGGTCATGTAGATGGCGAGACTGCACGTGCCCAAATTGTCTTTTGGTCGTAGAACGACAGAGAGTTATGGCGGCCCAGGTTGCACTGAGAAGGTGAGCTTTTTTTTTTTTATCTAAGATTGATCACAAAGAATAAGTTATATCATATGAAGACCTAATGGAGAAAAAACGTTGTAATGGTAACACATGTCTTGGCTTTCTATAAGATATTTAATGCATGAAAGAATTCATTTTAGCTTCCGCTGAAAGCGCTGACTGGTCAAAAAATGTTACCACTTTCTTCTATAAAAATATTCCTGAACCTCTTTAATATAAATTATATAACACAATTTGTCTGCCTACATTTCATTTCGCAAGACTGATATTTTAATGGCTACATATGCTTAGTGCTTTTAGGCTAATAGACATGTTTCGAGGTAGATTTCACCCATTACTATTAACAGTTAACAATTTCTCTTTTTAGGACATGGGAAACATGTTTAAATATATTTTTTAAATAATTGCTTTAGATGCTTGTTTTATGTAGGAAGTAACACTGAATGTGAAATTATTTGTCATAAAAGTGACAAAATGTAAACAAAATGATTCCCATTCAAAATACTTAATCAACGTAACTGAACTGATTGCTTAAAAACAACAGAATTAAAAGATGGTTCAGGACATTGTACAATATTCATATCTATTTGGAAACTATGCCAGGATACCAGAAATAAATAGAAATAAAACCATACCATAGTAACATGCACGTTAAGCACTCTACATTTCGGGCAAATTCTCGGAATTTAATAGTTTAAAGTTTACAAATGAATAAACCATAAAAAATGAACAAATATATTAAAAAAGCCATTACGATAAATAAGAAGGAAAACAAATTTGTTATTTCATTATCTTGAATAGAATAATCAAGTGATATGCTACCCCTATAAACCAAAAAAATGAAAATTGAATGTCTTATGGTCTTATGTGTCTTCAATATAATAATTTGTAAGTAAAATCCTAAAGCTTATACATGTAGTCTAATAAAGATTTTTTTTAATTTCATCTCAGTATGTCACTAAATTCACATTTCGTTATACCGAACAAACATTTGACTGGTTTAGTCTTGACGCATTGATGAATTTAGGAAAATAAATTTAGAAGTCTGATTTTTACACATTTGAATGAGTTATTTTTTTGTTTTTTTATATCCATAATTGAGCCGCGTCACGACTAAACCAACATAGTGGGTTTGCGACCAGCATGGATCCAGCCCAGCCTGCGCCTCCGCGCAGTCTGATCAGGATTCATGCTGTTCGCTATCAGTATCTCTATTTGTTATAGGGTTGGTAAGCGAACAGCAAGGATCCTGATCAGACTGCGCGGAGGCGCAGGCTGGTCTGGATCCATGCTGATCGCAAACCCATTATGTTGGTTTTGTCGTGACACGGCTCAATTATATAAAACTATACTGCCACAACTATATTGATTATTCTACAAATTGAGTATACAATGAAACATTCAGCGCTTTAAGTTTTTTTTTCTCTATACATGTATTCATTCACAAAACAAAGTTCCGAAATATTTAAAATCAACAGATTCTTCATCTATAACAGTACAAGTCATTTTTTCTCTCCTTTTAGTGCTAAATAAAAAAAAATAACAAAACACCAAGCAATTCCAATTACGATGTCATAAATGTTTCTAATGGTTCTAAGAACTTGCATTCAAGGCATCGTGTTCACTTTAAATAATCCGAATCAGGATGAAATGATCCTGATTTTATTTTCATTACTTTATGGAACTAGCATTGATCATATTTTCTCCTTAAACAAAAGGACAAAACAAAATGTCAAAAAGTGCTGATTTGCAAAGAAACAAACATTTTTTATTACATTGATAATATAAGAATAATCGGATCAAAATATAGATGAATTTTAAGATGAAGATCAATTGTTGGATCAACTGCTAAACGTTTATATCTTGTAAAGTAATATTTTTGCACCAAAATTTAAATTTTCAATTTACGTTTATGGATTAATATTGAAATAAAAATCTACGACAATAAAAAATGGAGAATTTTTTAGTTTTGGTCTTTAGTTAACTCGGGGCCGAGCTATAAAGTTTGAAGCATAATGCATTCTTGCAAATGGAATCATAGTATTCGATCGCAGTCGTTTGTTATAAGCAAAAATAGCATCAACTGTTAAACCCTTTAAAGCAAATCTTCACAAAAATGCAATTCTTTTAAACCTGGCATGGAAATCTAAGAAATTCTGATTTAAATCAAATTTTGCCCAGTTGGAAATGTGTGTCCGTGGTATATACTCCAAGCCGAACATAGTAAATTAAAATTTGATTAGCAAAGGTTCAAAACGCCTTTGTTGTTTGTGTGTTTTAAGCCAAATTATGTATCACATAATGAATAAATTTGTATTCGTTTTACGTTTAATTTTTCATTCCAGGCACCAAGCGTCTGAGAACGCCGAGTTAATGAAGGAGAAAGTGGAATTGGCGGCAAACATACTCAGTAACCGGAAGTCTATCCAACGTAGCGTTCGACAATTAAAGCACGGCACGGGACAGCACGGTTAGTATACATGTAACGTGATATTTTATTTCAAATAAGTTGTTTAATTAGCATTTAGATCAAGCATAACACACACAATCTTTTAGAATGCACTCGTTTCAACAGGATTACCTCACATAGACTCAAGGCCACGAGATAAAAAAACAATGGGTCTGATAGGAGCTAATGCTTATATTTTCAGAGAAGAAAACTAATATAATTCCACCATTACAAAAAAGTTTTTAGATACAACATCATGAATTATAAAATATTTTCTTTCTAAAAATTATAGCTGCTGGGGTCTCAAGCAAGCATATACAGAGGGCAAATTTGAAAAACGACATGTTGAGTGACAGATTGCGTAAACGGCGTTGTTTTGCAGACGAAGAACTAGATCGCACTATTCCGATTGCTTCCAGAGGATTTGAACGAGCGTCCTCTACTGGTAAATCTTTGCTAGACTTCCATACTGCTTCAGCCTGCATGAGCCGTGCTGTCCCTGTAACCGAACGTGTCCTCAATACAGCTCTACATCATACTATAAATCTCAGCCAAATTATACCTCGTGTTACATCAAGCTTGTGTGCTCCGGTTCAGTTACAAAGACAAAGACAGTGTACCCCTTCAACAGGAGATGACATGCGGGATATATATTTTAACAATAAATTCCACGCGCTTCAACATACCGGAACAAATGAGAATATGTTTCAAACACCACTTTTACTGATTCCGGGTCAAACAACGTGGACGGCGTTAAGTAAGAGTTCACAAAGTTTAAAACCAGTTAAGACTTATGCTACCTATACTCAAAGCAAGGACTCAGGTTCTTCATCAGAGAAAAAAATCTGTATATCGAAACAACATGAGATCAAACAGAAAAGTAAAATAAATGTGGACACTACTACCTCAAACCTTAAGTTTTCAATTTCATCAATCTTAGGTCTAAAAGAATGATGTAACAGAATAACCTATTCATATATTTTTACTGAAATCGTTTAATATAAGTATCAGAAAACAACATGATTTTATTCTGGTAGTTTGTGTATTAGATAACTTGTTAATACAATTAGTTTTTCAATTTCCCTTCTTGTTGTTTATTAGAACCCGTTTCTAAGGTACGTCGGCACAAATTTCCTGTAGGCTGTAGTGGAGTATATTATTAGTTTCTATGTCACATTGCTTGCGCTTTATCATTTTAATTTAAAAATAAGCAAGAGGTTTGGATTAAATTGATTATGAAGAAAGCAAGCAACAGGTCTGAAGACCTGTTGCTGGAACTAACCAATACCGGTTACATGGTCCTGGCCCCAGTAGAGTTCCAAGATTGAGAGTAAGACATCTTGATCACTAGACTAGAATGTATTTTGGTAGTATTGATGACTTGTAGTATTCTAGATGGAAAATTGTATCACAGATCTTCTACACACAAAACACAATTCTAATGCTGGTAGTCACACCATACTCAAAATCACTACAATTAACTACTTCTCTAACAAACCAGCTGTTGTGTAAATGGCTACTGTAGAACACTGAACTTCAACATTAAATCAACAAATATTCTAGAAAGATTACTAGTATATTAAAGTTGGATTAGCAAAGGATAAATTAATGTAACCATGGTTATACAATACAAACAACCTAGAAACAATGTGTGATCTGCAATCATTTTACACATTTACCTGTAATCTTCTGTGAGTTGTGTCTCTCATTACTCCACACAGTTTTGTTTATATTTGGAAGCTAATAAGAACCAACTGTAATAAGCTTTATTGTTTTATTGTATTTACTCTTACAAAATACATTAACTAATTCTACATGTCATATTCTAAACAATGAAAATGATCTGTTTATAATGTAGACATATTCCTCCAGTGATAATTATAACAACTTTAATGAGTTTCAGGCAGCTAAGCTTATACCAACATAAAGGTAAAAGGCACATAAATGCTGCCTTGTCAGTGAAAAAAGAAAGATTTTGAAATTTCAGAGATCTTGATATTCTGACTTTTTTTGATTAAATGATTATTTTTTGAAAAAAAGAAGAAGATTTTTTAAGTTCACTATACAAACAAACAAACACACACACACACAAACAAACAAACAAACGCACACACACACACACACACACACAGGTGAATCGCTATATGCCACCGCATCGCAGATGCTGCGGTGGCATAAAAAGAAAAAAGAGCATTTCTAAAAGAATATATTTGAGTAGTCAAATCCAAAAAGAATAAAAAGAACAAAGAAATTGAAAAAAAATGAAATACTACATGTATATGAAATGTTAAGTACATAAAGATTTTCTTCTTAATATAAATGCAAAGAAACAACAACCTATAATAAACTACTTACACTTATTATATTCTTTAAGTATAAATCGAAATCTTATTTAATTAATTACATAATTTTATTTTATTCAATTCTAGACAACATTTTGTTGAGCAGTGACAATAGTTTTTTTTTAAATCCTATCTTTTTACATTTTAACATATCAATGCATTCTGAAAGAAATATCGGCATAAATGAGCAAAAAAAATGTGAAGAAGAAATTGAGCAAAATGATTATTTTAATACATTGTAACTAAATTTTGAATCAACTGACTGTTTATATATTTTCAGACTAATTATAGTGTCAGATCTATACAACTTTACATTAACTTGTTGTGGAGTCTACAATTTTTTAGTATAAAGATTGAAATGAATGAGTGTAGGTTCAATACTGAATTCATTATTTATTAAATGAGTTGAATAAAATTAAACTATGAGAGTCACTGGCAAACATATTTTTTTCTCAACTAGCTCAATTAATTTTGTAATGAGACTACACAAAATATAACATTCTATTTATCACATATCAAACTACACAAAATATAATCACATATCCAAAATGAGAACAATTCATAATCATTTTTTCATTAATATGCTCATTGTTTAAGGCAAATATTTAAGATGTCTTACACTAAAGTTTGCACAACACAAATGATGTCACATCAAAATATTATGCATGGCCTTGCAATACCATTTTTTTAGAGTCACAAAAGTTGCATGAGTCATAAAAGTGGCACAGGTATGTGATAAATATGAAATATGCAATAAATTAGAAACATGATCAATGTACAAGACAAAACAAAATATCACAGACTCATAGAATAGATACACAACAAGATTAATAACCATCTTTATTAAATGATAAAACAATTTTATACATCTACATGAATCCTCCTCAATATAATTTCTTATCTTGCCATCACCTCATCCAATTATATAATGTATTTTATGCATGTAAAAGCCACATCAAAAGATTTAGTGCAATATAAGGCTATCTAAATTCTGTTCATTGAAAGGCCAATATAAAGGCATTATTTAAAAAAAACATGGCTTAACATTTATCTGAAAGTCAACACTAAAACACTCAAGTATTATTACAATACAAAAGTATAAAGTATTTTTCAATTACTTTAGTTTAAACACATTTATCAAAGCTTGATTGTAATGAAAGCTTTCAGCTAATATGAACTTAAATGAATTTTCATACAAATAATTATTTTTAACTTAGTATGAGAGTAATTCCATCTTATTTCAATATCACAATATGTACCTAGTTGTCAAACAGGATTTTTCATTTGTTTGGTTGGATTTTACGTCAGACACCAATGGACACCCCGAGTAGAACCACCGTCATTCCGTAAGCTAACTGATTAGCTTCCTTACATCAAAGAACCCAAAGTCCCTGTCGGGATTCAAACCCAAAACGGTGAAGGACAAGTGGTTTGAAGTCAACAACCTTAAGCACTTGGCCACATATGACCCAAAAGGGAATTGAGGTACATACCAGAACACATTTACAAATATCAATTGTCCAAAAACTAGAACAATTTATATATTGTATATATATGCTCTCCCACATGAATCATTCTTGCAAGAGTGAAACAACCGAACATTCATAGAATAACACAATTATCTGAAAAGGTATAAGAAACCCACACACAGTTCAATTGGGTAAAAAAAATTTCAGCACATATTGTCATAGTAACAGCTTGTTGATAATGAGAAAATCTAGTACATGTACAGATATCTATTTATATTCTATATAGGTCTATATTGATTGCTACCACTCTAAATTCTGTGCTATATGTATATTTTTTACAGTCAAAATTGTGCAGTCCTAGTCAAAAATAGAGATACAAGCTAGAAATGCAGAAAGGTTTATGGAAATACTGCCACATAGTATCATTATAAAACCTTAAAATCTTTATCATTTAAAACCAGTCTATGAGATGTTGGCAAGTTAAATTTGTAATATTTTGTAGCAGACAGGGTGTTTTGGTATAGGCCTACATCAAATGGTGTATTATAAAAATTCTGAAATATTATTTCCAGATTTGTTATGTCAAAGAAACCTCAGTGAAGTCTCTTCACTACAGGTGAAACATATTTAAATAAACTCAAGAATTACAATAATATCTGAATCTTATTTAACAACAACCTTATACAGGAATATTTTGTCATATATTAATGACACCTTTGTATTTACATGTTGTGGAATATCATAGTAATTTCAATATTTTCACTTTTTAAATTACAGTACAGATGTTGGTAAATAAAATAAATGGTAAAAAAAGGTTACAGATACACACAATGAAAATCTCTTGTGCCACTATACATATATTCTATTCTGTCATGGCTTTTATCAGAATTCCTGACTGTCATTTTCTGTTTCCTGTGACTTTTTTTTTTGTTTTCCCTGTGTTTTTATGTATATATCTACACTGGTTTATGTTATGGAAGTATGCAAGGTTAGTTAAATCATTTTAGGATATTTTCTGTACAAGCAACAGACCAATCACTGAGTTCGTTCTTTGGCAACAGATGGTGGGCAATCTGAAAAGACACAAAGAAAAACAAACTAGAATTATAATCTTATTAAGGCCATCATCCATAAAAACAGATAAATAGTTTTTAATCAAATAGGCCAGTCACAAGTTCATTGCTCTACTGTAAATTCATTCCTTAGAGAGAAAACATTTTTTCTTATTTTTTCTGAATTTCAACAGTTTTTTAGAGTATCAATTTAAATTATAACTTTTAAAACATTTATTAGAATACAGAAAATGATTTTCTTCTTTAATTCACACAGTAATTCATTTTGCAAACTCTTTGGCATATGAAATGTATAGGTGCCGGTAAACAACCTTCATATTCTATATATAACTTAAGGAACATAAAAACCAAACTACCAATACAATATAATAATTTTGACAATACATGACAAAATGCCAGTAAAACATAGCACATAACTTTTCTAAGTATTTGCTTGGAAAATAAGCTGACCAAAGGAGAATAATTCAGTGAAAAACAATTCTAGTAATGGGTCTTAGTCAGTGACCTACAAGTATGAAGTTTCATTGGTTGTTAAGACAACATTAGGCGTATAAACATTAATTTTAAAAATTCACAGCTATGGGTCTTGGAAAGTAACCTACAGCCATCATCCTGAATATATGATTTAAGCTTTAAATGGATAACTTCAGTTGTGAATAAGACATCCCGATACATGATAAAAGTGTTTATTAAATGCAAACACAAGTCAAAAACTAGTTCAGCAAAAAATTTAAATACTGCTAAATCTTTCTTTGGCTGTCATATACAGTATTTTGTTAAAATTAAGTTTACCAAATATTTATCTTCGCATTCTAAGTTTGGTGACAGCTTGTGTCATAAACATGTTTTTTGTTGTTTTTTTTTCAAATCAAAACAACATTGTACCAAGATGTTCACATGACTGCTTCATTTTCCAGTACACAGAGTTCATATAGGCATAAATTTTTTAATAACATGAATACAAAACTAGAAATGTGTCCATAGGACACGGATGCCCCCACACGCCACTGTTCTGTCAATCTTATGACTCTAGGTCAAATATTTTTTGGACTACATGTGCCACAAGTTGAAAACTAAAAATCGACAAAGGGCCATAATTCTGTTAAATTTGGTCGCAGCAAAAATTCCTTCCTTTACTACCATCTACACATTAAGGTTGTTAATCCCTGTAAGATTAAGCAAAATCTGCCATCCGGTTAAAGAGGAGTTGCGTTCACAAAATTTCTACATAGTATATAATGAAAAAATCAACAAAGGGCCATAATTCTGTTAAATTTGGTTGCAGCAAAAATTCCTTTCTTTACTACCATCTACACATTAAGGTTGTTCATCCCTAGAAGTTTAAGCAAAATCTGCCATCCGGTTTAAGAGAGTTGCATTCACAAAATTTCTACATAGTATATAGTGAAAAAATCAACAAAGGGCCATAATTCTGTAAAATTTGATCGCAGCGAAAATTCCTTCCTTTACTACCATCTACACCTGAAGGTTGTTCATCCCTGTAAGTTTAAGCAAAATCTGCCATCCGGTTTAAGAGGAGTTGTGTTCACAAAATTTCTACATAGTATATAGTGAAAAAATCAACAAAGGGCCATAATTCTGTTAAATTTGGTCGCAGCAAAAATTCCTTCCTTTACTACCATCTACACATTAAGGTTGTTCATCTCTGTAAGTTTAAGCAAAATCTGTCATCCGGTTTTAGAGGAGTTGCGTTCACAAAATTTCTACATAGTATCTAGTGAAAAAATCAACAAAGGGCCATAATTCTGTTAAATTTGGTCGCAGGAAAAATTCCTTCCTTTACTACCATCTACACATTAAGGTTGTTCATCCCTGTAAGTTTAAGCAAAATCTGCCATCCGGTTTAAGAGGAGTTGCGTTCACAAGATTTCGGGACGTACGGACGGACGGACGGACTGACGGACGGACAAGTGCAACGCTATATGCTCCCACATTGTGGGGGCATAAAAACTAACGTGGTGTAAAAACTAAATACAGTCAGTGAGGTTAACCTTAAGAAATGTACACCTCATAGAAACAAACAAAACTTGAAAACATTTCTATAGCCAGTTCAAGTATAAACATTACAAACATTTGCAAATGACCCATTATAAAATATAAGTATCCCTGCCCTTGATTGACACTGGCCCTGTTTAAGACATCTGTCAAGTATTTTGATAATATATCACAGATTTATAGAGAATAACATGCTACTGTCTTTTGATATCAATTTTATCAGGCGAGGCTGATATGGGCTAGAAAGGGCGAGGCTTGCCGAGCCCTTTCTGCCCATATCAGCCGAGCCTGATAAAATTGATATCAATAGACAGTAGCATGTTTTTCTATTTATCATGTAACACATAATAACTGTCAAAATAACAAAATAACCCACTTGTAAATAGCGAATTTCGTTAAAAAGGGGGTTTTTTGTTCAAAGAAATAATTCTTGAAAACAAATTCCTCCGCCCCTGAAATTTAGAATTTGAAATTGGCGGCCATTTTTTCTTTCGACTCTGATAAAAGATATGTTTCAGAATGTAGGCCTAATACGATAACATTCTTACCTGTAATTTAAACATCGATCCAAAATCCGCTTAGAATCACATAAACTAAACTTTACTGCAATTTTTGTCTTGAATTGTCAAATTCAAAAGTTCACGATAATTTCAATCAAAGAATAGTCAAATCGGCAATCAAACACAAGCTACACAAACATGCGTCTTATTTTTTAAACGAAACAATTTGTTCACTTATTAAATAATAATCCTGCGAAATAAAGTAAACATTTACAATTTCTCAAAGAAAATCGTCTAGCCTGTTTGTTATGATTACATGTATAGTATGACGTGAACATCGATGATGTCATTTGCAATATAAATTATGACGTCACTTCATTTAGTTGGTGCTAAAACTATTCGCTATCTAATTCATTCGTAATTGAAATCGAAATAATAAATAAATAGATTTCGCATATTGATTCAAGACTTGTAAGGGTATGAGATTACATTGTAAAATTCACATGCTGATGAAAATGAGAATATAAGCAATTGAAAAAAGTCCGTTAAAATGGGCGGGGCTAATTTTTGATATCAGGTTACTGACGTGATATCAAAAATAATTATCAGGCAAGTGTTATCGGGCAGTTACCATAGCAGTTGCATGATAAAAAAAGTTATCAAGCTAAGAGGTTAGTTCACAAACACAACTTGACCTTTGACCTCAAAGTCCAACATTGACTTTGAAGTTGCAGACATAGGTCTTGCACCTGGCACATCGTCTTAGATGAAGATATATGCCTTATAATTTAACAATCCATTAAGTAATAACAGTTACAAGACAAACAGGATTTAACCTTTGACCTCTAAAGTATGACCTTGGGTGGACATGAGTTTTGCAGAACACAATACACTGACAGTGGCTAAGACATATGTCCAACATTTCGAAAATACATTAAGTAATGACAGTAATTAGCTGGACAGGATTTGACATTTGACCTCCAAGTATGACCTTGACTTTGAAGGTGTGGACATGCATATTGCACACAACACATTGTTTACTTATGGTGATTGTGTGCACCAATTTCCTTTGAAATGCCATCATGCATGCAGGCATAATAAGCCATTATAGACAGGATACAAACTCCAGCTGCACAAGTTAATTTCCTTGTTGTGACCTTGACCTTTGAGCTAGAAATCTGGATCAACCTTGTGACACATTGTCCCTTCCTGGTGATCAAGTGTATCAGTTTAAAGTGAAATCCCTTTATGCATACAACCTTATGGACCAGATACAAGCTCTTACAGCACTTGAAACTATAATCACAAATTTATACAAAAAGTTCAGTATCTTGCTGTGACCTTGACTTTGAGCAAAATACCTGTTATTTTTGCATGTGACACATTGTTTACTTATAGTGGTCTTATCTGCCAATTCATTATGAAATTCCATGATGCATGGAGAAGTTTTTGCCCAGAAACAAACCCTAACAGCACTTCAGCATGTACGAAAAACACACTTAGTTCCATACCATGCTGTGACCTTGACCTCTGAGCATAAGACCCGTATTTGCACAATACACATCCTCTACTTATGATAATTATGTTTATTAAACCCTCCAATTTTATGATATGGTCATAAAAAGGGAACTTTTATTTTTTACATTTTCAGCTTTATTTACATTTAGCATTTTTTAAAATGATACTAGAAATATATGGTTAACTTACCGCCATACTTTGTGGCTCGAGTTCTACAGTATGATCTAGACTGGGTCTATTACTGACAACATTTTTACTTCTACTGCAGTTCACTTGTAAACTTACATTACTTCTAGACTGTAGAAACAAAAACATTAGGTAAGAAATAGACTGGTCATGTAGTGTAAAAATAAAATGAAAATGGAAAATAAATGCAGTAAATCATTATGCATCAATTTAAGGACATTTTACAGTAGGAAAACTAAATTCTATTTTTGGTGTTCTACAACAAGACATTATTCCAACATGAATAATGATTTTTATCATAATCAGTTGATGTTGTTTAATGCTGTGTACAACAAAAGCTATAGCCTTGAAAAAAATGTCATTTATTTTTCATCTTATTTTTATTTTTACAATGCTAATCAAGTAAGTATAGGACAAGTGCAAGTACATAAAAACATTATGGCGTAAAAACTGTGTATATAATAAAGATAAAGCCTTACTTTGTTATCTATAACAATGGTGGCCTTCAGATCAGTCTTATCTGTGTACATGTACAGATCTTTCATATTGCGTATCTTTGTTGGCTCCTCCTGTAACAGTATATTCAAGTTAATATATTATACACTGTACTGATAGCTAAGAGATTTAAATGAATTACAAAATGTTTGTTTTAAAATGAAGTTATCTAGCATTTAGACTTTTCTATTATATGGGACTGCCAGTGATAAATTAAAGATTTAAGAAAACAACTGTTGCTATTCTTCAAATATAAGGAACTTTATACTTCAAGTATGCTTTTTTTTTTTTGGAAATATAAGAAATATTGAAAAAAGTAAGTCATTGTCAACAGTTTACCCTTATATCTATTTATAATAAATCATTGTAAACTTACAGCTCTTTCAATAATATACTGGCAAATTTCTGAGACAAATTCCCTCTTGTCCAGTGACTCAATTCCTGTCACTTTAAAACTAGGTTTCTTTCTCCCTGACTCCTCTACATATACATCAATTCTATATGGACATGCCTGAAATACATCAAACAACATTCTTCTGTTATCATCATTATTGTAGAATTTATACACTTAATTAAAGTGATTCAATGTTTTAACATGCCCATGAATCAATTCAATAGCTTCCATACAAAATCATTTAGAAAATAAATCTTTCACTCAAAAAAAGAAAACAAAGAAATTAAACCAATATTTTTCTTATTAAAACTGATAAAGATATTAAGTTTTGTATGGAAAGCAATAACTATAAACGAGAGCTGTCAGTAGGACCACACAATTAACTCATCTCAACAACAACACAACAACACATCTTTTATTCACTCAAACATGCATACAACATGTAATATGAGGATAATGTCAAAATATTTAACGAGGCATTTATACAAATTGAGATCAGAATATAATTACTAAACAATATCAACATATCTATTACATATTATTAAATTATATGCATATTTTGCTTAGGAAACAATTTTTTTTTTTTAACTTATTAAGAAAATGCAAACCTGAATTTTACAACATTCAAATACTGCTTGAACAGAATGTAAGATATTTATTACTAGGAGAATGTAGCTATAAATGTGATATAATTTGTCATAAAAGTTGTAAAATTAATAAAAGTAATATTTTAACTTCCATACAAAATGCTTATTTACTATACTTGTATTTATTTCTAAAAAAGCAAATTTTGAAATGGAAGATGATTCATGAAATAAACCAGTGATTATTCGTTTAATACTATAAAAGTACAGCAAAAACTTATTCTTATGAGAAATAAAAAAAAAGTATATGTGAGGTATAAAGGACCTTTGCTGTATATAGTAAGAAAGTGGTAAGTGAATATCATTAAAACAAAACTATATCTCAGAACATTACAAAATAACAACTGACTTTAAAATGAAAACATAAATATTTGATTACATTCTTACATTTCTTATAATAATCATTAAGAATTTGCATAGTTTATAAAATGCAGGCGAATCTTTCATTGTAAAAAGTTGTTCTAATTTATACATATTAGGAAGTCTATAAAAATATGGTTTTATAAATTGTCTTCTTTCATTAGCAAATCTATTACATTCGAAAAGATAATGAAACTCATCACCCATTATATTTCTACAAAAAATGCACATTCTTTCATTGACAGGTATATTTGACCAATTTCCAGTTTCAACTGGTAATCTATGGTTTCTTGTTCTGAATTTGACATAATTAAAAATCATTGCATTTTGGGAGTACGAAAGATAAGGTTCTATTCCAAAAGATTTTTTAAAAATTTTGTAAAAAGAACTATTGCTCGATTCATTTATCTTTGAATACCATTCATTTAAGAAAAGATCTTTTAGCTTTTGTTTTACTGTTAATTTTAACCATTTGGTACCGGGAAAATCATGATCAATCCAAACATTGTTGATTCCGCATTTTATTAGTATTGATTTTAAATTATAAATCCACGGATAATTACGTTCAAAATCATTATCATTAATATCTACTGTATTTCTTAGCATATGACGATATACAAAGTATGATAATTTATTTGGTAGTAAACCATTTTCGTTCTGAAGGAGACGCGCCCAAAATGAAACTATTCTTTCTCCGATATCTACATACAATGGCATGCATCCCGTTTCACCGTATATGAAATAACTGGCCGTCGAACGTTTAAGTTTAAGGATATGTTTTAAAAATTTGAGTTGTACGCGTTCAATAATGTCAAGATTACCGTATCCCCAGATTTCAGAACCATAAAGTAATATTGGTTTAACAGTTTTATTAAAAAGTTCAATTTGTAAGTCAATTGGTAAATTTAATCTATTTGAATTTCTTATCAGGCTGTACATCGATCTTGTAGCTTGTTCTGCAATATGTGTCTTAGTTTTAGCGAAAGAACCACTTCTATTAAAAAATATGCCGAGGTATTTATATTCATTTACTATTTTGATTTGTTCATTTTTATAAGTGAAATGATAATTTCTTTGTCTCCCTTTTGAAAATACAACTATCTTGGTTTTAGAAATATTGACTGTAAGTTTCCAAATATTGCAATATCTTTCATATGTATTAAGCGCTTCTTTTAAGTCATTTGCTGTCTCGGCCATAATAACAGTGTCATCTGCATATAACAGAATAAAGATTTGTAAAAAATTGTAAAGCTCGTTTATATTCTGATCATTATGAAGCAAAATTCCACGTGTATTACTATTATTTTGAAAGAAATCTTTAAGATCATTCAAATACATCGAGAAGAGCAAGGGAGATAAATTTTCCCCTTGACGAACACCTATATTACATGAGAAAAAGTTAGATAGTTGACAATTTACCTTCACACATGATTTAATTCCTTTGTACATATTTTGTATAACCTGAAGACATTTACCTTGTATATTAGCATTAATTAATTTTTCCCATAGACCATTTCTCCACACAGTATCAAATGCCTGTTTTAAGTCAATAAAATGAGCAAAATAGTTTTTTTCCGGTATTATTTAAATATTGAATGATATGGTGCAGAATGAATATATTATCTGAGGTTGAAAAACCTTTTCTAAATCCTGCTTGTGTGTTATTAACAATATCATTTGACTCTACATAATCAGTGATTCTTTTATTTAATATGCTTGTGAAAACTTTGCCTAGGCAACTTAATAATGTAATTGGTCTATAATTTTCTGGTTTAACAGGATCACCCTTGTTTTTATAGATTGGATTGATGATTCCAACTGTCCAGTGTTCTGGGATTAAACCCGTATCAAGCACCAAGTTGAATAATTTGACATAAACATGTTTCATCAAAGAGAGAGAGGCCTTAATCTGTTCATTTACTATGTTATCATAACCACTCGCTTTGTTATTTTTTAGATTATTAACTGCTTTAACGACTTCATTGTTATCAATAGGCATATTGAGTAAGTTATTATTATTATTATTATTATTGTTATTATTATTATTATTATTATTATCATTATTATTATTATTATTATTATTATTATTATTATTATTATTATTATTATTATTATTGGTACCTACATTGCTTTCACCTGTACTATAGTTTACTCCTTTGAAATAATTGAATAAATCTGTTATATTTGCTTCAGTTTTATTTTCCTTTTTGCCTTTTAAAATTTTCCAGTATTTTCTAGAGTCATTGCCTTTTATTTTCCTTAACTTGTAAACATTAGAATATTTGTTTTTGTCATGGAATTTCTTCATTGTATTTTTGTATATATTTGCTTTTTTTCTAAGATTTTCTTTTGTTTCATTGTTTTTCCGAAGTTTATATAAGTATTTAGCAGTATGAAAATTTCTTCGAGCTTTCTTACATTTAGGTCCGAACCACGAGGGATTAGATTTATTGCTTTGTGTATCATTTGTATTATTATAATTTAATTTATAGCCAAAAGCTGTACGTGATGTATCGATGAAAAGAGTTGATATTTCGTTAACTAACATATTTAGATCATTTTGACCGATGTCGTCACTTAATATAATGTTATCAAGACTGCTGTTTAACATTTGTATTTTATTTTGAGCAATGATATTGATAAAGTTATCAGCCCTTTTTTGATCCCAAAGCTTCACAGTCGGAGACTCATAGCACTGTGTTTTGATTAGATTATTTAGCTTAAATGACAATTTCAGTTCAACCGAACTATGGACGTCTGAAAATAACGGGCAAAAATCACATACCTGTAGGGATGTGACATACTTGAATATTTTCGAGTTACAAATAAAATAATCAACTGTACTCAGTCCTTTACAAGTAACTTTTCCAGGCATGTCATTAGTTGTACGGCCATTTAGTATATATAAGTTATTAAGATTTAAAAAATCAATAAGCTTACTTCCATATGTATTCAAAGTTTTGTCGCAATTTACCCGCAACTTATGTACGTATAAAGAACTATCAAATCTGCTCATTTCTAATTCATATTCGTCGGCGATATCATCTAAATGCTGACTTTCGAAAAGTTCGGTATCAAGCGTTATATAATCTTTTAGACTTTTAGTTCGAGAATTGAAATCTCCAAACAAGCATATTGAATCATAATTTCTAGAGAATACGTTTAGTTCTTCTTGAATTTCTACATAAGGCTCATTTACAGCATAAATAGAATTATATGGTGGTATATAGACTACTGCGCATAGTATGTCTGTTTCTAGATTACATAATTCTTTCGAAATGGTAAACCATAGTGCCAATTTACTGTCTGATTCTTTTATGTTGATATAATTAGAGATATCATTTCTTACAAGCAGAGCAATTCCTCCACTTTTTTTATTCATGATAGACTTCCTATTTTTCATAATAACGTCAAAACCGGGAACGCTAACGTAACTCAAATCATCACATTTAGTTTCCTGTACTGCTACTAAACAATATTTATTAAATAAATTTAATAAATAAATGTCAGTGCTTGACAATAAATAGAATAGGATAGGATATAACAGAGGGGAAGATTTCAATCAAGATACATGAAATAGTTATGAGTCCTGGGTATTGACCAAGGAAATTTGTAAGTTCACAAAGAGACACAATTCATTTAAAATCTATTGAGAAATCCGCTGGGTGGAGAGACAGATATTTATATCACTAAGCCATCTCTCTCCTTATCCTACTGAATTTGTATCATGGCTCTGCCTTGCTTTGAATATTTCAGACAGTTTATTCAAATATGTTACAGGAATTTAAATCAAAATACATACATAGAGCTACCAATAGAATAGAGTCTTGTCAGACTGCTGACATTAAAGTGGCAAATACTAATTACTTTCTGCTCCAGCAAGTTAAAGTGTTAGAATCACAAACTAAACTGACCTCATCCATGATAAGAGCTTTGTTCATGCCCATACTGGTAAGTGTAATCCAGAGATCTTCAACATCACCCTGTGAATCTTCTGCTTCCATCTCATTTAACTCTATAAACCCTTGTTTTGTTATCTCACCATTCTCCAAAGCTGTCTTCTCTGAATAAATATAAATACAGTATATAAATGTTTCAGAACACTTGGGAACAAGTTTAAAACATGGATTTAGTCTGGAAGAATGAAATTCTTGTAGAATTCAAAATTAAAGTTTATAAATATAAAGCTAAATCTGTCATAAGATTATGGAAACAATATAATTTTGATGCTCAGAAAATTTTATAATTTTTTTTATCATTAGATATAGCTTGATAGTTTAAGAAATAAACTATAAATTGCTAAAAAAAACACACACACAACCCCCCACCCCCAACAACATTGAATTTACTAATCAAGTTTCATAAATGAGCTTAAAGTATGTCTTCTCTTTTTGCATATCTGCAGATATTATTAGTACCTTAAAAGGCAAGGCAGAGCATATGACACCCAATATCTGCACTTAAAAATCTTTCCAGATAATACAATACATTTGTGTATGGGACAAAACAACACATTTCATATGTCCACTATAACATCCATTTTTAATTAACTGGTATGTTTTATCACAAATTAAAGATGAAAACTGTTGAACTGTATCCTTTTTACCTTCAACAACTTCCCATTCATCCTCTCCTAGTTCCTCTCCACTTGTGCGTAAATTGAACCAATTAAATTCATCTTTACTCATAGTTCCATTATCATCAAGGTCACAAAGGTCAAATATCTCTTCAAGAGCTCTCCTGAAATAGTAGTTTGACACCTTATAAAAATATGTTTATTATAATGCTATTTTTTTTAATTTTCTGATAACAGGTACCTTACATTAATCTATATATCTGCTTGCAAGCTTATTAACAAAAAAAATCTTACATCATTTCATAAAAAGCTAATCCTAGCACCATATAACATCAAAAGTATCTTTGTTTCTTAAATGTGTTCAAATGAATTAAAATTTAAACTTGTGTACTTAAAAGCCATTTAAAATCTTTTACACATAAGTAAATCTTAATCTTATTTTCCACTTACATAAAAGCCTGAATATTTTACATGCAAAATCTTATCTACCTTAAATCTATTATAAAATACTACTAAAGGTTTGTACATTTTACATATAAAAACTTATATATCGAAAACCTTGAATATTTTTCACATTAAACCATATCAACCTAGAGTTTGAATATCTTCCACAAAAAAAAACTTGCATATAATCCATATAAAATGTTATATATCTAAAAGCTTGAATATTTCTTTATCACACACCCGTGCCGATTTTGCGACTCCGTAAATATGGTATTGCACGGCCGTGCATATATTTTGACGTGACGTCATTAGCGTTATACAAACATAGTGTAAAGACGCGCTAAATGTAAGCGTTATACTATAGGCGCATCAACGAAAAATGACTCTTATTTTCACTTTAAAGGTCTTTATTTTGGGTATGTGATAAATAGAATATTAAATTCGTGTAAGTTCATTACTGAATTTATTGCACTCGTTGAATAAAATAATATTATGCTCGCCAGAGGCTCGCATAATATAATTTTATTCAACTCGTGCAATAAATTCAGTATTGAACTTACACTCATTTAATATCCTCTATATATCAAACCCTTTTACAAATAGATGCTTGAACAATTACCTAAAAGCAGCAGTAATAACAACTTTATCATCTTTGGTTTTGACCAATTTTGATTCTTTCATTTTCTCTTGTAAGGCCTCAGATCTTGGCTTGAACCTGCATCCTGTGGTATAAGGTAACACCTGATACTCCCCAACACTGAGCTCACACTTTACACCATATGTCTGAAACAAATGGAGATAAATTTTGACCTTATATTCACAATTTTGACTGTTTTACATCAAGTGTACAGAGATCTGCCGAGGACGCGATTTTGCGCCATTGGCGCTAAAAAAATGAGAATGGCGCAGGAAAATCGGCAGCAAAGGGCCATGGGCGCATCTAAAATCTGTGCCAGACTTATAAGAAAACAAAACTGTCTGCTGGTTTATTTAGTCATCCAGTCAAAACTGGTACCAACAGCAACATGTTACCCATGCTCCTGTAATTACGCATATTCTTGAGTTTATCCATTCCTCTATAGCTTTTGTCAATGTTATCTACTTACTGCATTTCTTCTCATACTCCCTTTCCCACACAGATACTCATTTTTACTACCGTAAATTTAATCCAATAAAACAAACAAACAAATTATACAACTACTTAACATTTAAAATGATTATCGGTAACTGAAAAAAAAAGTGTTGCTATTTTAAGAAATGCTGTAAGTTACAGCATAATCTGACAGGTGTTCAACATGATCAACCCTAAGGTCACTCAAGTTCACGCAAGTTTTGGCTGATGAAGTGTAAAAAAAGATGTATATTTCGTCATCAGAATGTTTGACAGGGTGATTAACCAATCAGAGAAACATTGTGCATGACTTTTTTCATGATCAAAAGGTCTGTCGGCAAATGTCTTTGATGTATGCTGTCTACACAGAGGCATACAAGGGGCAATAAAATTCGTCAATATACAGTGGTAAGGGACATTTGGTGCAAAGTAGGAACAATTAAATGGATAATGCACAATATAAGACATTACAAGTAAGAACCAGCAATTATGTGAATAAATTTGCATATCAAATTTTTGAGCAGCCATTTAAAAAATATTTTAATTTTTGCCCGCAATTAATATTAGTTAGAAAGTTACCATGTAGGCATAATTTTTAATTATTGGTAAAGTACTGAATTATAAGTGAACCACTTGTCATAAAATATGATTTAAGTTTTATTACCGGGGAAATTCAATTATCTACAAACTTTTTAACAGTTATTTTGGTCAATGTTTACTTATTTTCCCAAGGCCCATACTTTGGTAAAAATGGCCCATCATTTTCAGACCAAGTGGGCCCAGGGCCCAGTACTTTCAAATTCTTGGCAGATCTCTGAGTGTACAAATCAACATGATTAAGATGTAGGAATATTTTTAAGTGGAATCTATTTCAGCTCTAATGGTAATCTTTTTCTATATATAATTACATATCATTTATTGTTTTTTTGCACTGTACAACCAGAGAATGAAGTATCATTTTAAGTTTCGTCTGGATTGTAATGAAACAATTTTTCTTCTTTAAGCTCATGTAACCATATTGCTCAATGCACAGAACAAAGATCAATCATACTTGGTTACACCAAAATCTGCCCAACATATAGTATCTCTCCTTACCCCTTTTGTATCCCTGTTTTCTGTACAAGTCACAAATTTACCCCTGCTGTCAAATATATAGAGTGCAGTATCTATTGGCTCTGTTCCAGGCAAATCCACTGAAAATATTAAATACATGTAGTGTCATATTTTTAAACTACGTCTTTTATAAATCATCATCATCACCAATCATCATTGTCATCAACAACCAATCATCATCAAAGACCTATCATCATCAACAACAGCATCATCACCACCACAACCACCACCATCATCATCATTATCATCAAAACAAAATCCAACATTATTTCAGATACTGTAAGCAGAGCTTTTGCTGATTCATCCATTGAATTGTTTTACTCACTTGCCATCTCACAGACTGGATCTTATTATCTTTAGATCCATTGAATATCAATATCCACTATGTAAATAGTCATTTGCAAAAAAAAAACCTCTTTGATTTTACATTAAATTGTAACATTTATCTCAATAATGACTTTTCACATGAACAATATCATCAAAATCAGTACACCATGATCTTTACTAAATATAAAACAATGAAATAATCTTACAGCAGGCAGGTTCTTGTATAGGATGTGCAGAGAGGTACACACTACTGTCCTCGGTCAGCTTCAAACTGTAAATATGACTTACTATCTCTTCCTCCTCATAGAAAAAACATCCTTTACTTGTATAATGCATCCAATCCTATATCAAATAAATCAATAACAGCAATGTTTGTGTGTAGGATTTGATATTACGTACAAGTAATTTAATGAAACAAGTATGTGAAAATGTTATGAATAACAGTCTCAGCAAGGCTTACAGGTTTTGTCCTGAACAAGTTTTATAAATGATTTCATCACATATGTCTTCTGCTTTTCCATAACATCAATATGTCTGTTTTTCATATATACATATTTTAGCATTGTTGAAGGCTGTTTTGTTACTGTGTGAGGCATCAGGTTTGTTTAAACCCCAAAACTTTTAAAATTGTTAGAATAGTTGTTGATTTACGTTTGATAATCACTGAACCTAAAAGAGAACAAGAGCTGTCGGTAGGACAGCAACGCTCGACTATTCTTAGTGCTTGATTGTAAAAAAAGATGCTTGATACAGTTACCTCCTCCTGTTTACAGGTTGAGGTCATGATGGTGAACAAGTGTGCAAAGTTTCAAAGCCATATGTCAATGGACTTTGAAAATATTTGAACTATTACAAAAACTTTAACATAAATTCTAAGTCAAACAAGAGCTGTCGGTAGGACAGCAACGCTCGACTATTCTAGTGCTTGATAGTAAAAAATAATGCTTGATACAGTTACCTACTCCTGTTTACAGGTTGGGGTCATGATGGTGAACAAGTGTGCAAAGTTTCAAAGCCATATGTCAATGGACTTTGAAAATATTTGAGGTATTACAAAAACTTTAACGTAAATTCTAAGTCGAAAAAGGGGCATAATTCTGTCAAAATGCTTGATAAAGTTACCTTCTCCTGTCTACAGGTTGGTGTCATGATGGTGAACAAGTGTGCAATGTTTCAAAACAATATGTCAATGGACTTTGAAAATATTTGAACTATTACAAAAACTTTAACGTAAATTCTAAGTCGAAAAAGGGGCATAATTCTGTCAAAATGCTTGATACAGATACCTCCTCCTGTCTACAGGTTGGGGTCATGATGGTGAACAAGTGTGCAAAGTTTCAAAGCCATATGTCAATGGACTTTGAAAATATTTAAGGTATTACAAAAACTTTAACATAAACTCTAAGTTGAAAAAGGGGCATAATTCTGTCAAAATGCTTGACAGAGTTACCTCCTCCTGTCTACAGGTTGAGGTCATGATGGTGAACAAATGTGCAAAGTTTCAAAGCCATATGTCAATGGACTTTGAAAATATTTGAACTATTACAAAAACTTTAACATAAGTGGTTACGCGGACGCCGACGCGGACGCTCGGGTGACTACAATAGCTCTACTTATTCTTATCGCATAGTCGAGCTAAAAAGGGGCATAATTCTGTCAAAATGCTTGATAGAGTTACCTCCTCCTGTCTACAGGTTGGGGTCATGATGGTGAACAAGTGTGCAAAGTTTCAAAGCCATATGTCAGTGGACTTTGATAATATTTGAGGTATTACAAAAACTTTAACGTAAATTCTAAGTTGAAAAAGGGGCATAATTCTGTCAAAATGCTTGATAGAGTTACCTCCTCCTGTCTACAGGTTAGGGTCATGATGGTTAACAAGTGTGCAAAGTTTCAAAGCCATATGTCAATGGACTTTGAAAATATTTGAACTATTACAAAAACTTTAACATAAGTGGTTACGCCGACGCTCGGGTGACTACAATAGCTCTACTTATTCTTATCGAATAGTCGAGCTAAAAACACAGGCTTAAAATAAACAGACAAATCTTATCAACATACTTGTAAAGATTTTGGATCTGGCATTTTGTCACGACTCTTTGTGGAAGGTGACTTTCCTTTACTTCCTTTAACCCTTGGTGATGGTCTTGGTACATCATCTAAAATATATAACAGTGTCATATAATTCTTTATACAGACATTATAAATACACCCATACTATAGCATCAGATTTAATTCATTCATATAACTGGGTTTTTATCAGCATTCAAAGTATATCAAGCTGTCTTTACATTGTTTTTGAAAAAAGTTTCATTCACTCTTTTTAGATCTCTACAAAGAAATAAAAAAAGACATTTATGCACATTTAGAAAGAAAACATTTATTAAAGAGAACGTTTTTTAAAATTTTTCCTTACGTATTTTCTATATACATTTTTTAACACTGCAATATTGAAATCCTTCTCTAAATATGTGCAGACTAAAGTACTTTTAACTTTTTTTTGCCAAATCATGCTATCAAAACAATAATATACAGAAAACATTTTTTTTTTCATTTCCTACATTTACATTATTATGTATCACATGTTAGAAACAACACATTTCACCTACCACCATGATCATACAAGTCATGCAAACATAACATGTTTGGTTTTAATGTTATAGTCATTGTTTTTTTCTTACAAAAGTATTGCATTATATCATTAATAAGCGATAATACACCCAACAATGGTGAGCAAATAAGCAACGATGTATTCCATCACCATAACTGTCTAACAGATGTTAAACATCATAAAAGTTAAGACAGTGATAGAAAGGAGATGAATTTATATCAGAACAGTCCCTAATAATCAGCAAATTACTTTGTCTTACTTATTACTTATATTTTTTAAATTCTACAGGGGAAAATTTTTAAAGTAAGCACCAGTAAATGAAGCAACTACTGTCCCAAATAAGAGAGAGAATGTTAACAAGTATTTCAGATTAACTACATTTCTGATTATACAAGCTATGATATAAAACATACAAATATTTGTAACATCAATATTGTCTTTCTAGAAATTAAAAACAACAACCCTGTCCTAGGGTAAATAAAAAATATGGGCAGTTTGAAAAATAAACAAGATTGCATTTGAGAAAAATGCTATGCCACCGCATTAATACAACACTAAATAGTAGTGTAGGAACAGATTTTCTTTGTTTCTATACAATTTTGAAGATTGTCATAATGCATAGATCCCTGACCTATCTAATTCTTATTATCAGATTAGTGGTTAAATCTGTTGTTAACTCAATAAAAGATCAGAGTAGCAATATATCAATGCACTTGAGTCTAGTGAATTTGGTGGTGAAGGTCATATTTTACACAGCCTAAATTTCATGACTACATCAAAGGACAACATAATAAGACACTTTGTCAAAATATAGGTCAGCTGAAATCAAAGTTCACTTAACATCTTAATCTGTACACATGGTTCAAATTTCGTAGCTGTACATCAAAGGACAAGAAAGTAGGTCACATCATCAAAATCTAGTTCACCTGATATCAAAGTTCAATTTTACAACTAAAACTGTGCACATGGTCAAAATTTCATTGCTGTACATCAAAGGACAAGAAAGTAGGTCACTGTCCCCTTGGGCAAGGCAAAATTTTGGACCCAAGGGTTTAATTCAAAACAATCTTGATACAGGTCCACCAAACAACATTTCAAGTCAAATATCTAAGCTGTAGCTTTCTCCTATTCAGAAAAGATTTGTTTTATTTTCTGTTTTTACTATGTGAACATAATGAGAATCACTGCCCCTGGGCAGGGCCAATTTTAACACTAGGGGCATAATTAAAACAACTTTAGTAGAGAACCCATATATTATAGAGCAAACATCAAAGCTCTATGCCTTGTACCTTCAGACAAAAATATTTCTTTTTTTTTTTACTATATGTACATAGTGAAAATCAATGACTCCTGGGGGTGGGGCCAATTTTGACCCCAGGGCTATAATGTGTACAATCTTGCTAAAGGTTCACTACATAACGTTTCATGCAAAATATCTTAACTCTAGCCTTTGTAAATTTAGAGAAGATGATTTTTTAAGTTTTTACTATATACATAATTATAAGGAAAACCTATGGCCCATGGGGCGGGGCTAATTTTGACACAAGAGGCAAAATTTGAACAACTTTGGTTGAGTACCTATAGATGATATCATTTAACAAATATTCAAGCTCTAAGCCTTGTACCTTCAGACAATAAGATTTTTTTATTTTTTACTATATGTATATATTGAAAATCAATGACCCCGGGGTAGGGGCAATTTTGACCCCAGGGCTATAATTTGAACAATCTTGCTAGAAGTTCACTTCACAATGTTTCATGCAAAATATCTAACCTCTAGCATTTGCTAGAAGAAATTTTTTTACTATAAAGTTTTTACAATATACATATAAGGAAAACCAATGACCCCCGGGGCAGGGCGGATTTTGACCCCAGGGCTATAATTTGAACAATCTGAGTAGAGGTCTACCAGACAATGCCTTATGCAAAATATCTAAGCTCTAGGCCTTTTGGGTCTTTACAAGAAGGTATTTTAAGTTTTTACTATATGTACATATAGTGAAAATCAATGATCCCCGGGGCGGGCCGATTTTGACCCAGGGCTATAATTTGAACAATTTGGTAAGGGTCTATCAGACAATGCCTTATGCAAAATATCTAAGCTCTAGGCCTTTTGGGTCTTTACAAGAAGGTATTTTAAGTTTTTACTATATGTACATATAGTGAAAATCAATGACCCCCGGGGCGGGGCCGATTTTGACCCCAGGGTTATAATTTGAATAATCTTGGTAGAGGTCTACCAGACAATGCCTTATGCAAAATATCTAAGCTCTAGGCCTTTTGGGTCTTTACAAGTAGTTATTTTAAGTTTTTACTATATGTACATATAGTGAAAATCAATGACCCCCGGGGCGGGGCCGATTTTGACCCCAGGGTTATAATTTGAACAATCTTGGTAGAGGTCTACCAGACAATGCCTTATGCAAAATATCTAAGCTCTAGGCCTTTTGGGTCTTTACAAGAAGATTTTTTAAATTTATTCTTATAATTCCTTTTGGTTGCCATGGCAACCAGATTTCTGCATGGAATGAAATTCTTTGAACAACTTTGGAAGCCCTTCACCCAAGGATCAATCCTGCCAAGTTTGGTTGAAATTGGACAAGTGGTTTTTCACAAGAAGATTTTTTAAGTTCACTATATAATCTATATAACACACACACACACAAACAAACACACACACAGGTGAATCGCTATATGCCACCGCATCGCAGATGCTGCGGTGGCATAAAAAGAAGATTGATAGAAATGTTAGTAGCCATCGATACCACACTCAAATTATAACCTATGAAGACACACATTCATTTAGAATATAATTATCAATCTTTGAGAATTTTGCATTCTTGATTAATTTGACCTACAAATAGCTATGAAACAGACCAAAATCAGGGACAAAATATTAAAATACCTATCTCTTAAAACTCTGACACATATTGTTGACCAAACAAATTTAGGTTTATTGTTAGTTGGCACAATAAAGATTCTGTTAAGAGCACAACATACAGTTTTTTCTCTCTGAATATATATATATAAATGTGCAGCAAGCCAGTAAATAACTAGCCAAAATAGCAAGCATTGTGGGTGAGTTTACCTTCGGACAAGCGGGACACAGATTTTCTCGGAGATGGGACTGGTGCACTGATTTCTTTGTCACCTGTAGGATGATATTATATAGGACCAGTCAAATGAAATAAGCTCGAGAATAAAACAATACAAAAAAATTCATCATTTATATAATAATCTAAATCAAGAATCACCTTTAACCTGTTAATGGCCATTTTAGAAAAATAGATATATCTAAAATCAAATTGAAACTAAAATGATTAAGACAATTTTTTGTGACATTAAGTTTGAATGCTTAACTTCAGAGAACATACGATAAGCATGTGAAATTAGCAACTGAAGAAAAATGACAAAATTTCCACAAATATAATATTGCACCTTTGTAATGTTTGTTTTCATTTAATAATCCTGGCATTTATATATATGTATAACACGGCTACTGCACAGATACTTGGAGTGTGGAGCTCCAAATGCCTTAAAATTCAAATACCGGTAAATTGTGCATAAATTTGTCAATCCCAGCCCATAAACTTCTACCAATAAAACCTAATTTAATCATGCTGCTTTGAAAAAAAGTCTATAATATTATACTTATAGACATTAAAAACAGTGTATATTAGCTTTTATTGACATATATGGTAGTTTTTTGTGAATATACAATTTATTAAAATTTTAAGGCTTCGTAGTATGTCAATTTATTGATTAACGTTTAACTTTCCCTCAAAGTAAGGAATTGTGCAGTATTATAAATTTTTTATAGAAACTTTAACACAATACTGGACTGTCAGAAGTCTCTTTTTATATTAATTAAATAAGTAAAGAAAGGGCAACAAAATATTAAATGTATGCAGTGATGCTGTGCAACAAGAACTCTGTAAAGGTGAAAGGTGAAGGTTAATCTACAAATACAGAAAAGGTCAGAGAATGGAAATTGAAAAACCATCTACGGACCTTTCAAAACATACATTTCCAAATGCTGCAAATCTTATTCAAAATTCACTGGAATTTTACAAGCATTATGACATACATTGTATTCGTTTTATAAAGGGTTATGGTCAGCGGAAAAAACAAATTTTGATATCATGGTTTGTTCTTAATGAAGCCGTATCAACAAACCTTAAAAATCTAATTCAGCTTTATATGATATTTGGCAATAGATTTAATAATAAAACTTATTAATTTTTAATCATCCATGGTAAACTATGAGGGTTAAGTAATACTTAATGCAGGTGTTATTTGCAGCTTTTCATGAATTCAGAGAAAATTGGCAGCCCTGTTTATAGCAATGCAGCATTTCAAAATGTACATTATTTATATCCATATGGGGTACCTGATCTAATGGATGCCTGAGAGCCTAAACCATTCTCATCTGTAAACCAAAAAACATGCATAATTTAGCAACACAAATCTCTGACATGTAAAGCATAAACTATTGTTACTGTCTATGTGCTACATTATAGTTACACAAAATAAAATACTGAACAAAAACACAAATTAATACAACATGCTCAGCTAAACTACATATATTATCAGATAAGAATATCTACATCTACATACTTGAAAAAATATTAATAAATCAAAAGTGTTTAAAGAACTATAAAAATTATATATAAAGTTCATTGTGCTAGGACTGAAATGGGGAAAAACTTCAAAATTGTGTAAAAATAACACCATGCATTAAACACCATTCTTGATTTATATGAGAATTTTATATAAACACAGTAAAACATGTTAACATTTCATCAATCAAAAAAGTGAATAGTAAATAAGTGTCAACATGACACAAACAGTATGCTGATTGTACATTAAAAAGCATGAACTTTAGAGAATCACTCCCAGTCAGTGTGTGTATACATGGGACATAACTAATAACTGCAATACATACCCAACAAATACATCATGTTAATTAATAATGAAAACTTGCAAAATTTAATACTGAGATATTAGCTGGCTAATGTATAGTATACATGTGGAGAAAATCTGAACAAAAATGAATGAAATGTCCGAATGTAAAATATTATCAGACAAGTTTGTATGCCCAAACTTCTTTTTTAAAATGATGATATTAAAAACACAAATGAAACAAATATTCTAGCCATTTCTTTTTTAGTCCATAATTTCTCCGTTATAAAACTAGAATTTACATTTCTATGTAAACTCTAATTTTATATTGAAACATATTAGAACAAATAAAACAAAAAGTGTACATTCTCTTTAGTATAAAACCAGGACAGAATAAAAACATTCTTTTCTAGGCAAGCAAAAAGCTCATCAGCTCTAGCTTAGCTCTTACTTCTTCCAGGTGTTTTAACATCTTTCTTGTCTTTTCTTGGAGCAACCTTGGGTGTAGATTCATAACTCTTGTGTGGTTTACTTTCCTTTAGGTTCTCCTCAGTGTCAGATTTCCTCTTTGGTTGTTCTTCTGCCGTCATATCATTAGCAATTGATTCAAATTCTTTTTCTAACAATCTTCTGCTATTCCGTCTAGATTTAAATATTTCATCCACAAAATCTAAGGTAGATAATTTGGTACTTTCTTCACTTTTATTTGACCTTGGCGATGACTTTGATGTTTCATTCTTAGTTTTTCTGGTATTTGAAATTTCCTCACCATTTCCATTTTGCTTACTAGATTTCAAAAGGTTTTCTACATCACCAGTTTTCTTAATTGTCCTCACTGCTTTACTAGAAACACCAGGATCTTCCTCTTTGACAGTATCTATGTTCTTTTTCTTTTCATTTCCATCTGTTTTCTTTCCATCTTCCTTAATGTTCTGTTCCTGTTTGTCACCTTCAGATAACTTTGCATCCACAATATCATTGTCTCTCTTAGCAGTGCTTGAAAGTGCATTACTATCTACCGACTTATTACTTGTATTACCTTTTACATCTCTCGCAGATTCCTTGACATCTTTCTCTTTCTTGTCATCAGACTTTGGTTTTTCTTCATCTTTAAGTTTTGCTTCTTCCTTGCTTTCTTTCTTAGGAGATTTAGCTGCAGTAGCATTAAGGTCTATCCTTGGTGTTGGCCTTCCTGTGCTTACAATATCAAAATCATCATCGAAGTCAATTTCCTCACCGACTGAACGAGCTGAATCTTCAACAAATAAGACATTTTGTTTGCAAATACAACATCAATACATACATGTAAGTTTTAAATAGATTGTTATCAAAATCAATATACATTATAATACATATGTAGCAACAATATGAAATGTAATCAAATTAAAACAACATTAAGCATGTATTGTTTGCCAAAAGTCTTAGAAAATTAACTAATCACGAAGATTTTTCTCTATGAATATTTCTTTTAATAATTAATATAACAAAAATACTAACAATCCTATTATTAAATTGTCAATTTATCAACCATGTTTAAATCAAATTACCTACCTTTCATAGTAGACACATTAAAAGAGAGTAAAATTAAGTAAGTAATTATCAAATTAAGAAATTAATTATAATTATTTCAACATAATTATCTATTATCTATCTAAAAATGCAATTAAGAAATAATAATTTTTCATCACATTCTTACATAAGAGTAAACAAAAAAGAACTTTAACCAAAACCCCTCAAATAATTTCTAAGCATCATGCATTTTAAAATAAAAGAAATTTTCTTCTTTTTCTTTTAAAGCTTTGGTAGGTAAAATAAAATTTGGCATCAAGATGGCAAAAAGCTGCAGAAACACACTGCCTCCAATAAAATATAAAGCAAACAATCACAAACACACATCATAATATAGAGTACACAATCCATGCTTATATATCTTTCTTATTCTTCTATATATTAACATCCTTTTTTTCTAGATGCTTTTTCATAACATATAACTATTGTTTATACAGATGAAATTTCGTGTATATATGGTTCTCTACACTAAGGAATAAAAAAATGAAAAAATTATACCATGACATAAACTTTATTCTATGCATCAAATGTTTTCAAGTAAACATTTTTCCAGTAAAAACAACAAAAAGAACCCTATAGAAATAAAACATTCCCAGTGCCCCATGTAAGTCCCAACAGCTAGGAATATACCAGACTACTGTGGAATTTATTGCAAGCTTCATTTACCAAACCATGATAACTAAAACAAATGCTTTTATTCATACATGTGAACTTTTTTTAATGATCAAGTGGGAGATTTTTCTTCAAAAAGAGGGAGATTTTAGAAATTGCAATAAACAAAGTTCTGACATCAAAAAGAGGGAGAATTCTTTAATTTGTGAAATTCCCCTTATTTTAAGAAAAATCTTTGAAAATATGGCGGCAGAAAGTGGGAGTCTCCCGCTTAAAGTGGGAGAGTTCACATGTATGTTAAAAAAAATTAATCACCCAACAGCACTTTAATGCTAGTTTTTGTCAATTTAATGCTAGTTTTTTGTCAAATTTACACTAGCAACAATGTACTTTAAAATTTACAGACAGCACTCCAATGTTATGTTTTAATTAACCTCAGTTAATAAGAGAACAGTTACCACTGATGCACATATTTCATATACCATACAAGCAAAGCAAATCAGTTCATGCAGGAAAAGTTCCAAAACACCATTGCAAGTAATACACCAAGGCTAATGTTAGATAAATTAAAGTCTGTGTTTTGCATATGCATAAATGAACCATCACTATGTATTTCAAGCAGGGAAATTTTAAAGATAATTAAATACAGTCAATACTAAAATGTATCATTATGAAATAACAACCTGTTTTAATTAACAGAATCTTTCCCATGACAAAAATACTATTATATCTATTATAATACTAGTATATTTTATAACAATTATCTGAACAGTTTTTTTAATGTAAAGTATTGCTTAAAATATTGCATATAACACTGCATTCAATTACATGAAATTCAAATTTAAAATGTGTTTTTAATAAAACAAAGTTGATCACATTTATTTTTACATTATTTAGTAATGCAGTTGTTGCTTATAACTCAATGTATGAAGACAAGATATAAACAACCTGTGTTTAAAGAAAGTGAACAGTTCCACCACATCACCCTAACCTATAACACGTGTATCCATATACCTAATGGTAAGTTTAACTTGAATGATATATGATTCTTCTCAGCTATAAATGTAACAATGCTTTGTTTTAACACTTTGACCAGGACAAAAAGTATAGCTAACAATTAACAATGGATAAGAGAAATGGTTATTAAGTCTGTACCTGCGTATTTGGCACAGTCCATTCAAATTTAAGAATTTTAATATTATAATACAGAATTTCAGATTGTGTAGTATAGAGGAGCCTAGTCAGACTGCAGTGACATACTCACTGGCCTGCCTCTATACTGGTGACAAAGTCTAACTGGTTCCAGCAGACTAAGGGTTAAAACTAACCACTGATCATATTTGGAAAATATTAAACACATTAAGTTATGAATCAGAAAAATTGCCATAAGTACCTAAATTTATCTATGGAGTTTGATTCTATAACCCTCTACTAAAACCTTTGCAATAAATAATATTACAGAATGTGATACAGTGTAACTTCTGAAATCCAAACACTCTGTACTACCCACAAAGTTTAGTATTTTTCACATTGTGTGGAATATAACAAATTTTCAAAAACAATTTACAACTTTAAACTCCACTTTGGGTCAATCTTGAACTCACAATAATTAGTTCTCTTCATGCATCATGTAATTTCCAGATTTCAAAAGTGAAAATTGCATTTGAATGACTAAAATTTTAAAAACTTTATGAAAGTATTGCCTGGTTCGGAATTTGGAAATCAATATTTCATTAATATAAAATATAATTGTCATATAAAAACATGAGATTTGGTTGAAATTGTCAAATTCTATAACTTTCTTGATTTCAGAATGTCTGGAATTTAGATGTAACACTGTTCTTTTGTTCTAAAATAATCAAAATATTGACCTGAAAACAGGGATATGTTAACAAAACAAGAGGGCCATGATGGCCCTGAGGTCGCTCACCTGTATATAGCCCCCCCCCCCCCCCCCAACGTTGCAGGGCCAATTTAACCCAAGGGCTTTTATTTGCACAAACTTGGTAGACACCCATAAGATGTTTCATGCTAAACATCTAAGCTCTAGCTCATTGGCCTTTTTAAAAGAGATTTTTTTCAAGTTTTTACTATACCCATATAGTTAAAAACAATGACACCCCTGGGGCCGGGCCAGTTTTGACCCCAGGGCTTTTATTTGAACAAACTTTGTAGACACTTACAAGAAGATGTTTCATGCTTAATATCTAAACTCTAGCTATTTGGGTTTTTTCAAAGAAGATTTTTTAAGTTTTTGCTATACACATATAAGGAAAATCAATGACCCCCGGGGCGGGGCCAATTTTGAGCCCAGGGCTTTTATTTGAACAAACTTTGTAGACACTCACTAGAAGATGTTTCATGCTTAATATCTAAACTCCAGCTATTTGGATTTTTTCAAAGAAGATTTTTTAAGTTTTTGCTATACACATATAAGGAAAATCTATGACCCCCGGGGCGGGGCCAATTTTGACCCCAGGGCTTTTATTTGAACAAACTTGGTAGACACCCATTAGAACATGTTTCATGCTAAATATCTTAGCCATAGCTCTTTGAGTTCTTTAATAGAAGATTTTTTAAGTTTTTACTATATGCATATTGGGAAAATCAATGACCCCCTGGGGCGGGGCCAATTTTGACCCCAGGGCTTTTATTTGAACAAACTTGGTAGACACTTATTAGAACATGTTTCATGCTAAATATGTTAGCTCTAACTCTTTTGGTTCTTTAAAAGAAGATTTTTTAAGTTTTTACTATATGCATATAGGGAAAATCAATGACCCCCTGGGGCGGGGCCAATTTTGACCCCAGGGCTTTTATTTGAACAAACTTGGTAGACATCTATTAGAACATGGTTGATGCTCAATATCTTAGCCATAGCTCTTTCAGTTCTTTAAAAGAAGATTTTTTAAGTTTTTACTATATGCATATAGGGAAAATCAATGACCCCCGGGGCGGGGCCAATTTTGACCTCAGGGCTTTTATTTGAACAAACTTGGTAGACACCCATTAGAACATGTGTCATGCTAAATATCTTAGCTCTAGTTCTTTGGGTTCTTTAAAAGAAGATTTTTTAAGTTTTTACTATATGCATTTAGGAAAATCAATGACCCCCCGGGGCGGGGCCAATTTTGACCCCAGGGCTTTTATTTGAACAAACTTGGTAGACACTCACTAGAAGATGTTTCATGCTAAATATCTTAGCTCTAGCTCTTTGGGTTATTTAAAAGAAGCTTTTTTAAGTTTTTACTATATGCATATAGGGAAAATCAATGACCCCCCGGGGCGGGGCCAATTTTGACCCCAGGGCTTTTATTTTGAACAAATTTGGTAGACACTCACTAGAAGATGTTTCATGCCAAATATCTAAGCTCTAGCTCTTATGGTTTTTTAAAAGAAGATATTTAAAGTTTTTTCTTTCGGTTGCCATGGCAACCAGAGTTCTGCATGGAATTAAATTCTTTGAACAATTTTTAAAGGTGACCACCAAAGGATCATTCCTGTGAAGTTTGGATGAAATTGGCTTAGTGGTTTATGAGGAGATGTCATTTAAAGTAAAAGTTTACGGACGGACGACGGACGACGGACGGACGACGGACGGACGGACGCCGGACGAAAAGCGATCACAAAAGCTCACCCTGTCACTTTGTGACAGGTGAGCTAAAAACAACAGCAAAGTACATTGTATTAAACATCCTGCGCATAATGTTAGTAACAAATTATCCCACATGTTAATGCTAAATTCATGCATAAATATTCCAAAGTGCACACACTTATTACCGCCAGTTTTAGGTGTCTCCAACTTTTCATGCTTGCTTGCTTTTGCCTTATCAGTACTAGAGTCCTTTGTTTTAGGTGAGTCCGGTAAAGGTGGCTTATCATGCCGCGCACTCAGTTCTCGTCTCGGTGTTTCTTTTGCACCAGAATCTTTCATTGTTTGTTCTCTAGGGGTTGCCTTCTTTACACCACTTTTAGGTAAAGAGTCAGATCTGGATCTTGGTGAAGCTTTAGGGCTATCTTTCTTTGGTGATTCTGGTGCTGAAGTTATTTACATGTAAATAACTTTTGTTCTAATGTACTTCAATATGTAAATGACCAATTATTTATAGTCTTGTAAACAATATAAAAATAGGAAATAAACCTGGTCAAATAAAGTTTAAATAATTGCTCAACAAGAAATAACAAAAACAAAAAAAACTATAAACAATCTCAATCAATATTAATAGAACATAATTTTTAAATTAAATGGAATATTTGGGACACATTTCAACTTGTGAACATAGACTACAATTCTGGTAAAATAATTCATTTCATGGTTCCTTTAAATGTGATCTATATTAATAGATTAAATAATAAATATAATCAACATTTGAGCCGTGTCACGACAAAACCAAGATAGTACGTTTGCTACCAGCATAGATCCAGACCAGCCTGCGCATCCACGCAGTCTGATCAGGATCTATGCTGTTCGCTATCAGTTTCTCCACTTGTAATAGAGTTGGTAAGCGAACAGCATGGATCCTAATCAGACTACGTGGATGCACAGGCTGGTCTGGATCCATGCTGGTCGCAAACACACAATGTTGGTTTTGTTGTGACACGGCTCATTTTTTTCCCATGTAATGATAATTCAAGTTTGTAAATTTTAATGTTAATTTTATAAGTAATCTATAATTTAACAAGAGGGCCATGATGGCCCTGGGGTCGCTCACCTGTACATAGGCCCCCAGGGCGGGGCCAGTTTAAACCAAAGGGCTTTTATTTGAACAAACTTGGAAGACACCCATTAGAAGATGTGTCATGCTAAATATCTTAGCTCTAGCTCTTTGGGTTCTTTAAAAGAAGATTTTTAAGTTTTTACTACATGTATATAGGGAAAATCAATGACCCCTGGGGCGGGGCCAATTTTGACCCCAGGGCTTTTATTTGAACAATCTTGGTAGACACTCATTAGAAGATGTTTCATGCTAAATATCTTAGCTCTAGCTCTTTGGGTTCTTTAAAAGAAGATTTTTTTAAGTTTTTACTATATGCAATATAGGGAAAATCAAAGACCCCCTGGGGCGGGGCCAATTTTGACCCCAGGGCTTTTATTTGAACAATCTTGGTAGACACCCATTAGAACATGTTTCATGCTAAATATCTTAGCTCTAGCTCTTTGGGTTCTTTAAAAGAGTTTTTTTTAAGTTTTTACTATATGCATATAGGGAAAATCAATGACCCCCTGGGGCCGGTCCAATTTTGACCCCAGAGCTTTTATTTGAACAAACTTGGTAGACACTGATTAGAAGATGTTTCATGCTAAATATCTTAGCTCTAGCTCTTTGGGTTCTTTAAGAGAATTTTTTTTAAGTTTTTACTATATGCATATAGGGAAAATCAATGACCCCCTGGGGCTGGGCCAATTTTGACCCTAGGGCTTTTATTTGAACAAACTTGGTAGACATCCATTAGAACATGTTTCATGCCAAATATCTAAGCTCTAGCTCTTTGGGTTTTTTAGAAGAAGATTTTTTTAAATTTTTACTATATGCATATAGGGAAAATCAATTACCCTGGGGCGGGGCCAATTTTGACCCCAGGGCTTTTATTTGAACAATCTTGATAGACAATTATTAGAAGATGTTTCATGCTTAATATCTTAGGTCTAGCTCTTTTGGTTCTTTAAAAGAAGATTTTTTAAAGTTTTTACTATATGCATATAGGGAAAATCAATGACCCCCTGGGGCGGGGCCAATTTTGACCCCAGGGCTTTTATTTGAACAATCTTGGTAGACACTCATTAGAACATGTTTCATGCTTAATATCTTAGGTCTAGCTCTTTGGGTTCTTTAAAAGATTTTTTTAAGTTTTTACTATATGCATATAGGGAAAATCAATGACCCCCTGGGGCGGGGCCAATTTTGACCCCAGGGCTTTTATTTGAACAAACTTGGTAGACACTCACTAGAAGATGTTTCATGCCAAATATCTAAGCTCTAGCTCTTTGGGTTTTCTAGAAGAAGATGTTTAAAGTTTTTTCTTTTGGTTGCCATGGCAACCAGAGTTCTGCATGGAATGGAATTCTTTGAACAACTTTGTTAAGGCTTCACACAAGGAACATCCCTGTGAAGTTTCATTATGATCTGCCTTATGGTTTCAGAGGAGATGTCGTTTGAAAAGTGTCAACGGACGACAGACGACGGACGAAGAGTGATCCTAATAGCTCACCCTGAGCATATGCTCAGGTGAGCTAAAAATCTTGTGTAAATAATAAACTGTATAGTATGTGATTATCGACACTGCATGTCCAGAATTTTTCATCATTAATTTGCAATGAAAAACAACATTTGCTATATTTCTTAAGTTTCAATTCTGTAATCAATTTATCATTATAAAATGAACTGGTATAAAGCTATAGCTAAGGTCATATTCTTAGAAAATCTAGAAACAGTAATATAATATTGTTTCCATAATCCTTTGGAAGATTGTTGAAAGAGTTGAAAAAAAAAGAATATCTCTTTTATTTAATACACAAAATAATGGTTCACAAACAAGACAAAAATTCCAGAACAAACTATTATTCTGCTATTTAAGTTGGAAATTTACTGCTATGTGTACATTTGTGCATGCACCATTCTCTCTTTCAAATTAAATAAACAAACATATTTCTTCCCTTTAGATATTTCGGGAATGTACTTTTTTAAATTTAGAGAATGATTTTGTTAATTTAAGGCATGGAAAGTATAGCTTTATACCTTTTAAAGAAAGTTTTTCTTTCTTTATCTGTAGTGCAAAAGAAAGATAAAGTGTCAAATTCAGTGCTGTCTATAGATTTATAAACATAAAACCACACTTGTGACATTTATGTAGCAACATCAAGCAAATGTCAATACACAGAAAAAAAACATCAAGAAAAAAACCCAATCATGTTAATGGTAATGACAAAAGTTTGTTTTATAACTCCAATTTACATTAAGTGGACAATCAACACTGGGCTTTGGCTTCCTTTCACAGTCACATTCACAGTCAATTATCTGCTACAGCAATTTCACCAAGGCATCAATAAAACAAGTTTTAACATTGATGCTAACTACCCTTCAACCAAGTGTACAAATGTCATTAACTAGTACACTTCTGTTACACAGTACAATATAATATCGATAATAATTGATCAATCTTATATTGTATAAGGGAATAAAATTCCCATCCAAATCACAGCACACATTCAAAACCAAAATCTTACTGTCATGATCTAGGTCATGTGACTTTAGTGATGTTGTATCATGTTCAATTTTACTCCTGTCAGCCTCTACAATATTGAAACACCTATTTATAACCTAACTGTAATAATTAGTAGGAATAATCAATGAAAACACTCAACAGTAACCTTGGCATTGTTGTCTACATCTTAGTACAAATTGATTACTATAACAGTCCTTTAAAAAACTGCAAAACATACTTTAATTTTTTCATTTAGCATCCTTTCTTAGACAAGCCTGTAACTCTGTCCCAACAAACTTGATACATGTACATGTGTAAGGAAGTACTAATGTAAAAAAATTTTGATTATGTATTGAAATTTTCTTGTCCAGTTAGTTCAATAGGTTGTTGGACTGTGTATATATTGTACTAAGGCTCCTTGACATATACAACATTTATACATTTGTGAATCAGGCTACCCCAGTTTTATTTCCGGACCGTGCAGGTCACTATTGTTGTGAATGAAAATTAAATCCTTTCTACAGTCATTTTCACTGTACCTCTGCCTTGGCATGTATAGAAGTTATCAGTTTCATGTGAAAGTGAAGGCAACTAGTACTGGTAAACTGCTTGACAGTCTGCCAGGAATGATGTGGTGACTGAACTGTGCTCTGGTAAATTCAATATGGCTTACTGCCATGATCTGGAGGGTAAAGGACCGACACAATCACCAACACAGAGTCAGTATACAGCATATAGATGTGACAGTTGGGTATGCTGTATACTATCATCTCTTATTTGAAAGTTACAAAATTTTTTAATTATACCAACTTTGATACATATGTACTGAAAATAACATTTTTTCTACCAGAAAATGATGCTGACAATGGTGTATTTCATACAGAAGAAGCAGTATAAAGCAGTAAATGCCAAGATGAAAGAGTGGAAGAAAATGGGAAATTGCTATATATATTCAAAAATAGCCAATAGGATTGCATTCATGATTTCACTCAAATCTGCTTGTTTATTCAGTTTAGATAACATGCACTCTGCTGGATATATATAGATCTTATACATTTGAGCTAAGCTTGAGACAAATTAAATAACCTTTAAACACCATTTTAAATTAGAGGTAAATACAAGACCCAAACCTCTGCAGTCAAACTTCCTGGAAAAATGGCAGTAGACAGAGAAATGCAAGGTAAGCACTGTGAGTCACATTTATGTTTGGCAGAAGCAAGATTATACCTCTTTCCTTTGCAGTCTTTTCCTCTTCTTTAAATGACATTAAAGATGTTTTTGAACCAATAACTTCCTTTTTGACAGACCCAACGGAAACTTTTGACCCTTCAGCAGCTTGTTTTAATGAGATTTGTGAACCTCTGTTGCTTTTTCTAGAACTTAATGAAACTTTTGACCCAAGGTCATTATCTGACCTCAAAGCAACCTTTGACCCACTTGTTTCCTCTTGTAATGTTCTAACTGAGATTTGAGATCCTGATATATTTTTCTTAGATTCAGATCTCAAAGAGGAAACAGACCCAGTTAAACTTTCCCCTTTCCTTGACCTTAAAGATGTTACTGACCCAAAGCTACTTTTGCCTTTACTCTCAGACTCTTGACCTTTTAACCCAGTTTCAGACTGATCTACAACCTGCTTTAATTCATTGGACTCATTTTCAATATTATCATCAATTTTTGTTTCATTATTTTCAGGGTTTAAACATTCTTCATTTTCAAGTGTTGATTTAGTTTGGGTGTTTAAACTTTCCAGTTGTGATGCTGTAAAAATTTTCAATACATTACTTAGATAGACCATAAGGTTTTTAGTTTGATTTCGTTTCAGTCATTTCATTTTTTTTTAATCAAGAATCAATAAATCTGAAAAAGCTACATTTCAATGCAATGAAAATAGCAAATGAATGAACTTATTTATAGACATTCTGCATTGAATCAAACTAAAAGTTTGATTACTTAAGTGAATACGCTATTAAGGTATTACTACATTTACAGAGTTTAAAACTTGTAACTGGAACTCACATTGCTGCAAACATCTAATTATGTTTAAATGAAAATAACATTGATAACTTAAAACTGATAAAGTTATTTTGTTTCTTTTTAACTGAAGTTTTATCAAATTTAAGGAGGAAATTGACGATAAACTTCACAAAACTGCTTCAATAACTGCACCTTCTTTTATAGTTTTGTATGAAAAACATACTTTTGTGTAATAAAATGAATGCCCAAAATGGAACTATATGACCTACAAATAATACAACATATAAAAGTATATTATAAAAAGATAAAATTAATCATGCAAAAAATAAATTTTGTAATAAAGTATTGACATTTACACATATAAAGAATTAAAGAATATACCATTTCTCTAGCATACCTGAATTATGCGATTTTTCAGCCCTTCTCTTTTTCCTTTCTTTCTTTTCCATAACTTTCATAGAAAACTTCTTTGAATCTTCCGTTGTCTTCATTATCATGTTGGTAAACTAAATAAAAAAACAACAATGAGGTGGTAAACTTAATGTAAACTAAATAACAAAACAACAATGTGGTGGTAAACTTAATGTAAACATACCATATAGCCTTCATTATATAATCTGTGCATAGATAAAGGTAAGTTGTTATATCAAGGTTACATTACCAGCTTAGTAAACTAACTAAATCTGGTAAACTAACTAACTAGAGTATAAATGTGATGGTAAACTACATCAATGTCATGGTACAAGAGTTGATCCAGATATTCATAGACTTTTCATATATTTTCTTCATTCATTGTTTGATTGTAAACAATACCTGTCCTTGTGAACAAACATATGCCTCATAAGCCATACTTAGGACAAAAACATGTTTTTCTTTAAAGTTAAAATTATGACCTTGACCTTTGACCTGCAAGCCTTGGTTTTGCATCAAACACAATTCAATGTGCCATATGTTTACTTATAATTATTTCAAAATCCAAACTTGAATGACAAAGTCATGAACCGGATACAACCATCTATTCACAAGTATATTATGATGTTGGATGTTCAAGTTAAACTATTAATTAAAGACCTGATTCTTGCACAAGACACATCTTCATGTCTAACCCATTTATGCTCTTAAAGTGATGTTATGCCCATCCAAGAGTATATAGTAAGTTAACAGATGAAAGTCAAAATAAGTTTTAACTTTGACATATTTATTATAATCTCATAATTTAATTTGCATAAATGATAAATAACTAAATAATAAATAAATAATGTGGCCCAAGTAAATTTCTGTAAATACCCATCGGAATTCAACTGTAACACTCAGTTTATAAAAAGAGTGGGTTTGTCTTTTTATATTAATGGCAGATTTATATTTTATCAAAATAATTTTCCAATATCAACTGTTTGTCAATCACAATATTAACAGTCAATCAAAAATGAGCATAATATCACTTTAAGTAATTTTGAAATCTTGCAGGAATGACAGGTTTGATGACTGGACCTGCTATTAAAAGATGATGATATTAATTTGATCATCTATCATACAGACTAGCATAGTGTCGCTGGTTGGTAAATTTAATTAAGTCGGTATGAAAATAGCAATTAAAGAATCCTACAGGTAAAAGTAACTGTTACAAGACAGATCAATTGTCATTGTAATAAAGAATAAAGTACACTACAGCCTCATTATAACGCTCATGTTGGGGTCCAATGTTTCAACACCCTCATTGCAAAATTACCGCATTACCCCACCCACCGCCTATACATATAACACTGACGATTTTTACTTACAGTTCAATGAATATCAACATTATCTTTTTCTAAAACAATTCAATGATGTAAACATATATTATATTCACTAATAATACTTATTATATTTAAAAGAAACAAAAAACTTTCGAAAGGAAAACATAAATCATAAATGTAGTGTAAACAGCTAGCCATTACAGTTCAGCTTTAGTTGTGTCCCCTAGTTAATCAAACGCCATTTACTTCCTGTCTAGGCCGTTCTATATACAGTGTAGGATTTTAAATAGATTTTTGGCTTTTGTAGGTTAGTTAATGCTGCGAGGTTTGCATGTCACAGTTATGATATGAATTTGAGATTTTGGAAACAATTTTATGTCTGACAGATCGACAGGTAAAACAACAAATGAGCGAATAAAGGCTAACCTACCTGTGCATATTTTTCACACCTTTTGCGTTCACAAATGTCCCAATTACATTTGTTCATTGTACTTGACTGTCAAATTGAACAAGTATTATAGTGGATATGGCGCACTATAAATCTAGATCTACATGAATTTTTTTTTTTTTTTTTGGGGAACCAATGTCTATGAGCGCTATACTGAGATTAGCGTTATAACAGAGAGCGATATATCGAGGCTACAGTGTATGTACAAGTAATACTTAAAGATGATGAACATTAAACTGCCATACAGTTATATAATAATATACAAATGTAGATGTATTTTCATATCAATGTTGTATACTTTTATGATTAAGTAATCAAAACAAATTTCTTATATATACAATGTAAATTTCATGCTGGAATGAACTAAAACTTTGCAATACAACATATAAAGAACAATCAGCTTCAAAAATAAAGTGCTCCCAATAAACATGTATTAATTTGTAGATCAAATAGTGACAAGTGTCTACAGATGTTTCAAATGCAAGTAAAAACGACAATATCATTACACAATCATGCCCTGACACCAAAATGTATCATCAACAAGGGATATAACTGCCCATTTCTTTAGAAGCATCATCTGCTACATGGCAGGAAAGCATGCAACCCTTCATATTTGATTTCCAACAACGTCTTAACATTCATTATAAACTATATATTTCATAAGATATACAGCCAAAACAATTCCCAGAAACCCATGCCAAAGATCTAAGAAAATAAAATTCATAAAAAGCAAACAAAAATGCCTATAAATAGACAAGCCCTGACAACTATTCTGAAAATAAATTATTAACTTTTCATGACTGGATTAAAACGTAGTGTAATTTGAGGATTTCAAAAAACTGTTACTTGAATGAGTACATCAAAAACAGTGCCTTAATTTAACACAATAATAATTCATGAATATGTCATATTAATTCTATCAGAATTTCCCTTTTTGTCAGCAAATTTTTTAAAAATAATAACATTTTAACATTTACGCCACATTGGTCACCATTCACAGAGGCCCCTGACTAAGACACAGATGTCCCATATTAACTACTTAGCCACAGAAGTCCCTATCTTAACCACTAAGACACAAAGGTTTCCATGTTACCTACTAAGAAACAGAGGTCCCCATGTTAACCACATAGTCACAGAGACCCAATTGTAATCAATCAGCCACAGAGGCCCAAATGAGAAAGTGAAATTGTTTTGCATTCTCAATATAGTGTTAATTGGCAAATGTCGTTTTTTAACAGTCTAAATAGGAAATGTCATAATATAAACCTTAATGTAATCTGATATAATATTATACTACAAGCAATTCTCCTGGCCCATTCTTACACCATTTAAAGATTTACATTCATAACTATATAAAACAAAACTGTAATGCACATGTGGTTGGAAATAAACAATCATGCTTGCATTCCTCTATTACATGTCCCCATGCAAATACCTGATCATAAAATATCTTATCTCTCCAAATCACTGGTCTTTTAGAGGGATATATCTTAAAATAGTAAAACAATGCAAACCTGATCAGTGTGGTTTATCTTATCATATAACGTGAAAGTTTGTAAACTGTCTGTATCAGTAATTATATTTGAAACTTATAAAGAATAATTGTCTGTTTTACAATGAATTCAATACAGTTCACAAAGTATCTCATATAAAAATAAAGCTGTTTTGTTTTAAAATTCCATGATAAAGTGTGATTCTTCATTCACTTTCTCAATTCAAAAGTTAAAAACAACAACAACAATATGATACAAACCTCAGACAAACAAATATCACATTTGTTCTTTTTTCTCCTGTAAAAATTCTTCCTTTTTATATATATCTAAATAAGAATTTTCAAAATATAGTAACAAAATGATTTTATATACAGTAGTAAACCGTGTTAAAGGGTTTTGATTGTTTCAAAATTTTTGTATAGAATGAGTGTATAACTGATGAATTACCTCCCCATAGTCAAGTCTTCCATCTTTATTCTCATCTACCTCATCAATCATTTTCTTCACATCATCTCTTGACATACTCTCCCCTTGCTACAATAAAACAGAAACATGATAAATATATGTTAATCCTTATCTCAAAAATAAAACATGAAATATCATATAACTGAAGTTTTCAAAGAGCAAATTACAACAATTCTGGAAACCCCTCCTACTTGGTATATTCTTACATCTGTTTTTAAATTTCCCTATAAATTTCATAATCTACAGTGACCCCTAAATATACACTTTCTTTTTCAGTCCCCTAAAATGTGCGTTTTTGTTGGGTTTTTTTACTGAAATTTGCTTAACTTGTGTTTGCCATGTGAAAACTAAACAGAAATTGTAAACAAATATAATTATGAGATTCATGTCAAAACTCATTTTTAATTTGAATATTTTTTATCAAAATGTGAAAATGGTAGACCAAAAGTAATGAAAAACATTTGTATATTAAAAACTTCAACTCAACTCATTTATTTATGAGATAAGCCACTGGTCATTGACAATGAACAATTCCAAAAAATTAATTGGTGTGTACACAATAAATACATTTGAGATAAGTATGATGTAAACATACTACATGTAAATTGTTATGCCCTTAACATATAAGTAAAATGTCAACAAAATATTGCAATTTAAAATTTATGAAGATTTTCTTCAAGTCTTCAATACATACAGCATTCATGATTTTATAGAGTTCATCTAGTGATATGTAGCCATCTCCGTTGATGTCAATTTTTCTAAAAGCTTTCATCAAATCATCTGCTGTAGTCACGGGTTCTTTACGACAAATGTCCACAAAATCATTGAATGACAACTCCTCTGAAATATTAATTAACAATAAACATTCATATACCCTGTAAACTTGCAATAACATTTTTTGTAGTTCTTTTTTCATTTTATAGAAAATAAATTCTCAACTTCCTTTTATATTGTGTATTACACAAATTGAAATATTTAATATATTTATGTACAGTAACTGATTTGTTTATAACTTATCTGCAAAGAATCTTATAATCATATATCTTATACAAAATGTAGAAATTAAAGCATTATTCCAATCGGAACTCTGACAATTATTTTTCATAATTATCTCCCAACTTAATGTATTGTTTATTCTCAAATCTGTATATTTTCTTAATTTAGGTGTACTTTCATGCAATATATTAAAATAAACTTAGTCAACAAATCCTAGCATTTACTTCATTACTACATGTGTATTTGTTTACATATTTAGTTTTTTTGTGTAAATTACACAAAAATGCTGTATCTGTTCTGTGTATTCTTACTATTGTGCCTGGGGATTTTATTGAAAGACTGATGAGAAGGGCTGAAAAGTATTGATTGGCATTATTCACATCTAGAGTACCAAACAGAAATTCAATTTACCTGTGTCTTTTGTCCAGTACTTGTTAAGAGCTGCCTTAGTTGGATTTCTTCCGGACTGTTGTAATACTGTAAATAAATGTTCAAAATAATTGAGCCGCGTCACGACAAAACCAACATAATGGGTTTGCGACCAGCATAGATCCAGACCAGCCTGCGCATACGCGAAGTCTGATCAGGATCCATGCTGTTCGCTTACCAACCCTATAACAAGTAGAGAAACTGATAGCAAACAGCCTGGATCCTGATCAGACTGCGTGGATGCGCAAGCTGGTCTGGATCTATGCTGGTCGCAAACCCACTATGTTGGTTTTGTCATGGCGTGGCTCAAATATTTGCAACAAAATATGATGTCATGTGATGTGATGAGCTTGTTTACTACAGAGTTACACAATAATAAAGTGGACTGGTATAGTTGTTTATTTATCCAAGAAACTACATATTTCAGGTGTATGGTCAGTTTAAAGCTGCATGCCAAAATATTTCAAGAAAATCAAACTTGAGACAAAATGTACAGTGATTTTTAGAAAAGTAAAAAGGTGCAAGATAAAAGTAATTATTTCCATGTAATGTGCGAGAAATTACTGATTTGCAGTATTTTTCACCGTATTTCTACTCTGTTACCAAATTTTCATAAAAATTAGCAGGAATGTGCCTTTAATATATCAAATTAGTAGACTAGACAATTTCAATAACATCCATAATAAATGTATCATAAAGTATACCATAAAACAAAAAAGAATAAGTTTTGTATAGTCATTTAGATTAGAAAGTTCAAACAAATTTATGTATTATTATAAAAAGTAAATGTTTAAAGTCATCCATATTAATCAAAAATTTGTTAATTATTCTTATTGACATTCTCAGAGCTCCAGATAGAGTGCGTATCAGCGTAAAATATGCATAGAAAATCTAAAATACGCATCACTTTCAAAATTCGTGAGGCAAAGTTACGCACGACAAAATGAAAATACTCTTGTATGTCAAAATTTAAGCGTGAAACAATAGAAGTGTAAACATTTGATTTTTAGAAAGAGGATGTTTTATACTCAATATTTTCGTACCCAGTCTACAGTTACGGACAATTTTCTCTCAGACCAATACTTTTTTTTTAAGGAAAGATAAAAAAATCTAGTTTATTTTTCTTTTAACATAATTTCATAAGGTACATGCCAACAGAAAATTATTGACTCCTAGAATATAAAATAATTTCAGGGCTTCCACTAGTTGAAGTTGGGAGTCATTAAATTACTCTTTTATTTTGGCTTGTGACTTCCAAAATCTAATACTTTTCCTTCTTTACCTATAAAATGTGACTTCCATTATCAGCGATTTTGAAGTCTTTGACTTCCAAATTTTGAAAATGGAAGCCCTGATAATTTTGCTGTGTATCCTTAACTTGAGTTCCAGTATACTCTAGAAGTCTGACTTTATAGAGCATGTTTTGTATTCTTTCACATTGAATCAGTATTTTATTTGTAAAAGTTTTTCTAAAAAAAAAGAAAATAAACAAACAAACAAACAAAAACAATAAGTTTAATTTGTTTATAAAAAATGCAAAATGCTTTTTTGACAGATTTTACCCCTTAAGTTTTTCAGAATTTGCATTATACCCCTCACTCTAGATTTTGAGGGGTAAAAACCACTCGGCCAAAAAAATTATCTGGAGCTCTGCATTCTTCTTTAAGATTATCATCATCATTTGAAGGAAACTAAAAACAAAAACACAGCAGTATATACATGTTAATTAAAATATTAACACAAATGTATGCTTATCAAGTACTAACCATTATTTAGCCTTTTCTTTGACTCTATTTTATCATTAATGTCATCATAGATGGACAAAAATGCAGCCTTACACTCCAGAAATATCTCACTACCAGTGTCACTTTGTCTGCTTGATCGTCTTGATGATGACATGGCTGCTTCACCTTAAATGCTGAAGAAAAATGAACTTCAATAAATCAATCATATAACAAATTATTATTAAATTTGGGGCACCTGCGGCTAAGTGGTAGGGTATTTGACTTCAAATCACTTGCCCCACCCCGCTGTGGTTCGAATCCCTACAGGAACATTGGAATATTTCATGTGAGGAGGCTATCCTGCTAGCTTACAGAACATCAATGGTTTTACTAAGGTGACCATTTGTGAATAAAATATGGCATTGAGGGTCACCTAAGGTCTTCCTCCAGCACTAAAGCCATATGACTTTTACAGAGTTTGTGAGAAGGTCCAGGAAAAGTCTGCTAAGTTTATCACAAGAAACTACACCAACAAGCCCCATGGGTGTGTCACACAAATGCTTTGATATCTGAAACTACCTTCACACCAGGACCGAAAGGAAGGCTGACAGACTGACAATGTTTTATATGGTGGTTGGGGGTCTGTAACCAACCCTGCCTTGCCAGGACTACTTGACGCCAGCCCAAGCAAATAAACCTACATGCAGTGAAAGCTAAGACTTTCAAAAATTGTGCCACAGATAACAATAACATTGCAAATCAGATAATAAATCACTAAATGCTTTAAAACTGTGTAGTGTAAAACTATAAGATATAACTAATCAATTTTTCCATGGACAATTGGAATAAATTGGGTGATATTTTAACACAAGCAAAGACAGTGGACAACTTCATATCTGCCGTATTCCACTTGGACTAACTCCTCTCTCTCATTGCTTATATTCTGAAAGGCACTGCCATCCAGATCCAGGCAGAAGCCATTGAATATGAACGGCGGCACGAAATACCCAAATATACCCAAATGTTGCCCAAATATACCCAAATATAGCAATATTTATTTTTGTTTGTATAAAATATAGATTATAATGAGAAATAAATAAATATTTATAAAATAATATGACTTAGCCTGCTATAACTTTCATTCATTCCGTTGAAATGGGCAGTTAAGATGTTGTAAGAAAATAAGTTGTGACATTTGCTTATCTACAATATCGCTTCTTTATGAATGCAATTTTAATTCAAGATATGATATTTGTTGTCTACACTTACATTTCTAAGGTGTAATTTTGTTGAAATTTCATATCATATAGAAGAAGAATGTCCGTAATATTAAAAAAATAGCTTTAATTGAGTACATATACTGTATCTCACAGGCGCTAGTCACACAATCAAATATTTTACATTAACGGTCTATATATGTATATAAAGATATATAATATATCTTATTATAGTATATAGCCCATATAAAACTTTAAAAAGTTTGTTTCAAGCACCTGTGCTGTATCTTGGTTCAAAACATAATGATAGGAAAATGTATATTTGGGTATGTTTGATTATATCTTAGTGAAAGTGTATTTTGTATTCATGATTAAAATAGCACTTTTTAGTATAAAACATTTATTTTTAGTATAATTGGACAATATTTGGGTATATTTAGGCAATATTTGGGTATATTTGGGCAATATTTGGGTATATTTGGGTATTTCGTGCTGCCCAATATGAAGCAGATAATTTAATAAACAAAGATGAATAGCCTTACGAATTTGCAAATGATTAGACGTTGCTATTGAGAGTGCTAATAACAGCAACCTCAGGCCTATTTATCGTACTTGTAATGCACATTTGTCGCTGATTATTTGATTTTATGGTAAAAATGTTATCAATTGTTTACATTTGTTTACAAACAACGCCTTTCCCCTCCCACTTTTGCTAATAAACGCTTGTTCGAAAACGTGTTTGAACTTGCAGACAGTAGAAAATTAATGTAAAAAGAATCTTAAATCGTTACAAGAAACTTACATCAAATGGGTTAAGTTAGCTTTGCAATTGCTTTCAGACTCTGTATTATGAATAAGTTGCAAAGTGCCTCACACCTGTCAAATTTTGGAAACTATGTACGCCATTTGTTAGCTACTGCACATGCGTAGATGTAGATTTTACGCTTCCGTTTTATTAAAGATCGCCAAGTGCCGTTACCGAATGCCCCGTTACCAAACCGTACATAATTTTGATTTAGGCCTTCGCCCTGGTAATGTCATGGTTAACAACATGAATCGAAGATTTTAACGCATTAAAACTATTTGTAATTGGTTTACAAAACTTAAAATTCAATTAAAATGCTATGAAATATATCGTTTAATCTATAAATGAAATAAATTGGGGGACCAAGGAGACCAAAAAAAAAAAGTTTTGTGCACGTAATCGGACAATATGTTATAAGTCAATAAGAATGCTTTTGTAGCTTGAACTCCATGCTGAAGTAAAAATGTTATTTTTTTTAATTTATTTTCAGAAATGTTTCACGGCATGCTCCTCATAAAATTTTTTAAGACAGTATCATTTAAGGACCACAATTGACCAGCACATGATCAATGCAACATTCTAGGCCCATCTTTCAGTGTTTGTACTGTATCAAGTTATACATATAATTCCAGACGTTTTTTGTGTCGTCTGGTATAGAGAAACGGCGACACAGAGGGATCACTTCACCGTCGTCTGTCACAAAACGTGTACAAAAAATATGAGTGCAATTTCATCCGAATAGACCAGAAATACTGATCAGTACCAAGTCTATATAGTTGTACATATCGCCGGCTTTTTCCAGTTCAATGAGTTAAGTAATAGAAAGAGCATCGAAACACGAGGCTATCTGATTTGTACGAGGGGGCGTAGCGCCCGAGTATTAATCAGATTGCCGAGTGTTTTGGTGTTGTTTCTCTTTTGTATCATAGTCAAGCATAAAAACTCTTTCCCCGTTGTCACAATTTGAAACCCCGGCAAAAAGGAACCAATGAACAAACATCTGAATATGATATTTTTGTCGCTTTCACTCTGTCTGCCGTCACAATATGTAAACCCCAGCAAAAATGAGCCAATCAATGGGCATGCTCTGCAGTGCGGGTAATAATACCTGCACTCCAGTTTACGCACTGTGCATGTATATGTATACGATTTAACTCTGACACATTTTTCAACAGAAAGGTCCCAAATTTATGATACAAGACCTTTTAATGATTTTTTAAGTTTGTCCGGACTACTTCTCTTATGCCACGTATGCACTTTCAGTGAAACTACATGATTGATCGGTACCTCAGTTACTTGCGCATATTTCACGGGTTTTCAATTTGAGTGAAATTTGGCTGAGTTACCTTAAATAAAAAAGGTAATTTGTACTGTTAATGATTTTTGTGTCGCCAGCCTCACAGAAGCTAAAACATGCTACAAAGAAGCCACAGCTTAATTATACGGATCACTTCTCCGTCGTCTGTCTGTCCGTCAAAAAAATTCGTCGGCAACTTCCTGTTCAATCATTTTCGTTAGAGTTATGGCCCTTTTTATTTTTTGTACGGACCACTTCTCATACTACTAATGCAATTTAAGTAATAATGTACAGAATTGATTGGTCCCTCAAGTACTTGCGCATATTACAAGGGTTTTCAGGTCGAATGGTTTTTATGGCCCTTGTTTATGATTTTTGTGTCGCCTACTTACTACACAGTAGCTGCAACATGCTTCAAAGTAACCGCGACACAGTGGTAACAAACGGGCCAATCGCCCCTTAATACTTCTGCTTAATTGACTATCATCAGGCGACAAATGTGATCTCTGATCGCACTTGTGCTTTGCACAGTGACTTTCAGCAAGAAATTCATACTAGTACTTGCTACACTGACAAACATAAACGGAAGTGTAGCATAACAGTGTGGGTGAACTTACATCGTAGAAAAAATTAAATAGAACACTAATATAACAAAAAAAACTATATTGTTAATAACACTTATATTTCTAACTTTATTTTATGACCATCTCTCACTAACACAATTTTCTGCACATTAATTGGGATATGTATCATCAAACTATTGTTATCAGTGTCGTCTGCTTCAAGGGCGTTGAATTGCTTTTGTTTACCAGGTTCTCTCTCCATTTCAACATCTTTTTTCGAATATGATTTTGTTATGTCAGATTCTTCTCTATATATGTTTGAATGTTTTAAATTGTTCTCAGCATAGGAGTCAAGATTGTCTGCACTTTTTGCATATTTTCCTAACAACGTTTGTTGTTGTGAAACACTAGATCTACTTGCAGAAGACGATTTATCAGACTTAAACATTTTCTTAATTGAATGGATAACACCGTGGCGTTTCTTATTCTTGGTACTTTCAGTACTGAAAGGTTGTCGCAAATCATTTGCCAAAAGCGAATTACTTTTCATCATAGCACGCCGCTTATGTTTTTCTATCTTTTGCATTTGATTAATAAAAGTATTTAATTTGACATTTTCTAATTCTAATATATTTTGATTTTTTATTTGTTCATTGTCTTTAAATTCATTTTCTTTTGGACATTCCTCGTTTTCTGTTTCATCTTTACCACTATCATCGTAAAATATATCCCACTTTGTCGGAGATCCAAGTTTCTTCACCAAGTCTTTCTCATTTATACGTTTGTTCCAGTTTTGTATTGTCTTGTCCGATTTAGGCATATATTTAAGTTCTGATTTTTTATCTAGTTCATACCAAATGATTTTTGCTAGAAGATTGTTAAAACATTCATTTTGTGTCCTATATGTAAAGTATATTGTACTGCACGTGTCGTTTATATGCGTTGGTCTACTGTATAACGAATTATTGAGAAAACAAACAAAATCTACTTCCACTCTGTCTTGGAAAATGATTTGCTCGGATATCCTTTTCAAAAACATCTCCATATTGTTCGGCCTCAGATAAAATCGTGTTGTACATCGTAAATCTCTTAGATTATTCCTACAGTATACAGCAACACTTGAGGCATACGCCTGTACTTTCTCCTTATCAACTTTCTCTATGCACTGGTTGAACGAAGACTTCGTAAGTTGAAAAGTTGCTTCGCCATAATATTTTATTTTCTCTGCTGCAAAACCAGCGATTGTGGTTACAACAGAGATGTCTAGCATTAGAACTTCCTCGCACGAAAATATAAGAGCGCCATTTTTCTTGTATGGGACACCGGAAGTTATGTCGTCATGACAGTGACGCCCAATAACAATACCGTGAATGACATCACTGAACGTCATCATATGGCGTTTAACCTTAATTACAATATTTTTTTTATACAACTTACGTCAGTGAGATCTCTATCTTGACACCTGCTAAACATACATTAAAACATATCTTTTAATAGTTATTATATAACTAACTGTACGATTCGTATTTTCTTAATTTTGTATTTTTTGATTGATTTTGGTTCAATAATAATGGGAGTGCTTATAACGAATACTCTAATTATCTTAATTTAGAATTAGAGAAGATATGTAGATGTACAGCATCACAAATAAGCTTCCAACAGGTAGCTCAATTATAATATTTCAAAAAAGTTCAATATTCATATACATGTACTTGCAAAAAGTGCGAATCGTTTCTTTTTTTAAAGGTTTATAAGTTATAAGTAATATTCCCTTCGAAGCCTTACTTAACTTCGTACTTAAATCATGCAGATGTGCATTGATAACAGCTCTGTTCAATAATGGAAGTTTTCATTAGAGGAACTTCACTGAGAAAAATCATTAAGACTTAGTGTGCAAAAATGACCCATTAATGAAGTGTTTAAACGCCTTTAACCTATATCAGACTGGGAATCGCACAAAATCTGACCTATCAACTTGTTAATTCTAAATATATTTTTTTATCATCTTTTGCACATTTTCCGTTTTAAGTGTTCCAGTTGATTTACATGTATGTAAAAAATGTGTTTTTAAATTCTTGGACCTCAGTCCTATGTCATTTTTCTTACTTAACTTCAAATCACTTGCCCCTCACCGCTGTGGGTTCGAATCCCGACAGGAACTTTGGATTCTTTCATGTGAGGAAGCTATCCAGGTAGCTTACGGAACGTCGGTGGTTCTACTCAGGTGCCCGTTCGTGCCTGAAATAATGCACGGACGGGCACCTGAGGTCTTCCTCCACCAGTAAAGCTGGAACGTCGCGATATGACCTATACTGCGTCGATGTGACGTAAAACTCGAAGCAAACAAATAAACAAACAAACAAAACTAAGTCTAAATGGCTTCAATGACTTAAATACTATCATATTTTACTACCGTCACAACTAATAAATTCTTCATTGAAGCATATAGAATCTAGGTATACTAGTTTCTGAAGCAGTATGTATATATCAAACGATTTAAAATTTATGTCAAAATTGTTCACATTTTTTATTTTTATATATCAGCTCCATAGCAACATTCAATATACGCTAATTATTGCTTAAGTTTCAAACTGAATATTGGACTCTTTGATCTTTATATTTGTACATGTACCTATAGAAAATCACGGTCTGTTTCAGTTGATTTATTATCCAAAATATACTATAAAACTAAAGTTGTATCATATTGTGCCTTGTTATATTTTTCCACAAGGGACACAAATAGATAAAGCAATATATTATCCCTGAAAGAACTTAATTTAGCAAGGATCATAGTATAATTATATGCAGATCTAACATTAATGTCGTCGGTGACAGTATAAATAAAGCAGCTTGTCTAAATAAGTAAATATAGGTTGGTAGTTTCCCTGGCCGCTTTGATGATGTGCAAAATGTTTCACTGAGCCACCGACCATACCGAACGGTACTATCCGATGTAATCCGAAAGGCATGTCATATCCAGTGTGGTTCTCTATCAGAATTCCTATAAAAATCGGAATGAATATCATCCGCGTGAATGGGTGGCTGTTAAAAACTTTCAGTGCAAAATTGGCAGATAATATCAAAGTTATTCTTTCAACAATCGTTAATTTATTTGTAACGTGATTATGAAGCACGCCATGCTCGTGGTGCTGTCTGTGGACGTTCTTGTACAAGAAGAAGTTCTTGTGGAGTGCGTAATGAATGATAAAAAACAATGCGTCGTATAAAATAAGGCTTGCAACAAGCTGGACGGCTATTGCCACGACTGACGGGGGTGCACTTGGTAATGCCCGTGTTGACTGTATGAACATTTTTTTCTTTTCAGTCCAGACGGACGGATCTACTCCGTGGTACTTTTTGACCGTTATTGTGTCCAACATCATCAATGGAGTATTATAGACGATCAGCATCTTAAATATCTCTACAAAAGTAACATGCTCATATTGCACGTGCGGATCGATTTTATAAATATCCAACTTTCTAATTTTGCTAATGAACCATGGGTAAACAGTGATTACCGCATAACAAAATGTAGCAAAAAATGTCTCAAAGTAAACTGAATTAAAGAGATAGGTTGAAAGTAAGTATGTATAACTGGAGTTGATGCAAGTCTGGATATGATCATAATACATTATAGCTGATACAGTAACGAAGACGAGAGAACACCGCGCAGCGACGACATACTGTTGTCCATGGTGGTAATTAGGAGGTTGTTTATCATTGCCTGAAATAAAGAAGATAATTATCAGTTACAGTACTAATATTTGAAATGTGATGCCTGAAGATGAGACTGTCATTATTTTAAGCCTTAATTTTATAGAGTTAAATAATCATACACATACATAAATGTACGCGGGTTTCCCCCCCCCCCCACAAAAACGCGGTATTATTCATGCCGGAAGTAAAGACATGTCTTTATTTTTTTTTACCACAAGTGAAGTTCAACTCGCATTACACCGTATTATTTGTACGTTTTTTCCTTATCTAATTGAAATGATCTGCTGTTATAGTAAATTCACCACTTCCTCGTTGATACAATGGGCTATAACAATCGTTTATACCTATTAGTATATCAATTTACAGATACAATGATCATTCATGATTGAACCAAAATAAATCCCTGAATAAATCGATACGATATCCCTAGCTTCCACATCCTAGACAATACAGAATACGTCAAGGTAAATCAATCAATACACTATCTGATGAAGGAAATAAAAGTTCCTTTTTAACTGCCATAAATTTATCAAAAGGTATCAACCATAAAAGTTGAACTATCTTTCGAGCCAGAAGGCCATTCATTCACTGAAAAAATAAAAAACAAAAACAACAAACATTTCTTACCTGAACTTTTAACAAATCTGTCCATGTTCCTCTTCCTTTTTTGTTTTATTTTCCGGTGTACTTGATAATTTAGATGACTGCTTCAAGGTTTTCAAATCCTTTAAAATAAATAAGAACGTTCAAAACGAATCATCTCCCAAACAATTGATCCCTCGTATATACATGTTTATTTATATACCTGTTTATGATTAGACTTATGTGGATACTAAATAAACTTATGCTAACCTTATGTTATACTATATATTTTAGCCTTAATGGCCGTAAGGTGAAATGATTTTCATCGCCAACAATCAGCTAAACAACAAAAAAATATTGTAATTTATTGAATTACCTTAAAACTTCAGGTCCATCTGCCTGCTCTGTAAACAAGTCATCGATTTAATGTATTTCAATATATCCGGTATAAAAATACTTTACGATCTTGTTAATCTTTACCAGACAGCGGTGAGTTCAATTGTCAGTACACATGTAATTTAACATTTCTTTATATACTAATTGAATTGCGTCAATTGTCAATTACGTAAGTTCTACTTTAAACTATCACAATGTAAAAACTTAATTAATCTCTTGCTCACAGCCGTATGGAATTTTGTTTCAGACATCAAGGAACACAAAAGAAATACTACATCTTGTTGTGAAATACCGATTTTTTTCACCCCCATCTTTTTCAATGAAGGAGTCATACATTTAGATTGGAACTATGAACTATTTTGGCATGTCCCAGCTTCATATGATACATCATTTTGGGTACGGAAATATGACCATGATCCATAAACAACATTAACCTATATGTCAAATCTCTATATTTTTTTACAGCGCGTTGTATTTTACTATCCAGTTTTTTTCCACCGAAACTGATACTTTTTTTTTTAAATTATATCTTGGTTTATGATTACAATTTATGATTTCTGAGTAGGCATAAACAAAATATGCATACAAAAAATGGTGATATGTTTTTTCCTGTGCACGATTGTACATGTATAATTTTACATGAACCAACAGTAAACGTACGACAATGCTATAATTTATTAAACTAGAGATTTATTACATTTAGAACTCAAATTAACAAATACCACAGACGCAATTCAAATTTCACAACTATTTTCATAGCAATAAAATTGCAGAATTTTTTTCAAACAAGATTATGAAGGCATTCTGACTAAACAAAATAACAAGAGCTGTCTGTAGGACAGCACGCTCGACTATTCTAAGTGCTTGATAGTAAAAGAGCCTTGATAATGTTAAATTTTTTAAGTTCACAAAAGGGCTAATTTTTTTTTTTATAAATTCATGTTATAGGCCTTAGAGAGAGTCTAATTATACAGTATTGGCTTGACTATTCGGAAGGTAATGTCACAAGGGTGTTTTATTGAGTATAATAATACTAATTACCTATGAATACATAAATTTGACAGAAAAGGTACAAAGGCTTTTTATTAAGATGTTTTATCAAGTAAATCACTGCTTTATTATTATTAATACATAAAATTGTCCCAAAAAAGGCACAAACCCTTCAGTAGTTATTGAGATAACAGCTTACAAGCAAAACTTTACCATAAATTTCTAAGTTGAAAAAGGGGAGAAAAATCAGCCTAAATGCAAGATAGAATTATGGATCTTTGTCAGTGACCTACAATTATGACCCTAAATGCATATGTGAAGTTTTAAATAAATTTCTTTAATAGTTATTGAGATATGTAAAACTTGCATGTAAACATTAACCAAGAGACTAAGTAGAAAAGGGGATATGAATCAGCCTCCAATTATGACCCTAAGTGCATGTGTAAAGTTTCAAGTAAATATCTTTGAAGACCTTTAACCAAAATTTCTAAGTTTCAAAGGGGCAAATAATTCTGCAAATATTGCAGGCAGAGTTATGCAATTTTGCAAACTGATGTACATTGTTACTATAAAAAAGTATTTTAAATTTCAATTGAATATCTCAAGCAATAATTCAGATATTTGACTTAACAAAAACACTTTAACCAAAATTTCTAAGTTCCAAAGGGGCATAATTCTGTCAATATTGTAGGCAGAGTTATCCAACTTGTCAATCTGATGAACCTTGTTACTATAAATAAGTATTGTAAGTTTCAATTGAATATCTCGAGCAATAATTGAGATATTTGAATTTACAAAAAACTTAAACCAAAATTTCTAAGTTAAAAAGGGGCATAATTCTGTCAATATTGTAGGCAGAGTTATCCAACTTGTCAATCTGATGTACCTTGTTACTATAAATAGGTATTGTAAGTTTCAATTGAATATATCAAGCAATAATTGAGATATTTGACTTTACAAAAAACTTTAACCAAAATTTCTAAGTTAAAAAGGGGCATAATTCTGTCAATATTGTAGGCAGAGTTATCCAACTTGTCAATCTGATGTACCTTGTTACTATAAATAAGTATTGTAAGTTTCAATTGAATATCTCAAGTAATAATTGAGATATTTGACTTTACAAAAAACTTTAACCAAAATTTCTAAGTTAAAAAGGGGCATAATTCTGTCAATATTTTAGGCAGAGTTATCCAACTTGTCAATCTGATGTACCTTGTTACTATAAATAAGTATTGTAAGTTTCAATTGAATATCTCAAGTAATAATTGAGATATTTGACTTTACAAAAAACTTTAACCAACGCAGACGCGGACGCCGGGGCGACTACAATAGCTCTCATATTCTTCGAATAGTCGAGCTAAAAAACGAGATCCTTCTTATATGAGGGATGGGAAGATTCTCACTTAATTCGAAGGTCTTGACCTTGGATAACGTCCTTACACAAAAGGTTTTTACCCTATGGCAGGATGTATCTTTTCAAGCTTGTCAATGCGAGTATGTTAAACAAATTAACATACGAGTGATTTATTCATATACTTGGTAACCATAACAATAAAGAAAATATCAGTGAAACACAAATATACATTCTTTCACTTGATATAAATGAATGAAGTCTGATATGAAGTTTCATGTTAGATCTGAAATTTGAAAGTCAAGAAAATGAGACACAACATTATGGGAGATAAATCATAACTGTAATGCTCAGACCATTATTTGATACTTTTGATGTTGATTTATCCCAAGACAACATCCTAACCAAACGAACTTTATAAATTGGTTCCAGCTAGAACGGCTGTTTATTCTTACTAGAATAAGTGAATTAACTCAGTTTTATTTCACATTTTGGAAGTACTTTATGTTATTAATTTGATCATACCTAGATAAATTTTAAGCGACAGGTATTTTTTTCAATTGAATACAACAAATTTCTCTCCATTTACAGTTGATGACATGAAAATATTACATGTAATAATTTTCATATTTATTGAAAAAGGCTATCAATTCATACAAATTAAAGGTATCCCCATAACAGTAAATAGTGACTGCAACAGTTTACCTTTTATCTTTCAATGGCCAATGTACATAAATTAAAATGCCACAGTGATTGCAAAACATTTATCTTTTTGTGTCTATTTGCTATTATATAACAAAAGCTTCAGGTTTCAATGATATATACATTATGATCAACATTTATAGCATTAAAATACATTAGGTAACTATGCTATGATAGAGAGTCTAGCAACCCGATATTGTAATGATGTATTTCCTCTAACTAGAACAACTGGTTCATTTTCTGATCCCTCACTGTTCCTAAGTAAAGTTATCAGTGCCAGAGTTGACACAAACCCTACCCCACCTCCATTCCCTGTTCCTAGAGAATAACCTCCAGAGTTCAGGTACCCTATTACATCTCTACAACCTGTCCTGACAGTCATCTCATCTTTCTCACTAGTCAGTTTCAATGTTCTGTCTACTTTCACTTTCTGTTTCAATCCTTTCTGTTTCAACTGTTTTTTCAAATCCTTTTTCTCCACAAGAACTGGATCTACATGTAGAGGCTCCATAGGTCCGCCATAGTTATTATTCTTATTAAGCAGTTCAATATCTTCTTTATTTGGAACACAAATGGTGGCAAACTGAACAGGAGACCCTTTCTGTATCATATCTAGTCTAACAGGAACTAAGGAATCTCCATGATCCTTCTCTAAAATATTCAACACTTCATTTTTCACATCAAGCTTCCCTTTCTGAGAAGATCTGTTTTTTGACACATGGCAAATATTTTGTAGCTTCCGGAGCAGTTTAACATTCCTTAAGACATAAAACTTTTCAATGTTCCTGCATTCTTTATCTGACTGCGAAGTTGTTTGGTCAAAGGCACCTTTCATATCAATCTTATTTACATCCTTGTTATTTACGTTCCCAGTATCATCATTTGTCTTTGAATGATCACTTCCTCCATTACCATCTTTTCCTTTCTTCCATTCTTTGACTAATAAATCCCAGGGACAGCTGAAAGGGGAAACAATTCCATACTTGGTGAAATTTGGTTTCTTTGATGCTGGAATTTTGTTGTATTTCTCAACTTTTTCCTTTTCAAGATCTTGCTGATACTGATCACCTGCCAAAGTATCAGGAAAATCATTTGGGAAATACAAGGACTTCTCCTCATAAGCATTACATTCCTGCTCCCTCAGCCCAGCACATCTTGTCCCTCTGAATACTAGAGCAATCCAAAATGCCATACCCCATCCCTTTGGCACAAGGAGATCAAAACCACTTCCTCTCCCTAGGTTAGGTGCGTGTCCTTTAGTGTTGGGAAGGGAAGTAACTCCTGGCCTCTGGATAACAATTACTGGAATCCTTGATTCTTCATCACCTAGTTCTAGAGGAAAACCTAGAATTTGATGGAAAGCAATATTTCTATGAATGAAAACATAACACTAGCAAAAAATTGTCAAACTCAATTCGCCATGACTTATTTTATTTTTCAGTTAGAGATTATTTTGGCTTATTTTTCAGGCAAGTTTACTTGCAAGATTATTTTCGAGTAATGGCTGTAATGAAGTCGCAAAGGTTTATTTTTAATGCATTTCATTGACATTGATAAAGGCTGTATTTGGGTAGCTGTTGTGATAGTATTCAAGGGTACAAAATAAATCTATAGATTTAACCAATCACAGAAATATGGTATATGTAGATGGTAAGTAGTTTTTTTAAAAATAAATATACATTCTCTTAGCACCCTTCAGAAAATCTTACAATGACCACAAGTTAACTTAATGAATCTGATATGTAATTCTGTTTGTACTATTATTTAACCTTTGCAATCAAACACATAGAATTTGCATGCTACAAACAGAAGTAAAATGGTCATTACTCACACTTTAATATCATGTTTTGGGTAAAATTATAGCTATAAACTTATTTTCAGTTAATTTAGACTGCTTATATTCACAACATGACTATTATTACGTTTTTAGGGTAAATACATAGATATTGAAAACTCATGGAAAGCATATATATGTTGATAAAACTTCAGATTTACTTGAATTATTTCATTTTATTTGTTTGTTTGATTGGGTTTTACGTTACACCGACACAGTATAGGTCATATGGCCACATTCCAGCTTTACTGGTAGAGAAAGACCTCAAGTGCCCTTCCTTGCATTATTTCAGGCACTAACGGGCACCTGAGTAGAACCACTGATGTTCTGTAAGCTAGCTGGATAGCTTCCTCACATGAAAGAATCCAAAGTCCCTGTCGGGATGGGAAACCACAGCGGTGAGGGCCAAGTGTTTTGAAGTCAACAACCTTAACCACTCGGCCACGGACGTCTCACTTACTGCAATCAAATATTTCAAAAGACCTTAATATAAAAGAATACCTGGAACAAGATTCTGTGATTTGAGTTCATGTATCCTGAAGTCAGGGAGTTTTGTGTTGGAGACCTCATTCCTGATATTCTCAATCCATAGTGGGGAGGTGGAGATATCTATAGTTAACTTTTCTTTGAATGAAGACAAGTCCTCACTTATCTCTGAAAAAGAAACAATAATCTATCTTACCTGTGTTTGGTATACACATAATAATAGTAAGCCCCTTTCCTGATTCTTGTCAGTAACCAATTTTGTAAAAAAGTTTTATGCATTCAGTCAATCATAAAAAGGACATTTTGTTAAACAAAAATTGAGAGTCATGCCATTTGAAAAAAAGCATTTTGTTCTTGTCAGAAAATGATGAAGTTAAAAAATAATCAAATTGCTAATACAATAAGTATTAATTAAATATACACAAATACAATATATTGACTTTGAACCCAGTGACCCCAAACTTAACACCACTAAAGGTATCTAAAATAAAACTGACGAACTAGAAATTGTTTAGATGCTTACTGTCTTCACTTGCCACCACTTTTGTTTTCTGTACAGGTCTGGTCAGTCGAGGATCCCTAGTTGTCATAGCAATAATACAATGGGGAGGTAACTCTGCTGGGGATTGACAAGCTTCCATACTTTCCATGAATTCTCGTTGGGTCACATGACCAATGGAATGTTTTGGGTTTCCATAGTAACTATTCCACCAAGATGGATTATCTTTTGCTGATACATTGACTGGTACTATATTTGCCTGTTGGAGGGTATCAACAAGAACAGCAGTTGATTGTGGACCAGTCAAACGAAACCTCAACAAAGATCCTGTTAAAGATTTCATTTTTACTTGGTTTTCTCCATCTTCTGCTAAAACATTTGATTTATACTTGTCACAAATGAAAGGCTCGTCTTTTTCTTCATTATCTTTTTTAGTGTCAGTGTTTAACTTTTCACTGTCTGACTTTTTGGAAAGTTTAGATTCCTTAAGGTTCAGACAACTTGATATTTCTTTCCATATCTGATCAAACATGCTCGGATGGCACCAAATCCAAAGTTGCCTTTGATTGGTTCCTTTGTCCTGACATTCATCACTGATTGGCTGACATGAGTTCCACATGAATGAGACTGGACCAATGGCTTGCCACGGATACTTGTCACATTGATACATGATTGTGTTTCCCTCTCTGGTACCAGCTAAACATGAAACAGCTGCAAATGTCTGACCTGAACCAGAACAAAAGATAACATTGTTCTACATGTACAAATAATTCATTTACATGACTTTGATCTTATGGTGTATTTAATAAAAGTCATCAACTGTTCCCTCTTGTAGATGAATCAACATAAGTATTTGATTCTTGTTTTCATATCCAATTCCAAAATGTATAAGAAATAATATGTGTTCGCTCTTTTTTTTTTTTTCATAATATGTTAATTATATAAGTATAACAAGCAAAATACAATTTGTAATGTACATGTACTACCATGTACTATTTTGTGAATAAAATATTGTTTAAACTAAATGTTCCCTCTCAGTCATGTGTTAAAATGCTTTCTATGAATATATGAGTTTCATTTAGATAAGATACAGACAAATGTGCATTTTTTCTTAAAACTATATATTACTTTTATTAAAGACACCACAAGACCAAAGTTGTCATTAGGACATGGCTGAAAGCCAAAATGACTGTCTCAAATACATTTTGAGCATCATAAAAACATAGAAAACACTTTTTTCTGTGATAAACCAAACATAATGCCTATAATTCAAAATGGATTTTCTCCGGAAAATTTTAATGACAATCAATGAAACCTCTTCTGTAGATGCTGTATTCGCATTACATTATGACAATGCTTTGCTGAGGACAATTAATTTGTGATTATGCAAGTAGCCAATACATTGATACAGTGATTCATTTAAATTACAGTTTTTTCAAAATAAGTGTGTAAAATGTTAAGTATAAGCATAATGTACCTATATCAGGAGTTGTTACATGTGTCAACCCCTGAATTATCTCATCTTGTGGTCCCTCTATTTCAATACAGCTCATGAATGACAGGTCCTGAAACAACATATGTGATATAGCGTTTGTATATGATAAAGTCATACAGACCAAAAATACAATTCAATAATAGATCACATTACATCTTACCTACAACTATCACTGAAGGTGATAAATCACCAATTCCATCCTCAAAACAAAAGCCATCACAAACCGGGGCCACATTTTACTTTTTCTTTATAACATTTTTTCTCCTTATGTCTTTCAAAGGTCAAGATTATATTTGAATTACCCAATATGAAAGTTTGATCTTGAATACTGTTTTGTCCAAGTACAAATCAAATTCATTATTAACTAAAACAAAGTTATCAGAAAACTCTTTAAAGGGCAAGGCCACATATGAATTATTTTACATGATTGTTTGAAGTTCTAAATTTTGTTATTGTTCAAGTATGAATCAATGAGCATAAAAATAACTGACATCATGTTAAAGGTTCATGAACATGATGATGTCCAAAATCCAACCTTAAAATAAATCTTAAAATATGCCGTAAATTTTTTTAAAAATATTGTCTATGAAAAGAATGAATTCACTCAAGATTAACTCGAGATTTTGAAATTGATTTTTTTTCTTGTGACTAGTGTATTACCTGAAGTAAACAATGTTTACTGGTTGCCCTGTAGCAAGCTCTCTCACTTTTCATTGTAGGTTTCCATGGCAACCTATATCCCCATTTATCAACCATATGGAACCTTTTGGCATGCCAGATATGGGTTTCAAGCCAGATATGTTTTCTTTGTCGTCTTGTATATTCAGCTAGTAAATTCTTTGGTCTCCTACGATGATATCTGCTAGGTTTCTTCACTTTTGTACCAGTCTAAATTTTATAACAAAGAACTATTTGAGCTGCGTCGCAATAAAACCAACATAATGGGTTTGCGACCAGCATGAATCCAGACCAGCCTCGCCACAGCACAGTCTGATCAGGATCCATGCTGTTCGTTATTAGTTTCTATACTTGTTATAGGGTTTGTAAGCGAACAGCATGGATCCTGATCTGGATCCATGCTGGTCGCAAACCCATTATGTTGGTTTTGTCATGGCGTGGCTCAAATTTTTGTACATATTGTTATTTAGAATAAACCTAACAAACATATACAATAGAAAATTTAAGAATGTGAAATCCAAGCACTCTTAAACCACACAGCTAAGACAAAAACTAGGAAAACAGTTGAAAATCATTTCAAGTGAAAATAAACTTGAAAAAAGAAGCATTATTTTTTTAATTATCACTAATTTCTATCATGACACTCACAGGTACACAGCTTCACTTAACAACTGAGTTTCTTATAAAATTATAAAATATTTTACTATCTGATAATAGTACTTTCTAATAGACTCACCAAATGGGCTGCCTGTGCTCTGATACTTTTAGGCAATCTTTTTACATTATGACTCATGGCACGTCTTCTCATGTGAGGAGGAATTTTCTGGGCGATGTTTTTACCTCCACCGACAATATCCACCTTACTACTGAGCACCTGTATCTCTTTCGCATGACTTTCAGCATAGCGTACAATATCTACCTCTGATAAATACAATTACTTGTAAGTCTCTAACATAAACAAAATACCACAAAATGATTTATGCTATAAATACATGTTTTGAATATTGTGTACAATTACACTGTTTAGAGAATTAAATCTTAAGGCATCTTGATCCACCAGCTTAGGCAAAAATAATTTTCATATCCACCAACCCAACCCATGAAAGTATGGGTCTGAAGAGACAAACAAATAGGGTGGCGTGAGAAATCATAATAACTGCATGCTAGGTTTACAATGTACAGCCTCATGGGTAAAAGATAAAAGCCTAAAAAGTAATGCTGATAGAATAATATACATGTACATGAACAATATACTCTAAGAGTATTACATACGCATGCTGATTTTGTGACTCTGCATAAACAGTATTGCACGGCTGTGCATATATTTTGACATGACGTCATTTGTGTTGTACAAACATAGTGTAAAGATGCACTTAATGTTAGTGTTACACTATAGGTGTATCAATAACAAAGTCATCGAAATTTAGCACTGGCCCAGTGGCCAGTGAAAATTAGTTTGGGCCAATGGAAATTTTAAGAAAATTTAGTTAAATATATAGTAGAATATATTCAATATCTATAATTCATTGACTGATAACAAAAGAGGATTATTTTCACTGAAAACAGTTCTTATGTTGGTTGTCTGATAAAAAAAGATTATATTAGTGTAGATTCATAACTTAATTTATTAAGCTTGTTGAATAAAATAGCATTATGCAATATAATTTTATACAAATCCTTAAGCATTCAATAAATTCAGTATTGAATCTACACTCATTTAATATCCTCTATTTATCATTTTCTATATCAATTTGATAATCTGCAAAAAAAAATTAAAAAGAAATAAGTTTCAAGGAAAAAAATATATATGTAAGGCCTAAAAAAAAAAAATGTTTTGTTAGGGTAACATGCTCTCAAGGAATAGGTAGGGTAGGTCGGATTTTTTTTTTTTTTTTTTTCACCAGTATATTGAAATTTAGATATGGAAATTTCTGACATCCCTCCCGGGTGGCACAAATACATCCCTTCTATGTTTTCAAAAGACATTTCAGGTGTAACAATCTTAAACTCTCAGCGTTCTTCTGGTGAAGATCACACGCCGTTTTACAAATATTGACGATGTGATCCACCATTTTGTAACTAAGAGCGGTGATAAAACCTGTACCGTACCCAGGGCTCATCCTGGGGGGAAATTTTAGGGAGAAGTGACTTCCTGGTGAAAAATCGGCAGAAGGGAAACATCCCAATGTTTATGCATTAACATGCATGGCTATACATCCTTTAACTAGAATAGAAACACAATCTATTTATCAGCTATTTATAAGCTTTCTCATATATTTTTGATAATCATGTGTAAGAAAACTATGATGAATAAATTAACTTTATATTTTTACTTTCCAGATAAAGTTACATTGGATAATGATTAATAAAATCTGTCTATCCTGTTCTGTTTACAGAAATTTCTTTTATGATCCTCTATGTTGTATTGTCATATTTATGTGCATATAATTATGCTTATAAAACAATTTTCAAATATCGAAGAATATGTAAAATATGTACTGCAAACATTTGTGCACATTATATTTGATCACTAAAATTATATACATTCATTTCTTATTGAAAAATTCGACTGAGAAATTATAGAAAATAAATTTCTAATTACCTCCCTTTATTTTCATGAAATGTTAAACTCGGTAATATCTTTATAAATAATGCTTTTTGAAATTTACAATATTAATAAATCTTAATCTGAGCGTCATATTTATGACATTAAAACAAATATGTATATATTGAAACAATAAGAACACTTCTTTCCTGACAAATTTTGTTGTTATATACATGAGCACATGATATAGGACGGATATGTCGCATGCCGATCATGATTCGTAGTTTTAGGATGTCGTGCCCACGTGCGTACAAGCTGTGTCAAATTTGGCATTTGTACAAAGATAACAATGCAAAACACTCTCACTGTCTACAACATACCAATCATAAGATTTTTGCGAATTGACTCAAAACAGTTTTGTGATAGCCGTGAAAAACCCATTGCACATCGCCTTTACTTCGGTTAAACACCGCGTGTATATCAATTAGGGAAGATTTGCACGTGTTTAGATGATCGGAAAAAATTGAATCTATAATTATCGCCAAATCCAGTATTAAACTCGCAAAATATACCTGTTTCGGGCCGATGCTCTCATTATTTACTGTTTAGAGTAGGCGGTCTATCGCTTTGCATACAGGTAGAGGGGTAGTATATAGCGATGCTCTGATTGGATAATGATAATTAGCAGTCGTCATATGGGCGGATACAATCACTGCTCTTTACATCGGCAAGTAATTACTCTTTGAGAATTAAGATTTTATCGGCGATGTTGACTTCTCTTTGATCAATTGGGAGAGCGAAATGGAAATATACTCAGCGAAATTTTCGCCTGAATTGCCCTTCACACTGCTCAGTGAGTACCTCAATAATACGGTATTTTCATGGATTTTTTTTTTTTTTTTTTGGACACGAAAAAAACGGTAGGGTCGGCGCATATTATTAGGTAGGGTCGGGTGACCCGAACAGAACAATTTTTTTTTTAGGCCTAAAAGAAAAAGAGATATTTATACCTCTTGGAGCAGCTGACAAAACATCTTCTACTTTACTCTTCTTATAAGGTCTCTGATAATCAGGACCTGTCTTTCTCTTACCACCAAATTGAGGAGGATTCATTTTAATTGGCCACACACTAAAATAAAAGAGTGCAAAAATGTAAAGAAAACTAAACAAACAATACAGTTATCTTTTATTTTATCTGGTTTTTGTTTCAAGTTGTACTTGTATTTATTAATGTCTATGATATAAATTTTATCTAATCATTCTTAAATTACAAAATGGATACATTTATTAAAGATTTATTTTCCAATTGAAATATGTTTCTGTACATGATTTGTAACTGTTTTCAAAATTTGAAATTATTATAATTCCATGACATTCAATGACCTTTAACTTTAATACTTGCATATTAGCTGTTTATGTCCATTTTATATACAAAACAAGAACATGTTTGTTAAACATAAATGCCCCCGGCTCAGATTCTTGTCAGTAACAATATTTCAAAAAATGTTTACCCATTCACTCAGCATTGCCAAAAAATTGTAAACACAAGTTATATAGCTTGACAGAGTCATGGCATTTTGTAATTGTGAAATATATAAGTTGCCAAGTCATTGCTATGACTTGTGAAGTGCTAAATATTCAACTTTATCAAATATATATATATATGTAAGAAATCTATACTTGACACCCCTGACCTTAACCCACTGACACCTATAGAATATCATGCAAGTTATCTTCCTACTAAATATGAAATACACCTGTCAATAAATAAAGTCTGTATGGGCAAACATGTTAAAATCTATTTTGAGCATTGATGACCTTGACCAAACTGACCCCTAACTCCATCCAAAGGAAGAATACCATGCAAGTTATCTTCCAACCAAATATGAAATAAATCTGTCAATAAATAAAGGCTGTATGGGCAAAAGTGTAAAAAAAACTATTTTTAGCACTGTTGACCTTGACCCAACTGACCCCTAACTCCATCCAAAGTAAGAATACCATGCAAGTTATCTTCCTACCAAATATGAAATATATCTGTCAATAAATAAAGGCTGTATGGGCAAAAGTGTAAAAATCTATTTTTAGCACTAGTGACCTTGACACACTGATCCCTAACTCAATCAAAAGGAAGAATACCATGAAGTTATCTTCCTATCAAATATGAAATGCACCTGTCAATAAATAAAGCCTGTATGGGCCAAAGTGTAAAAATCTATTTTATGCACAAGTGACCTTGACCCACTGATCCCTAGCCCAATCAAAAGGATGAATACCATGCAAGTTATCTTCCTACCAAATATGAAATATATCTATCAATAAATAAAGGCTGTATGAGCAAAAGTGTAAGAATCTATTTTTAGCACTGGTGACCTTGACCCAACTGACCACTAACTCCATCAAATTTTATGTTCCTATCAATTAAAAATGACATCTGTCTATAGAATATGGTTAATACACCTGTAACAAGAGCCACCGCCGGACGGGGGCAACGCTCGACTTTTTACTTTTTCTAAACGCAAACATAGAAAGGTTTGAACATATATTGATGTTTCCTTTTTATAAATTTAGTTGGTCTGTCTTGTCACATTAGTTTTGTTTATATATTTTGTATATATATGAATAGAAACATTAAGCATATTTCTAAAAATAGCAACAGTACGCAATTTCTAAAAATAGCAACAATGACGCAATTTCTAAAAATAGCAACAATGACGCAATTTCTAAAAATAGAAAAAATGACGCAATTTCTAAAAATAGAAAAAAATGACGCAATTTCTAAAAATAGAAACAATGACGCAATTTCTAAAAATAGAAAAAAAAATGACGCAATTTCTAAAAATAGAAACAATGACGCAATTTCTAAAAATAGAAAAAAATGACGCAATTACTAAAAATAGCAACAATGACGCAATTTCTAAAAATAGAAAAAAAATGACGCAATTTCTAAAAATAGAAAAAAATGACGCAATTACTAAAAATAGCAACAATGACGCAATTTCTAAAAATAGAAAAAATGACGCAATTTCTAAAAATATAACAAAAATGACGCAAATTCTAAAAATAGCAACAATGACGCAATTTCTAAAAATAGAAAAAACATGACGCAATTTCTAAAAATAGAAAAAATGACGCAATTTCTAAAAATAGAAAAACATGACGCAATTTCTAAAAATAGAAAAAAATGAAGCAATTTCTAAAAATAGAAAAAAATGACGCAATTTCTAAAAATAGAAAAACATGACGCAATTTCTGAAAATAGAAAAAAATGACGCAATTTCTAAAAATAGAAAAACATGACGCAATTTCTGAAAATAGAAAAAAATGACGCAATTTCTAAAAATAGAAAAACATGACGCAATTTCTAAAAATAGAAACAATGACGCAATTTCTAAAAATAGAAACAATGACGCAATTTCTAAAATAGAACAAAAATGACGAAATTTCTAAAAATAGAAAAAAATGACGCAATTTCTAAAAATAGAAAAACATGACGCAATTTCTGAAAATAGAAAAAAATGACGCAATTTCTAAAAAAAGAAAAACATGACGCAATTTCTAAAAATAGAAACAATGACGCAATTTCTAAAAATAGAAATAATGACACAATTTCTAAAAATAGAACAAAAATGACGCAATTTCTAAAAATAGCAACAATGACGCAATTTCTAAAAATAGAAAAAAAAAATGACGCAAATTCTAAAAATAGTAACAATGACGCAATTTCTAAAAATAGAAAAAATGACTGAATTTCTAAAAATAGAAAAACATGACGCAATTATATATACATGTATATATATATGTATATTTATATATATATATATATATATATATATATATATATATATATATATATATATTTATATATATATATATACCTGCATATATGTATATATATACACACACACATTTATATATATATTTATATATAATACATATACTATACATACACACACACCGATAAATGCACAATCTGAGAAAATTCAGTAATATAACCTTCAAGGTCAAGGTCATTAAAGAGCCCAAGCAAATTTGGGTTTGATAAACAACAAGGTCTGGTCCTTAAGAATGTTCTGTTATAATATGAAGTTTATCCCTTCAAAAATAGCAAAGTTACAGTCAGTTACTGCCAAAACAATGAAAATTTCAATAATTTGACCTTCAAAGGCAATGTCATTAATGAGTGAAGGTCAAGGTCTTTCGGTATATTTTTAACAGTTATCTTTGAAGATTATTATGTTCAAGTTTGAAGACAATCCATTCAAAAATAACAAAGTTACAGCCAATAATAGCCAAAAAAATGAAAATTTCAATAATTTGACCTTCAAAGTCAAGGTCATTGATGAGTGAATGTCAAGGTCTGACTGGTTATTTTTAAGGGATATCCTTGAAGATTATTATGTTCAAGTTTGAAGACAATCCATTCAAAAATAACAAAGTTTCAAACAGTGAAATTACCAGTTTTATATCACTGATATATTTCTATAAACCACCGAAAAGCATGTAATAAATTTATTTATCAACCACTGAATGACTGTAGTGTTTCAAATTTGATGTGTTTAACATGTTGACCTCAAGTTTTTGTTTACAAAATCTGCCTCGAAAGGTTGTTCCTTTTACCAGATTACAGGAAGGTACTTAAAATTGTCATGTACACAGGCCATTGACTTGGTAAAGTTCTATAAAAAATGTTTAAATTATCAACATTAAATAGATAAAAATGTAAACTGTAAAATGTAAAAATAAAGGTATGGGGCTGATTTTTCAGCTATTTTTGAAGTATTCACTTTACTGTTAGTATTTACTGATGTAGTGTTCAAACACAATGTTTTGAATACCTCACTTAGGACCTTGAAAACTTACTGGTACTGGTAGAATTTTTTTTTTAATCAAAGTTTGTTTAGGTGGATCAAAATTGAAAATGTACACAAAAATAAACAAGATATTGCAAAAAACACCCTGATTTAGTGTTAAGGTTATCTCTCAAGTTTTATATTGGTTATTTGTTAAGTTTTATTGGTTAAATCTGTACATGTACTTATGTTACCTTTTTATGGCAATCTTCTTCTAAACTAATACAGGTATTAAGCTATATCATTTTGTGAACAATTATTTACACCACAACAATATATTATGGTCTATGTTATGCTGATGTAAACACTGGTAAGTTGCACTTTTTTGAAAATCTGCATAATACAATAATTGGTGCATCACAACACTGGAAGTGGTTATTATTTTACTGATCAGAATTATAACTAGATATGAAATATGGAAATGAATTTATGTCTGAAAGTTACACTTTTTCAGTGGATAAAAACAAAAAAGTTCATTTAGAACAGAAGTTGTGTTTATTCTTTGTCGATAAAAACAGACTATTACCAGTGCTATAATGCAGGTTCCAAAACATGATCATTTTTTTACAACAAACAATTTACAGATAAAAAAATCAAAATATTTAAACAAAGACTGGTGTGTGATTTAATAAACCAATTTGTGTATCATATTCTAATTTGTGCATCATGCACTAATCTGGCGATATACTAGACTGGTTTAAACTGTTAAAAAGGTAGTCCTATATATATATGACTTTGCTTTGAAATATTTTTACTTCTTGATGGGCTTGACTATCATAAAATACAACTAGCCCCTAACGTCTAATATATTGGACTATTAACAAGAGGGCCATGAAGGCCCTGAGGTCGCTCACCTGTATATAGGCCCCCCAACCCCCACCCCCCCTCCAACGTTGCAGGGCCAATTTAACCCAAGGGCTTTTATTTGCACAAACTCGGTAGACACCCATAAGAAGATGTTTCATGCTAAACATCTAAGCTCTAGCTCATTGGGCTTTATTGAAAGAAGATTTTTTTAAAGTTTTTACTATACACATATAGTTAAAAACAATGACACCCCTGGGGCCGGGCCAGTTTTGACCCCAGGGCTTTTATTTGAACAAACTTTGTAGACACTTACTAAAAGATGTTTCATGCTTAATATCTAAACTCTAGCTATTTGGGTTTTTTCAAAGAAGATTTTTAAGTTTTTGCTATACACATAAAAAAAAAAATCAATGACCCCCGGGGCGGGGCCAATTTTGACCCCAGGTCTTTTATTTGATCAAACTTTGTAGACACTCACTAAAAGATGTTTCATGCTTAATATCTTAACTCTAGCTATTTGGGTTTTTTCAAAGAAGATTTTTTTAAGTTTTTGCTATACACATATAAGGAAAATCAATGACCCCCGGGGCGGTGCCAATTTTGACCCCAGGGCTTTTATTTGAACAAACTTGGTAGACACCTATTAGAACATGTTTGATGCTAAATATCTTAGCCATAGCTCTTTGAGTTCTTTAAAAGAAGATTTTTTAAGTTTTTACTATATGCATATAGGGAAAATCAATGACCCCCCGGGGCGGGGCCAATTTTGACCCCAGGGCTTTTATTTGAACAAACTTGGTAGACACCCATTAGAACATGTTTCATGCTAAATATCTTAGCTCTAGCTCTTTTGGTTCTTTAAAAGAAGATTTCTTAAGTTTTTACTATATGCATATAGGGAAAATCAATGACCCCCCGGGGCGGGGCCAATTTTGACCCCAGGGCTTTTATTTGAACAAACTTGGTAGACACCTATTAGAACATGTTTCATGCTAAAAATCTTAGCTCTAGCTCTTTTGGTTCTTTAAAAGAAGATTTTTTAAGTTTTTACTATATGCATATAGGGAAAATCAATGACCCCCGGGGCGGGGCCAATTTTGACCCCAAGGCTTTTATTTGAACAAACTTGGTAGACACTTTTTAGAACATGTTTCATGCTAAAGATCTTAGCTTTAACTCTTTTGGTTCTTTAAAAGAAGATTTTTTAAGTTTTTACTATATGCATATAGGGAAAATCAATGACCCCCTGGGGCGGGGCCAATTTTGACCCCAGGGCTTTCATTTGAACAAACTTGGTAGACACCTATTAAAACATGTTTGATGCTAAATATCTTAGCCATAGCTCTTTGAGTTCTTTAAAAGAAGACTTTTTAAGTTTTTACTATATGCATATAGGGAAAATCAATGACCCCCTGGGGCGGGGCCAATTTTGACCCCAGGGCTTTTATTTGAACAAACTTGGTAGACACCCATTAGAACATGTTTCATGCTAAATATCTTAGCTGTAGCTCTTTTGGTTCTTTAAAAGAAGATTTTTTAAGTTTTTACTATATGTATAAAGGGAAAATCAATGACCCCCCGGGGCGGGGCCAATTTTGACCCCAGGGCTTTTATTTGAACAAACTTGGTAGACACTCACTAGAAGATGTTTTATGCCAAATATCTAAGCTCTAGCTCTTACGTTTTTTTTAAAAGAAGATATTTAAAGTTTTTTCTTTCGGTTGCCATGGCAACCAGAGTTCTGCATGGAATTAAATTCTTTGAACAATTTTTAAAGGTGACCACCAAAGGAACATTCCTGTGAAGTTTGGATGAAATTGGCTTAGTGGTTTATGAGGAGATGTCATTTAAAATAAAAGTTTACGGACGGACGATGGACGGACGGACGGACGCCGGACGAAAAGCGATCACAAAAGCTCACCCTGTCACTTTGTGACAGGTCAGCTAAAAAGGTAGTGTCACTTTTTTGCTTTTGTAATTTCTTCTTGCTTATATTTTTTGTGATACTTGTAACTATAGTCTTATATAATATGTATAACCTGACAAAGGAATTTCATGAACATTTCAAATATTTATAAAAAAAAATTTATTAAAAAAAATCAACTGAAGAACTTTTCAAAAACATCTTTGTTGAGGAAAGAATATAAATATTAAATATTGATAAATTAGCTCCAGAACCAAATATGCTTATCTTTTCCCAGTCTCTGAAATAATTCCCAATCAAACTATAATTCCAGATATTAAAACTGACTAATTTGCTGGAGTTCATTCCAGTATGGTTTCCACACATTTCACTGTCAAATTTTAATGTATTTTTTATGCTTTGAAATTTTTGCACAATTCAAAATACTAGTTGAAAAGAGTGTGAAAAAGGTTTCAGAAGGTACCAAATATTTTTCCTAATTATGTAACTTTACAATGCTAAATTTCCCAAAATGGACATGGTACTTTTTCCCAAAATGGCTCGAAAAGGGTGATATAGCATTGAATGAGTATGTTTTTGGAAACTGTAACAAGATACCAAAAATAAACAGCTTTTGAGAAATAAAGATAATAGCATTTCTGAGGTATAATTGCCCTTAAAACAAGTTTTAGGCAAACGTCCACAAACATCAACTTCTGTAGTACTTGGTGAATTTGGCAGATTTCCTATGACAGTATATAGCAAAACAAAATTCAAATAATTGAATTTTGGTAATAGAATTATGAAAGCCGCTGACATTTTAAAATAATGTTTATTTATGCGACTTATTTTCTACATGTACATCTCTGACTTGACTCACAGGAGCTTGAAACATTTTATCAATAATTGGCATATATATATATATATATATATATATATATATAATATATATATATATATATATATTCAACAAGAGCCATGTTAGCATGGCCATCCCCCACCAAATGTGTTTGCTCATTGGAAGAATGTACATCTCGTAAAGAGGTCTTTTGGTAATGAAAACTGATGGCTGAAGTGATTACAGATTTGAAACCAATGTAAATACTGATGGCTGAAAATAACAAAGGGCAATAACTGCAAAATAATGCAGGGTAGGTTATCATTCTTGCGTGCTGCACTCCTCCTCAATGAGATCTATCCACCTATGAAGTTTCAAGTTGATACCTCTAACACATTTTGAGATAAGCTCCGGACAAAAAGTATAAAAATAACAAAGGGCAATAACTCAAAAATTATAAAGGGTAGAGTTATCATTCTTGCACACAGCATTCCTCCTCAATAAGATCTATCCACCTATGAAGTTTCATGTTGACATCTCAAAGACTTTTTGAGTTATGCTCCACTCAGGTGAAAAATTATGTATGAAAAATAACAAAGGGCAATAACTCAAAAATTATGAATGGTAGAGTTATCATTCTTGTGCACTGCACACCTCCTGAGTGAGATCTATCCACCCATGAAGTTTCATTTTGATATCTCAAAGGCTTATTGAGTTATGCTCCGGACAAAAATTAAGTTTGAAGAAAACAACAAAGGCCAATAACTGAAAAATTATACATGGTAGAGTTATCATTCTTGTGCACTGCACTCCTCCTCAACTCCTCAATGAGATCTATCCACCTATGAAGTTTCATGGTGATATCTCTAACACTTTTGTTTGTTTTTGTTTTTGTTTTTTTGGGGGGGGGGGGGGGGGGGGGGGGGTGTTTACATCACATCAACACAGTATGGGTCTTATCGCGATGTTCCAGCTTTACTGGTGGAGGAAGACCTCAGGTGCCCTTCCGTGCATTATTTCAGGCACGAACGGGCACCTGAGTAGAACCACCGACGTTCCGTAAGCTAGCTAGATAGCTTCCTCACATGAAAGAATCCAAAGTCCGTGTAGAGATTCGCACCCACAGCGGTGAGAGGCAAGTGGTTTGAAGTCAACGACCTTAACCACTCGGCCACGGACGCCCCTTACACTTTTTGAGATAAGCTCCGGACAAAAAGTATGAAAAATAACAAAGGGCAATAACTTGACATCTCAAAAACTTTTTGAGTTATGCTCCACTCAGGTGAAAAATTATGTATGAAAAATAACAAAGGGCAATAACTAAAAAATTATGAATAGTAGAGTTACCATTCTTGTGCACTGCACACCTCCTGAGTGAGCTCTATCCACCCATGATGTTTCATGTTGATATCTCAAAGGCTTTTTGAGTTAATTTTATTATGCTCTGGACAAAAATTAAGTTTGAAAAATAACAAAGGGCAATTACTGAAAAATTATACAGGGTAGAAGGGTAGAGTTATCATTCTTGTGCACTGCACTCCTCTTTAATATGATCTATCCACCTATAAAGTTTCAAGTTGATACCTCAAACACTTTTTGAGATATGCTCCGGACAAAAATGTCGGACAGAAGGATGGACGGAGACCATTTCTATATCCCCCGCCCCGAAAATGCTTAATTAAAATAATTTTCTGTGTTCATTGGTAGTTGATCTATCAGTCACTTATAACAACAATACATACATGTTTTTTTTATAATTAAGAAATTAAATTTAGTTCAACGGTAATATTTTAATGTCTATTACATTGAAATTTTGTGGGTTAAGTGTGCAATACCTGACCTCATATACCAGCTATAATCATTTGCAGAGTAAACAAAAGAACATCCAAAACGTCAGCATTTTCTGCTGAAATATTGTATATCATGTTAATTATAAACAAGAACTGTAAGAGGACAGTAAGGTCCGACTATTCGAAAAAGTTGTCACAAGGGTTTTTTATTGAGTATAATAATTCTTACCTATGAATACATAAATTTGACCGAAAATGTACAACAGCTTGTTATTAAGATGTTTTATCACGTAAATCACTGCTTTATTATTATGAATGCATAAAATTGTCCCAAAAAAGGCACAAACCCTTCAGTAGTTAAGGAGATAACAGGTTACAAGCAAAACTTTACCATGAATTTCTAAGTTGAAAAAGGGGAGAAAAATCAGCCTAAATGCAAGAAAGAATTATGGATCTTGGTCAGTGACCTACAATTATGACCCTAAATGCATATGTGAAGTTTTAAATAAATATCTTTAATAGTTATTGAGATATGTAAAACGTGCATGTAAACATTAACCAAGGGACTAAGTAGAAAAGGGGAGATAAATCAGCCTAAATGCAAGATTATGGAACTTGGTCAGTGACATATAATTATGACCCTTCATGCACATCAAAATCTCTGATAGTTATTGAGATATGTAAAACTTACAAGTAAACATTAACCAAGAGACTAAGTATAAAAGGGGGAGATAAATCAGCCTTAATACATGACATAGATATGAGTGCTGTTCAGTGATCATTATTTATGACCACAAATATGCATATGAAGTTTCAAGTTTGTATCTTTAATAGTTTCAGAGATATGCAAAACTTGCATGTTAAACTTAACCAAGAAAAGGAGATTTTTTACTACAAAAGGGAGCATAACTCCGTCAAAATACATGGCAGAGTAATGAATCTTGAGATGTGACCTTCAATTATGACCCTAAGTACATGTGCAAAGTTTCAAGTAAATATCTTTGAAGACCTTTAACCTTTAACCAAAATTTCTAAGTTAAAAATGGGCATAATTCTGTAAATATTGTAGGCAGAGTTATGCAACTTGTCAATCTGATGTACAATGTTACTATAAATAAGTATTGTAAATTTCAATTGAATATCTCAAGCAATAATTGAGATATTTGACTTTACAAAAAACTTTAACCAAAATTTCTAAGTTAAAAAGGGGCATAATTCTGTCAATATTTAGCCAGAGTTATCCAACTTGTCAATCTGATGTACCTTGTTACTATAAATAAGTATTGTAAGTTTCAATTGAATATCTCAAGCAATAATTGAGATATTTGACTTTACAAAAAACTTTAACCAATGCAGATGCGGACGCGACCTTTGACGCCGGGGCGACTACAATAGCTCTCATTTTCTTTGAATAGTCGAGCTAAAAATTAAAACACCCTAGCATTTAAATGAATTATATCACATCATGTACACATATCTGTCAGGACACATGGTACTGAAGTCAATATTATCAGAAATAAACAAACTAGTTTGTTAGTTCGGAGAAGAACCTAGTCCAACTAAATGTAATTGTACTGCGCGACTAGATATTGTGCTATTTTCGTGTCTGGGGAATATCTCGCCTCTACAAAACGAAAAGCAAGATTCTGCCCCAGAACGAAATATCTCAGAATCAAGCTTTGGCACGTCAATATATCTTGACTAGAGAGGAACCTACATATAGTTGATTGTGTCAAATTTTCAGGTCTCTATAGGTTTGAAATTATGAAATCTTTATGGACAAATTTAATGTTCAAAAAGTGTCCGGTTGATGGTCCCTGACCAGCATAAAACAAAATAAATTAATTTATAGTAGAGCGGTATATTTGCCGTTATTTCTTATTTGTTTATAGATTTCAGCTATTGATAGAATGTCAACTCCTTAGTCCAACTAATTGTACTGCGCGACGAGATATTGTGCTATTTTCGTGTCTGGGCAATATCTCGCCTCTAAAAGCGAGATTCTGCCCCAGAACGAAAATATCTCAGAATCAAGCTTTGGCACGTCAATATATTTTGACTAGTCAACTCCTGTGTTTTTTATTATTCTTGATTTTGTAGATTTTGTGAAGAAAACGAAATGACATACTAAAATTTTATAACTGAACATTTAGATAATAAATAATCTCTTTATAAACGTTACGAATAAAGAATTTTTTATTGCAAATAAGGTAAAAAGGAAAATATCTAACTACCTGCATGTGATTACATGGGCGCAGCCATTTTGTAAGTAAGCACAATAAGCAAGGGACATAATCCTATCCGGACCATAGAATGTCAAAAATGGCTGGAATTGTAAGGAAAATCGTTCAGACTGCAAAGGCACCGGGAGCTGTTGGACCATACAGGTATGTTTCTTTTTTGTTGCTGATGCAGATTACACATGTTCTTTCCGGTGACACTCTTTATATATTTTACATTTCGTGATATTTATGTTTTTTGTACTAAGTATTTTCGTACCACGGTAGTCTGTCAGACTATTTTCCCTTTTATTAGTTCTTTTCCCTGACGTCCTGCTACAAACCATTTCCTCCCATGTCTGTTCTCTCCCAAATTTGGAATATGCAGTTCCCCCCCCCCCCATTTTTTATTATTTATCTGTTTATTATTTTATTTTTGTTTGTGTTTTTATTTAGGCAGTGTCTAGTCGTACAGGCTCGTATTGGTAGCCAAAAGTTCTAGTCGTACCAGAGTCACGTATGACTCAAATGCACATACCACTTGCCTTTGTGCACTGTTGAGACTAGTCGTACTGCATTTTTTAAAGAATAAAACAATGATAAATACTGGGTGATTTTTCTGCTTTCATAACAGACTCCTATAAAATGACTCTTCCCAATTGAAATTTCTTTAAAATAATGCAGTTCCCAAAGATCTGAAATCACACCAGCTTTTTTACTTCCCAGATTAGCAATTGAAGTGATAATTTGTCCCAAAATCAAAAGGCTAAGGCCTCTTCCCAATTAAGTGAGAAAAATCACTGGTAGTGTATGCAAACTGGTGATTCTAATATCATGAAAACTTTAATTAATCAGTTACAGTAGTAACATCTAGATATTTTTCAAAACAATGAGTATTTTTATATGTACGATATACTTAGCTCTTACAAGATGTATCAATAGTACTAGGCCCCCTATGCCAATATTGTAAAAATTGATATCATCATGTACTTTTAGCTTCACAATACTTTTAAAGTGATTAACATTATCTACTTCTGTAGATAAAAATATGCTGACATACCAAGAATACTTACTAAGCGTTTCTTTTACACATGCTATCCATTTAGAATTAACAATATTCTAAAAGAACAAAGACAACATTGTTTACATATCTTATTTTCCTTAGCATTAATAATTTTACTCCAGAACTCAAAAAACTTGCAAGACTAAATTCAAAATAAACTTAAAAAATTACAACTGAAATTTATCTAAAATTTGAACTTGTTTGAATCCCCAAACATCACTTCCATAAAGAAAGATAGATACAACCATACAGTTAAGTAAATGCAGTTGCAAAGATATTGGTAGACAATTTATGGGACTTTTGGATCACAGAAAACATTTATGAAGGATAAACAATATCAACATGAAACTGTTGTAACAGTTAACCACCTTGAAATATTATTGCTGCAGAAATTATTATTGCTGCAGAAATATTTTGAAGTAATACAATGTTACAACCTTTAAAAAGAACAATTTGTGCTATTGCTGCAGTCAAAGTTCTAGTTTCTGTTCCCAGTCATTTTTGAAATTTTACTTTTTCGAAACTCTGTTCATTTTATACGCACTTGCGTATTAGCAGGTTATGCCACTGAATGGGGTTGTCTTACACAGGGAATGTAAGACAGATTTCTAGCACAGGTGTAAACAATTGATAATCCTATCTGATATACAAGAAATGTTCAGTGATGGTTAAAAATATAAGTTTTTGTAAGGTATATAACTTATGTAAATTTTTTGTATTATATTATGTTTCAGTCAAGCAGTTATTGCGGACAATACAATGTACATATCCGGACAGATTGGACTTGATGTTAATACTAAGGCTCTTGTAGAAGGGGGAGCTGTACCAGAAGCAGAACAGGTTGTTAGATCACATGCTACACTATTATATCATTAAATTGCTTTGTTAACGTTTATAATTGTTGGACCCTATGGGATGTTTCCCTTTTTAAAGGTGATAGCAACAAGAACCGGCTGAAGGTTTGACAATTAATGGCGCAATTCTGACAGGCTCACAGTTGTTTACTAAATTTCAAGGCATTTCTTTGTTTTTCTTTCTCCTTTTTGTATACAAGAATGTTTAGCCTTAAAAATATAAGTATTTAGAGTTGTAAATGTGACATACATGTACTTGTACAAATTTGTATCTATACAGTTTAGGAGTTATTTTAAAAAATCTGTTATAAGATTGCACTTATGATGTTATAAAAGGTCACAGCCAAATTAGTTAAGGTTAAAGGATAACAATTGAGATGTTTATGTGTATGCAACAAAATTGTGCACATATTTTGCACTGTGGATTTATTAAGTTAAACCTGCAATTAATTCAATTTAACCCATTACATGATATACACACCTTTTAACACTTTTTTCACCCCATTTGTCTCAAATGGTAAAAAAGTGCCTTATTTAGGCCCCCAACACTTGTTTTTGTTTGAGAAATGTTGTTTAAAAAAGTTAACACTTTTTCCGCCCGCCCCCCCCCCCCCCCAACCAAAACATACTTCAGGGGGTTGCCAGAAGGGGGATGTGCCCTCTTTCTGTTTGGGGGGTTTCAAGGGGGCGGCAGTCCCCCTCATTGCCAAGAAAATTTTGGACTCCAGAAAAATGACCCCAGATTGATCATAAGGTAACGTGTAACCAAAGCTGAAAAGCATTTGACTCTAGCTCAATCCATTGAGAAGCTGCAGCACTTTGAAATCAATTTTGATGGAAAAAATCAAGGCAAAATAGTGATTTTTGACAATTTTGTGATATCCCCTCGTTGCCATGAAAACTGGAAAGCCTGGGCATGTTGTTACAAAGGCAATGGTCCAGTCAACATTTGTGCCAAGTTTGATTAGTATTGAAGCAGTTTTTATACTTTTATAGCAATTTGAACTTGTAACTGAAAACAGCCATTTTTCACAAAATGCTCATGAAGTAATGGGTTAAACAAGTTTTGATGAAGAATGCTTTATGAGAGGCAACAATAGATGTTAGTCGGAACTTGGCAAATGTGGGGTTTTCTATGCTTATCCCCCGCTACAAACAAACTTTTACTGTTATAATCTTCATGGTGCACTACCGGTCACAATAGATTAGTCAACCTGTTGCACTTAATTTCAAAGCTGTAACTGTAAAAGTTTGTTTGGTACAAACAAACTTTTATTATCCTGCATCTGTCTATATCATCAGCTGGATAAAGCCTTGCCGGATAAACTTATCTATCTCCAGTCATTAAGTCACATGATGACGTCACATGTTTAGCAGCAAAACAAAACTACATATAGATGCTATTTTATCGGGGAAAAAGAAGAATGAAACCATTTAATTATTCTAAAAACATGATAAAAAGCAGGATAAATCAAATACATGGTTGATGTTGGGATGGAGAAGGTTTATCTCTATTTTCTATCAGTTCCCCCCGTATTAGCTGGGGGAAAAACTCTGATATTCTTAATTCCGGAGTAAGTGTATAATATACTATTAAATCATTAATCATTAAAACCTATACTGTTTCACACACTTTAATTATCAATTAAATTCCATGATTGTATATAATGATGAATTATTTCTAATTTATTTTTATCAAAAGGCTTTGAAGAACATGGGTGAGATTCTACAAGCTGCTGGGGTTACATATAAAAATGGTAATACAACATTCATTTAATCATGCATATTGTTATATCTGAATTAATATTGGAAACTGATGAAATTACTTAATTCCTTCAGCTTATTAATGCATTAATAAAATTTATAAAATTCACAAATTTTGCTTCTCTATAAATAACATAACATGCAGTTTCTTTTTTTCCATAAATTCACCCTAACTAGTAATGTTATGTTACGTCAATAAGGATGATTATGTCAAAAAGAAATTTTCTTTTCTTAGATGTACAGTTAATAGACTAAATTTATATGCCTTAAAAAAATTCTGTGTATATTGTTAAGCACCTTGTTGTCTGTCTGTCAGTTTTCATGTCGGGTCTTTATCTTTTGAACCAGTGGAAGGAAATTGTAACTTTTTGGTAGAAATGTTAACCATAATGAGTCGATGTGCAGGGTGCTGGTTTGACCTTCCTTAGGTTAAGGTTGCACTTAGTCATATTGTATGAATTTCAAAATTTCATGTCAACTCTGTATCTTTTGAAAGAAATATAAGTCATAATGAGGTGATGTGCAGAACACAGGTTTGGGTTTCCTGAGATCAAAATTGGCTAGGCCCTAGGGATAACTTGATTTATAGACTTGTTTAGGAAAACAAATTTAATACATCTTAATGAGACTTAATATGTGGGGAAAAAAACTACAATGCCCAGAGCTTAGATGTGGAATGAATGATACATCACTTTGTGGACAACAAAATAACTTGAAATAAATATGCACCTTGGGTCAATATTGGCCCTGCCTAGGGGTCACTTTGTTAAGATATATTTGTATGGGAAATCAGTCTTCTTTTGTGAAACTACAATGCCTAAGGCAAAGCTTTTTGAGATGTAGCATCTTCCCTAATTGAAATATTATTTTTGATCACTTAAACAAATATACATTTGTGTACAATTTCCCAGACTTTGCGGGGCTCTTTTATATTTGATAAACTGTTATCCATGTTTATTAGGTCACTAGGTGTCCTAAATCATATTTGACTAGAAAATTAAATACATATGAAGCTTAATAATAATGTGTTACATATATAAAGTGACATTATGTCCATCCACAGGTACTATAGTGAATGAACAGGTCAAAATAAGTTTACATTACAAAATACATTTTGTCATACTTCTTTTTAATTTTATAATTTACTTTCCATGAACGATAAATAAGTAAATTGGCCTAAAGGAAATTTCTATGAATATCCATAGGAATTTACCTGAAACAAAGAGTGGGGCAGTCTTTTCATATTTTAGGCAGGTTTATATTTAATCCTAATTAATTTCTGAAATCAACTGTTGGTCAATCATCATTATAACAGTCAATCTTATATTGTCATATTAACTCAACTTGACAATTAAAAAAAAAATAAGTATAATGTCACTTTAATATACATCAATAACATTTTTCTCTTGTCCTTTACCTGGTATTTATCTTAATTGGATTTATCCATCTTTCAAACTAGACAAAAACATTCATCATTTTAAGGTAAATTTTCAAAATAACACCTGACTGAAAAGTGAACAGTGATGGCTGATCTTGTTCTGCCCTGCTTGCATTTGATGACTGATCTTGTTCTGCCCTGTTTGCATGTGATGGCTGATCTTGTTCTGCCATGCTCACATGTGATTGCTGACATTGGTCTGCCCTGGTTGCATTTCATGGCTGATCTTTTTCAGCCCTGCTTACATGTGGTGGCTGACATTGGTCTGCCCTGGTTGCATTTGATGGCTGACCTTGGTCTGCCCTGCTGGCATTTGATGGCTGACCTTGATCTGCCCTGCTGGCATTTCATGGCTGATCTTGTTCAGCCCTGCTTATACATGTATGTGATGGCTGACCTTAGTCTACCCTGGTTGCATTTCATGACTGATCTTGGTCTGCCCTGGTTGCATTTCATGGCTGATCTTGTTCAGCCCGGTTTATATGTGGTGGCTGACCTTGATCTGCCCTGCTTGCATTTGATGGCTGACCTTGGTCTACCCTTCTTGCATTTCATGGCTGATCTTGTTCAGCCCGGTTTATATGTGGTGGCTGACCTTGGTCTGCCCTGCTTGCAATTCATGGCTGATCTTGTTCAGCCCGGTTTATATGTGATGGCTGATCTTGATCTGTCCTGCTTGCTTGTGATGGCTGATCTTGTTCAGCCCTGCTCATACATGTATGTGATGGCTGATTTTGGTCTACCCTGGTTGCATTTCATGGCTGATCTTGTTCAGCCCGGTTTATATGTGGTGGCTGACCTTGATCTGCCCTGCTTGCATTTGATGGCTGACCTTGGTCTACCCTTCTTGCATTTCATGGCTGATCTTGTTCAGCCTGGTTTATATGTGATGGCTGACCTTGGTCTGTCCTGCTTGCTTGTGATGGCTGATCTTGTTCAGCCCTGCTCATACATGTATGTGATGGCTGATTTTGGTCTACCCTGGTTGCATTTCATGGCTGATCTTGTTCAGCCTCGTTTATATGTGATGTCTGATCTTGGTCTACCCTGCTTGCATTTGATGGCTGATTTTGGTCTGCCCTGCCTGCATGTGATGGCTGACCTTGGTCTACTCTGCAAGCATGTGATGGCTGACCTTGGTCTACTCTGCAAGCATGTGATGGCTGACCTTGGTCTACTCTGCAAGCATGTGATGGCTGACCTTGGTCTACTCTGCAAGCATGTGATGGCTGACCTTGGTCTACTCTGCAAGCATGTGATGGCTGACCTTGATCTACTCTGCAAGCATGTGATGGCTGACCTTGATCTGCCCTGCTTGCTTGTGATGGCTGACCTTGGTCTACTCTGCAAGCATGTGATGGCTGACCTTGATCTACTCTGCAAGCATGTGATGGCTGACCTTGGTCTACTCTGCAAGCATGTGATGGCTGACCTTGATCTGCCCTGCTTGCTTGTGATGGCTGACCTTAGTCTGCCCTTCTTGCATTTGATGGCTGACCTTGGTCTGCCCTGCTCGCATGTGATTGCTGACCTTGGTCTGCTCTGCTGGCTTGTCTTGGCTGATCTTGGTTTGCCCTGCTTTCATGGGTATAATCTCTAGCTGGCTAGAGGTAAAACAGTACCGAAATAATTTCTTGGAATGATTTTCTTTTGGCAGTTGTGAAGTGTACAGTATTACTAGCAGACATAAAGGATTTCCATGCAGTCAATGATGTGTATGTTAAATGTAAGTACTTACTTCTTTGTTCCCAAAGTCTTCCCTGTCTATGATTTTAAGCTTATCTGAGCACATATATGCAGTTAACTGTTACAGGAAAAAGTGGCAATTAGTTTGTTTATGTGCTAAACTTTCCTAATACTGTCAATGTATGAATTCATGTTGATATTGAAAATTATAACAAGGTGGAGTAAAACTTTTTAAGAGATTTACCAAATATATCAATTTAATTGCTTTGCAAAAAACACTTAATTGTAATTTTCATATTTCACGAATTTCCCCAGCCTTTTCAAAGAAAAAAGGAGATATAGAAATAGGCTTTGTCTGTCCGTACGTCCGTCCATCTGTCCGCACTGCCAAATAGTGATAGGGGGCCATCTTACTGTAAACAGAACAAAAGAGAACAATAGAGTTCATTTCGTAACAATAGAGTAAGGGGTCATTGGCCCTCTATTAAACAATAGAAAATAACAAAAGAAAAGGCCCCTTATTTCATTTCGGCTGGACGTCCATCCGTCCGTCACACTTTAGTGTCCGGTCCATAACTTTGTCATTTATCAAAGGAATTTGAAATAACTCGGCACAAATGTTTGTTATAATAAGACAATGTGTCATACGCAACAACCAGATCCCTACCTCCAGGGTCAAGGGCGCACTTGCTCATTAAAGGTCAACATTGTCTATTTTAGGGTATATGTCGTGTCCGGTCCATAACTTTCTTATCTTTGAAGGGATTTTGTAAATACTTGACACAGTTGTTCACAATAATGTGCAACAACTGGTCACTTACCTCCAAGGTCAAGGTCACACTTGGAGGTCAAAGATTAACATAGTCTGTTATAGGATATATTTTGTGTCCGGTCCATAATTTTTTCATAGATCAAAGGATTTTGAAAATACTTGGCATAAATATACACAGTCACAATGATAAGATGATGTGTCATGCGCAACACCTGCACCCCTACCTCTAAGGCACCTTGTCACACCTAGAGTTCAAAGATTAACATAGTTTGTCATAGGGACTGCGGATATTTTGTCTCTGGTCTATAACTTCTTCATAGATCAAGGGATTTTGTAAATACTTGGCACAAATGTTCACAATAATGAGACGTTGTGTCATGTGCAATAACCAGTCGCCTACACTAAGGTCAAGGCAAAGATTAATATAGTCTGTTATAGGGTACATTATGAGTTTGGTCTTACAAGGTCACACTTACAATTAAAAGATATCATAGTCTGTGTTTTCGTATCCAGAGAATAACTTCAAAAGTATTAGAGATAAACTCTGTATAGGATAATTGTTCCCTGCCTTTTGGAAGAAAAAAGGGGGATGTAGAAATGGACTCAATCTGTTTGTCCCATCAAAGAATTTTGAAACAACTTAGCTAAATAGCTAAAATGTTCTGTTTTGGCATAATAAGACAGCCTGTCTTAAGCAACTGTTAGATGCCTTTGGACTAAAAGTCCTGATCCATACCACAATCTTTTGAAATAGCACATTTTTATGCTTCATTTAAAATTCCCTGAGGCAGGGAACATTGGTAACTCTGTTACAAATACTTGTAAGGATCAAAGGGACCCGGCACAGTGTTGGGATAGTGTAAAAAAGTAATTCTAGAAAAAAAATTATACTTTATATATAATATATAGTCTATATATTATATATACAATATATATTTTTTTTTTAAATTACTTTTTTACACTATCCCAACACTGTGCTGGGTCCCTGTGGTAAGGATGGCAATGTAGAATGCTATATCTTTCTTAAACATTAAACATATAATATATTTTTGACTACTAAATTTATTATTGACAGATTTCCCTGAAAACAAGCCAGCCAGGGCAGCTTATCAGGCCGCTGCTTTACCACTGGTAACTATAGCAACACATTTTATAATAATCAACTATAATAATAGACTGGCTTGTTACTCATCATAAATTTATGAAAAGTTACTGAATTAATGTTTGATATGTTAAGTTCTGACACCTGTTAAATATCACAGAACATGGTATAGTAAATGACATCCTCTGCAAAGCAACGCCATTTGGGTGACAAGGATTTTATTTGTTGCATAGAGATGTTTCTTTTTTATGCAGAAGGGGGTGAGGGGGTATTGTTGTTGCTTGTTATACTGAAATATATTACATATTACATTTGTAAGAGACACTTGTACTTGAAAGTTTCAAATGATAAATGTCTTTTAGACATTGTTATTAAAAACTTTATAATTTCTGAACTCTATACTATATCTCAGTACTAAAGAAATAAGAGAAATAACTGCACAGTTTTAACAGTCATTGGAGATTTGTGTGGATAATAAGAGCAATTGTTTTATAGTCTTGTTCATAGTCTCTATTGTTTTATGTTTTATTAACAGACCTTGAGGTGTGTTGATTTAATAGATATAAATTTTGTTATGGTCAGATTAATACATCATACAAATTATATTATCTGTATTTCAGGGTGCAAAGGTAGAAATTGAAGCAATTGCTGTGATTGGTAATATTGTGGATGTCTAAGTTTTCTATACAATCAGTTTGTAACTGAGTGCAGGTACGTATATTAATATACGTACCTGCTGAGTGGGACACATGAAAATATTTCTCTGTTATTTTAAACTGTGATTTCTAAATCTGCTCAATTAACAAAATGAATGAAATGTTAAGTTGATTATTGTATTATTAAATTAAGGTGTATGCTAAGGTTACATGATATGATATAAAAATTGTCCAATCTGTATGTTATTATATTACGTAAGGTAACTTAAATAACTTTTTTTGGTTATGAAGTGTATGTTATATTGTAAGTGCATGAATGATAATGATTATAAACAAAAATAAAACTGATAACAATAAGAATATTTACCTTGAATGTGCTAGTTTTTAGCTCACCTGTCACAAAGTGACATGATGAGCTTTTGTGATCGCTTTTCGTCAGTCGTTCTGTCGTCCATCTGTAAACTTTCTTTAAACAACATCTCCTCATAAACCACATCTCATAAACCGCTAAGCCAATTTCATCCAGTCTTCCCAGAATTTTCCTAGAGGATAAATATATGGCATGAAACATTGTCTAGACAGTGTCTACCAAGTTTGTTCAAATAAAATCCCTGGGGTCAAAATTGCCCCCGTCGGGGGTGGGGGAGGGGGGAGGGTCATTGATATTCCTTGTATGTAAATAGTAAAAACTTTAAAAAAAATCTTCTTTTAAAAAATCCAAATAGCTATTAAGCATGAAACATGTTCTAGTGTGTGTCTACCAAGTTTGTTCAAATAAAAGACCTGGGGCCCAGAGGTGTCATTGATTTTTCTTATATGTATATAGTAAAAACTTAAAAATCGTCCTTTAAAAAACCCAAATACATGTTGCTAGAGCTTAGATACATTGTATTTATTATTTATCATGAAACATCTTCTACTGAGTGTCTGCCAAAAGAACAAACGAAAACACTTTGGTCAAAATTATATTTGTATAAAAAAAACTTGGTGTATAGCATAGTAAACGTTTGTCCTTCTTAGCCATTGGATCAAAATAGTGTTATGCAATACAATCTTTCTTTAACACTGATTTGCTCCATATCATTTTAAGAATTTTTTTGAAGTACATTCATGATGACATGTCATAAATTTCCTATAAAAACACATACTCTGTAAAAAACACTTGAGAACATTGCATATCAGAATATTATTTATACATGTATATCTCCGCTGGCTCACTTGAAGTCTGTTTATTACATTTCTTTTTATATGCCTGAAAGAATTTCGGGCATATTATGTTATACCCCCTGGCGTCCGTCCGTTTGTCTGTCCATCCATCTGTCTGTCCGCACTCACAGGAGAGTAATTATGTGGCTAGAGGGACAATAGGTAACTTTTCTTTCTCTTTGATGTCATTCATTCCGTAATGCTTTTATGTGGCTATTTTCTTTTGTGTGGCTAAAAAGAACAATAGAGAGAACAATAGAGTAGCCACATAATTACTCTCCTGTTAGAACGTCCGTCCGTCCGTCTGTTAGCAATTTGGTTTCCGTAGCATAACTTAAGATCCATTTGGCCCTCAACATTCAAACTTCATAGGATGATTGCCCATATTGGGTAGAAGACCCTTATTGATTTTGGGGTCATAAGGTCAAAGGCCAAGGTCACTATCACCTTAAAACTGAAAACAGTTTCCTGAGCATAACTTAAGTTTCATTTGGCCCACAACATTCAAACTTCATAGGATGATTGTCCATATTAAGTAGAAGACCCCTATTGATTTTGGGGTCATAAGGTCAAAGGTCAAGGTCACTATCACCTTAAAACTGAAAACAGTTTCCGGAGCATAACTTAAGTTCCATTTGGCCCACAGTGTTCAAACTTCATAGGATGATTGTCCATATTGGGTAGAAGACCCCTATTGATTTTGGGGTCACAAGGTCAAAGGTCAAGGTCACTATTACCTTAAAACTGAAAACAGTTTCCGGAGCATAACTTAAGTTCCATGTGGCTTAAGTGTTCAAACTTCATGGGATGAATGTCCATATTGGGTAGGAGACCCCTATTGATTTTGGGGTCACAAGGTCAAAGGTCAAGGTCACTATTACCTTAAAACTGAAAACAGTTTTCGGAGCATAACTTAAATTCCATTTGGCCCACAATATTCAAACTTCATAGGATGATTGTCCATATTTGGGTAGGAGACCCCTAATGATTTTGTGGTCAAACAGTCAAAGGTCAAGGTCACTATTACTTTTAAAAACTGAAAACAGTTTCTGGGAGCATAACTTAAGGTCTATTTGGCCCACAATATTCAAACTTCATAGGATGATTGTCCATATTGGGTAGAATACCCCTATTGATTTTGGGGGTCACAAGGTCAAAGGTCAAGGATCGCTATTTACTTTAAAACTGAAAACAGTTTTCGGAGTATAACTTAATTTCTATTTGGCCCGCAATATTCAAACTTTATAGGAGGATTGCTTTTGGAAGGAGGTAATACTTTATTTAATTTATGTAATGTCTTACAAATGCTTCATCACTTCAAAAAAAACACTTTTGGGCATATAATGCTCCACCTAGCGGTGCTCTTGTTTATTAACGTCCCGTATAAGATAAGACATATTCATTATCTAATGGTATGGGCGTTTCGTTAGCCAAGAAATTTGGTTTCTTGTATTTAGCATTCTACTTTTGGTGTGCTATAAAACTATATATTTGTTACGCAAGACATAAAATTGCATTGTAAATCAAGAGGCGTACATGGTCTTATTTAAATGTCAGACTGCCGAAGACAATTGTCCTTAAGTGGTAAAAACTTCATAATTGAATCAATCCAGAAAAGTCAGTTAGTGACGTTAATTTAGTCTCAAAAGTTATAACGCATATCAAATCAAATCAAATCAAATTTTATTTATTGTCGGTATATATATATAACATTTTACAAAACATAAGCTATGTATAGCTTTTGACCGACATACATGCATATAAACATAAAACTCATAAAAGAAGCACATTATGATAATCTTTGAAAGACAAATGGTGAAACAAGTTAAACTAGAGGATGCTTTTGTAAAAAAGCGCATGTCTCCCCCACTGCTGAGAATAACTGTGAATGGAAACAGGAATGGGGAAATGGAGATAAAGATAATGTAAATACCCGGTAGTCACTTCAAATGAAGGCTGTCTATGGATGGTTTTCTATTGTTTAAGGTTGTATGAGAAGATGCTTCCTAAACTGTTGTTGTTTTTAACCAGATATTTCAATTTTGAAAATCCTGGTTATTCAATCAGCGTATGGCAGGCGGCGTCAAACGAAATTGCACTTTGATGGTCATATCATATATAGTTTCACAAATGAAATTAAATGAAATTGTGTCTGCTCCATAATTCTTCAAAACCTTTAAAGGATTTTGATGATACTTGAAACAAACGTTCATATTGTCAGATTTTTTTACACTATTGAAAGACAACTCAAATTACAATGTATGTAAAATCATGATAACTGTAGTTGTGTTGGGATGACTCCACTCGTTTTCACAATGAAGCCTCTCTGGTAGATACTTGAAACAAAAATTCACCACATCCAGAGAACGTGTAGAGTACATGTTTGTGTAGAGTACATGTTTCGTATGGGCTGGTTCCAAGGTCCAAGGTCTACTTGACACTTGAAGGTGTCATATCATATATAGTTTCACAAACGAAATTAAAGGAAATTGTGTCTGCTCCATAACTCTTCAACCCTTTGAAGGATTTTGATGATACTTGAAACAAACGTTCATATTGTCAGATTTTTTACACTATTGAAAGACAACTCAAAATTTCAATGTATGTCAAATCATGATAACTGTAGTGTGTTGGGATGACTCCACTCGTTTTCACAATCAAGCCTCTCTGGTAGATATGGTCAATAAGTGTGTTGTGTGCTGTGTAGCCTTGTTTATTATTTGTTTAAAGCTCGATGTCGTAACATAGTGTGGGTCCAATGGATGTTCTAAATATTGAATGAGGTCATGTTGAAGTCTCCTAGAACTATGCAGTTTTTCTGTTGGTGAATTTTCCAAGACAAGGGTAAGCTTTTGAAGGAACAAGTTAATCGGCAATGACGGAGGTTTATATACAAGGTTGATTAATAAGACCAATCATCCTATGAAGTTTGAGGGTTGTAGGTCAAAAGGAACTCTAGTTATCATCCGGAAAATGAGAAATTGACCAACGGTCACTGTGACCTTGACCTTTGACCTACTGACCCAAAAACAATAGGGATCATCTGCTCTATAAGACCAATCATCCTATGAAGTTTGAGGGCTGTAGGTCAAAAGGAACTCTAGTTATCATCCGGAACGAGAAATTGACCAACGGTCACTGTGACCTTGACCTTTGAACTACTGACCCCAAAAACAATAGGGATCATCTGCTCAATAAGACCAATCATCCTATGAAGTTTGAGAGCTGTAGGTCAAAAGGAACTCTAGTTATCGTGCGGAAACGAAGAATGGACTGACGGACGGACGGACTGACGGACGGACAGGGCAAAAACAATATGTCTCCCCCCGAGGTGGGGGAGACATAATTAATTGTAATACTATAATGTGGGATGTAGACACTACATGTAAAAGTTTTAAAGTTAAATAATATCACATACCTTTCGTATCAAATTTGGTCAATATTCTAGCATAGACAAATAATTATTTGCTATGACTATTTGCTAAACTGTCACAGTAACACACACCTTTTCAAATTAGTCACTTTCTTAATGTCAATCTTTTTTATTATTATTCATGACAAAAGGGCTAAAATGCATCAATATCTAGGATAGCAAAATTTTAAATTGAATAAAAAGACCTCTTTATCCTCTTTTAACATAAAAAAATTTACTAATCTTATAGAGGTCCGCTCGGTGCTGTTTTATGAAGCTTCTGACGGTTTTCTATTTGTCATTTTTGACTCAATCCCTAATTTGAGAATCAAAATATTTTATTAAAGAAATCTTTAAATTATAGAAATTGCATTTTAGCAAACAAGTAAGTATACAAGTATTTCTCGTGTAAATACAAGTGTTTTATAAATATAAATTATTCTTTTACACATGCGTTGATGGATCACAACATGTAATACAGGACATATACTCCAACACGCCATGTGAGCCCAGTACAATTATCATTATAATCGGTGACAATTCATGTTTTAACTAACTTCTTGTCGTCCCTTAACTTGTAATGTGAAACGATGTTATGGGCAGATCACTAATGCTTTCTTAACATTGTAACAATAAAGAATGTCATGTTTTGTACTTTAATAAACAGAAGACAAAAGCTAGTTCGGCAAATGTACTATTAAGAGTTGTAGAAAGATGATAGGTTTGTGTCCTGGTGTCCTTGTACAACCTCAGTGCAATATTCTTTTCAATAAACTGTTTCATATGTCTTTGTCAAATCGTATAAACATACAAATATTTACAACAGTTTGTATAACCAAACTTGGTTTGGTTACTTTTATAATGATGAAATATCACATTAAATTTTCTTGAAATGTTGCACTGATAAACAGATTAAAAAATTCTTGATTTGACATGTGCAAGAAAACTTGAAAGATGGTATTTGATCCACAATATTGATATTGATCGACATAACACATACATGTATTATGAACGTGTTCACATACATGTATTATGAACGTGTTACAGACTTTCTCCTGTTTGTTGAACCTCAGGCCTTTGCAAAATGGAGTTCAGAAATGAAATAAAAGTAATTCGAGCTAAAAAGAATGCAATATGATATCAACCATATCCAAGTAGTGGGTTTAAGGATATGCAGTCCTCCACGTGGTAAAATGGTACGTCAAAAAGAGAAAATGCGAAGCACTGATCTGTCAGAAAATGGTGATATTGACTAGAAGTTCAGACGGTAGAGCTGTGGAACGTTATTTAAAAAGTCCTCGCCAGGCTGCAGATTTTGTCAGCCTGTAATACATCATTTAAAGACTGAATATTCGGAATATTCATTTATTCATGCTCTTCAATTTTGGAGGAAATAAAAGAACTAAACAGTTTCCCGAAGCACTTGTGCTGGACATTACCAGTGTGGTTTCTCTCATCAGATAACACGGGCGGACTTTTTTACCCTTTTCCACACGCTTTGCACATGTAATAGAACACCATCCTGAAAACAATTTAAAATATGTTACTTTATTTTTAGGAATTTAAAAATCAATTACAACCTCGTCAACTCCGTTATTTTAAAGGAACAGAAATAAAATGCAGCATGCCTTCATTGACTGTTATATGTCAAATAAAAATGTTCAATACTTCCAGCCACCCAAGTCATGCTGCAATTTTCATGTATTTTGTCATGAGCAATGCTTCCGAAGAACATCACTTTTTCCGGATTTTTACACACCTTTCTGTTATATTGTTTTTACTTTTGATGAAAACAAAATCTAATTGTAAATATAATAGCTTATGAACTAAGATAAATTGTTTGTACAGTAGCGTATACTTAACTTAGAATTAAGGAATATATCGCATAATTCGCGACAAAGGCGACAGAAACATGTACCGATAATTATATATGCTATAAAAATAAATATATATTATAATAACTATAGATAAACATGCCTGAACTGTCCGTTGTTCAGTATTTCTATGGAATAAACGGGGCATTTGTTTTCACATTGACTAGGCTACGAACACAAGTTTCCTCCTGTGTTATGATAAAACAAGGCAGACACATACAGAAATATACAGTCTAATATGGTATTCCATCTTACATAATAATCAAAACTTAAGTAAGGTTTGTACAAAATACTTTTTAAGCAAAATTTAGAAATCGTGCGGTGTTAGTGGTGGGTCACTTGCAGCGCTATTTACGAGGATTGATCAAAAAGTTCTTGGCCCGATGTACTTCAGGTAGTCAGAGAACCCAACTAATGGTCTTTCTTTTCAATATAATCGCCCTCTACATCAATGCACTTTGCCCACCTGTGCTCCAACTTGTTTAACCCTTCAAAATAGAACTCTCTATTTTGGTCCTCAAAGAACTCATTGACCGCCTCCATGACACCTTCATTGCTTCCAAAACGTCTACCACGAAGCTTGGTTTTCAGTTTCGGAAACAGGAAGAAGTCAAAGGGGACCAAGTCCGGAGAATATAGAGGATGGGGAAGAATTTCAAAGCCGCAGTCAGTTGCAGTTGGGATGTGTGAGCTGGCGCATTGTCGTGCAGGAGCAGAACGCCTTGAGTCAGTTTGCGTCTCCTTTTACGCGCAATTTCTTGACGCAGACGTCTCAATTCGTCTGCATAGAATGTACCGTTTATGATACGACCTTGCTCAAGATGGTCAATCATGATCATCCCCTGACTATCCCAAAAAAAATGAAGCCATCATCTTCCCTGCTGATGGCACCCTCTTGAATTTCTTCGGAGGGAATGAGCCAGGGTGCTTCCACTGTATGCTGTTTTTTAGCATGGACCCATGTTTCATACTGAGTTACGATCTTGTAGATAAAATCAGGTTCATCCTCGTAGCGAGACAAAAGATATCTTGAAATGTCAAGCCTGGTCCGTTTCTGGTCATCAAGCAACTGTCTAGGGACCCATCTAGCGGAAACCTTTGACATGCCATAGACATCAGTTAGAATTGCCTGAACTGAACAAAAAGCTTATACCCACTTCCCTTGCAATGCTTTGCAGGTCTTGTATTCTGTTGCACATGACCAAATCGTGCACAGCTTCGGCAGTTTCATCGTTGGTGGCCTCTTTTGGCTGCTCAGGCCGCTCATTTCTCCAATGCTCTCCCTATCCCTCTTAAATTCAGCAGCCAATTTTTCCGCAGTGCTATCGGAAGGGGACTTCCTAAGTGTATCCATGAAGTCTTCATGGATTTTCTTGGAGGACATCCCTTTCTTACAGAGGTACTTAATGACGGCTCTGATTTCAACTTTCTCCATTTGGTGTAAATGACACACCCCTCTACCGATCAAAGTGTGTTTTATGTTACTAAATCTGTGTAAAACCGTGTGTAACTCGTCAGTAATCTTCAATAAGATATCGGTATCGACATATCGTTTGTAAATGTCAATGTAGTGGCTTGAAGTATATCGGGCCGAGAACTTTTTTTTGATCATACCCTTACAATCGTTTGTTGGCGAACCAGAAAATTGTTTAGAGGGGACAAACTCTTTTCTAATAGAAAATTCAAATATCTTGATTTCATCAAGGACATGCAAAATATAAAATACGAAGGTAATATGAAAATTACGATATATGAAAGTTGATAAATTACATAACAAATTCACAATTAACCTTGACTGATTAAAACAGCTGTACAGACCTTATAAAATATACATAAAATTCATTTAAAAAAACTGTCTTTGATAGTAAGATTCAACATGGAATATCGTTAATCCAATTGCAGCATGTTTGATGGCATGCTTGATAGCTCCTTTCTTACAGTCTATCAATAAATATGTGCCTTCACTTGATAGCTTTGTTATTGTTGTTGTAACTTTACCTTTATACAACAATCAGTTGAATGAAAATATTGTATCGCTGAACAAATAAGGTAGACTAAAATATGATATCAACAGTATATACTGTTTCAACACATACTTACCAATGCAAATTTTTATAAATACTATGACCTAAATAGAACATCTGAAATGAACCTTTGAAAGTGGACAGAACTCACCTTTGCTTTATTGTCAATTCTTTTTGGAAAAGTGTTGAATTTAAAAAGATGTACTCGTACATATTCCACAGTATCAGGTAAAGTTGATTCACCATGTTAAAAGTCTATTTTTACCTGTTTAAATCGTGTTTTCTGTTTTATATAGCACCAGGTCGTTTGGTTAAAATATAGAAAATTATCGTGGCGATGTAATTAAGCTGTCAAGAACGTAGTATGATCTTTAAGCCTTTGCATTATTGAAATGCATTTTTACCCAATTGGTATTCAAATGATATGAAACGAATTTATTTTCATCCTTGTTAATTTTGAACTGCAGGATCCCAGCAGAATCAAGCATTCTATCCAATTTATATGTTAAATGTTTCATATATTGTTTGCAATTCAATGTACCAGTAAAAATACAAAAATAAATAAATAAAATATTCTGGTATGATTAAGAAAGTGTTAAATGTTGTTCGATTCTGTGATAGATTAATGGGGAATAAATCTGGTAATGGTATTCTCTTATTTGTTTTGTAGTTATTTCCCTTGCATAACTATTATTTTTGTGTGTCAGTGCACGTCTAAATTGCATTCTATCATGTACTTCTGTGTGGTATAAAGTAAATAGAAAATACAAACGATATATTTATTGTGTTGTACACATTTCTTCAGAGAGATGTTGCACTTGTACAACCTGGTTCATCCATATGGTCATCATTTAACAGAACAGAACTAAGTAGCGGTATGTTGTTATTCTCATGCATTCTTATCTCTTTGTAAGGCCATAAAAACATCTGGTGTGAATTTTTAAACATTTCAGTACTGAGTGATTACAAAAACCTTTTATCTTTTGAATCAAACAAGTAAAATATTAGTACATAGATTTTATGAAATTTCAAACATCTGTATATGTTTTTTTGTTAAGTTGTAGTTATTTTTTACCCTCCCCCTTTACCAAAATAGACTAATCCATCTTTTCATCTGGACAAAACCATTTATGATTTTTAGGGGCAATTTCTAGATGTGTAGTGAATGAATATAGAACACTGCAGACCATGGTCGATGCCTAATCTTGGTCTGTTTTGGTTGGTCTGCTTTTGTTGCAGTGGTAAAAAAACACAATTTACCGACTGGCTAAGGGTTATATGTTTAACCCTTTAGGTTTTTATTACATACATTTCTATTAAATCAGTGGTTTTATTCTTTGAATGAAATATTTTTATTCTTTCTGAATATGTTGTATTTAAATAAAAGAACGTACAAACTGCGTATGGGAATCTGCCTTCCCTATTACGGGTCAAGTAAAGCTGGTCGTTTCTTATAAAAATAAAAGCCAGTTTTTTTAATGACACTTTATATACATGTATAGCATGTCCTCTTCTAGTGTGTCTGATAAAAAACATAACATATTTAATTCATGTGAAGTCAAAACATGTTTATTTTATATGTACAAAAACTGTGTAGCAATTATCAATATTTGCAAATATCAAATTTGAGCAAAGAATATCTTTAAGCATGACCATAAATAGTACACTTTGACCACAAGTCTAATATGGCGTAATATTGTATAAAATACAATTTGCTAATATCTATGTTCTTTTACATTCTTTCTTTATTTTGAACTGCTTAAATATAATATGAGCCGTGTCACGACAAAACCAACATAATGGGTTTGCGACCAGCATGGATCCAGACCAGCGTGCGCATCCGCGCAGTCTGATCAGGATCCATGCTGTTCGCTATCAGTTTCTTTACTTGTAATAGGATCTGTAAGCGAACACCATGGATCCTGATCAGACTGCGCGGATGCGCAGGCTGGTCTGGATCCATGCTGGTCGCAAACCCATTATGTTGGTTTTGTCGTGACACGGCTCATAAATGTTTGTCAAGGAAGATTTTTTTTCATCAGTTAATACAGGGTCAAATCTGATGAATGTCCAGCATTAAATGAAAGTTCTGAAAAAAAAACTAGATGTAATATTATATGTGAATGCTGACTATACAAAAAAGATAACATTTTCATGTGTATTTGATATAATATGCCACTTGGACATAAGAACTATAAAATGATTAGTTTGAGAATGGTCTACATATTTAAACATTTTACATACACATGTCATCTTTTAAGGATCAAATTGCCACATATTTACATACTATATTAACCCTGATACTATATTTACCCTGAAAATACTTAAATTTTGAAATGAACTTGTCCAATTTAAATTTTAAGGGATTTTAAAATGAAAAAAAAGAGCTACTGCTACTAATAATAGGGCTGGTCATTCAGCACAGACTGGTCTGGCTCTGTACTGGTGGTTAAGGTTAATCACTTTCAGTTGCATGGAGCAGGTTAATGGTTGAATACCAATATATCTCTTCTTTGCTTGCATTTACAGAATGGAAAATTCATTCTGGTTTATAAATGCATATTTGTTACAATAACAGTTACATTTGATTCTATATACATTTGCCGGAATCATACATCAGTGTGAAGGAGTGCCTTGGATACAGCAATGGCTGTTTCCTATAACATTATAAATGTTAGAGCTACTATTGAGCATCTTAATTCTGTCCATATTGATTTTCCTATAAAACGTTCTTTCCATATAATGACTTTATGGCGGAGAAATAATGCATGAGGCAATCTTCCCATTATATTGTCAAATAGACAGTGTTACATCGCGTGAGAGTATTTTATTTCTGTCGGGGATTTTTTAGAAAGATGTTTTGTTTTTGTCGTGTTTACGATTTAGGAAAGTCTCCAGTGAGTTTAGAATGATACACAGAGAGTCATATCAGGAGTTCCAAAGATTATTTTAGTATTCCTTAACTTGCTGAACATCTTAAATAACTTTGTTCAGATTCCTGTTTTGGAAATGCCCGTCATCATTTTAAGGATACCCACATGAAATTTAAGGTTATCCAACAGTATACAGCCTGCATGGTGAGACTATACGGTTGTGCAACCTAGCCTGACTCTATACCGGTGGCAAAGACCAATCACTCGGTTCCGACAGGTTAATTATATGGTTCATAAAACTTTACAGTCCAAATATGCAGTACGTCCAATATTATTTTATTAAAGTCTTATAACGATTTTCAGAATTATTGTTGACAGTTCATGTTCAAGAGATAAACGTAAAATTTTTATACACCGGTATGTAATTATTGTGTTTCACTTCACTTAAATGCTGTTTATAGATCATTTGCATTTGAAGTTCGTGAAAGTTTCCTTAATTCATTGTCTATAAATCTCTGTTTGAATGCAAAGTTAACACAATTAAGTCTGATATAATTACCAATACTTATTATATACATGTACATGTAATATAATGTATAAAATTTAAGAATAATATTTAAATTGAAAATATCCATGTCCGTAAGAAGTCGACATGATTTTTGATCACTTGAAAAATAAATAAATAAATAAAACTTTAGTACAAAGTCGCATTCTGCAATCCTGTGACTTTAGTGTTTTGGACTTTTGAGATTTTGGGAGGAATAACGGTGAAATTAATTAAATAATTATACATTGTTAACTTGCATAAATTATGATAAAAACCATCATTTTGATTAAAAGAAAATACCAGCTTACTGCATCATATATGTGCTTGTACTTATACAATAAAGATGACGTCATCGTCGTTTCCACTTTGTCATTGCACTTTAAATTACATTAAATATTTGCAATGAATTCCTTTGACGTATTAGCATGTAAGAACGATGTTGATTTAAAAAGTTCAAAGAACTTGCCGCCAGTATTTTATTTGACTTTTACACAATAAGTTAATACTCAACTTATTAACATTCTTCGACGTAAAATAAATACATACACTTTTTTACATTATACAGATACAAATGTTATCATAAAAAATATAAATAGATTCAAGGTCTTCTAATACAAAATTGGATAGATTTTACATCGCACATTCAGCTTGAAAATATTTGCCAGGTCAACAAGACTTTCGACTGAGGCATAAAAATATTTAAAAAAAATGATGGCACAAAGCAAAACAAAATGACTGACGTTATAGTTGGTAGCGCTGACGTCCAAAGACCAACTCGGTGTGTTAACGCAACATAACCTAAATAATTAGTTCCTGTGCTAGTGAGTGACATCGTGGGGTACACATTTATTTGAAACAAATCTAAGGAAGTTCTTTTTTATTAAAGGAAAACACTTCCATTTACCAAATCTGTGAACCATCTTAAAACCTTATATTTGAGATATTATCACACATCGATGTAATATATAAATTGATAATCTCATGTATGTATTAACATTTATGTATTTTATAGTTTGAATATGTTAAATTTGTATTGGTCCTTGTTGTGGGCCTCATGGCAGTTTGATATGTTGTTCAAATTAGTTCTGTGGTTAAATAAAGTCTTTATTATTGTTGTTATTTAGGATTGATAGTGTAAATAATTATACAAAGTCGTGCTACCATTGTAAGATAATAGAAGATGTTAGATTTTTATATTGAAAAAAAAAATCATAGCACAAGTATTTAAAAATAATATGTTAAAAAACGTTATTAAATTTGATATCAAGATGTTACTGTTTAAATTATCGAGTGTAAGTTGTCCTAGAATTATAGAACGTATCCTGGCAGTTTGTATCAAATTTATTGCTAAATAATTGATCAGAAATATCATTTTGTGTTTGTTTGTCAATATTTATCTAACACCCAACATTTTATTTGATGGTTCAAGTTCCCAAATGTCAAGTTCTGTAAAGTTCTATCTATTCTATAATGTGTTTTCTTGTTAAGTGCAGTTCTTGACGAGTATTGCTATTATTATTATTTATTGACAAGAAATTACATTTAATGGTTATCGCCGGTTGAAAACTGTTCATGTTGTTTTCGTCGCTGTAGTTTCTTTCATCTTTGTTGTTGCTTTTTATTTCTTTTTGTTTTAGATATGATCAAACATTTCGACATTAATTTTTGAACAATAATATATACGTGAACGAAATTATACACACGGTCAGACGCCATTTCGACTGCATGATTTAGTCTGTTTTTTTTTCGTAATCATATTGAAACTGTACATATTTATGTCAACCAGTCTCTGAAATGATATTACAAAAAGAAAACGTTGCTTTAAATCAAATTAAACAACAATAAAATGTTATTTTCGTCCGCCGGTGTCTAGATGTTTGCTTTGATTCGTCTCAGACTTCGGTAAAATAATTAATTTATTGCTGAATTATATGATGCATGTAACAACATTATATTGTATATATTTTCATGTAGATACGTCTATTATTCAATGCAAACCATTTCAAGTGTATTCATAAAATTTTGTTAACAAATTTTGGTACTATTGTAGGAATGAAGTCTATGTTTAATGAAAGTCTATCCACCCGTTTGAGCAGTTTTCGCAATCGAGTACGGACCCCGGACATGTCACCTGTCATGCCCTTAAAGGAGTTTGAAGCATAAAGTACCTCTGTGCAATTTCCATAGAGTATTAGCCAAATATATGAACTTTAAGCCAAAAGAAGGTCACTATATAGAGGTCAAAGAGCACCGTGATGTTTGACACTGTATTGTTTTGATGACATGTTAAGCCACAAAAAGCAGCTTTCATGCCCTTTAGAAGGACAAAGTGGTGATAATTGATATCAACTTTTAGCTAAAAATGGGTCACTGTACACGGGTCAAAGAGGGCCTTAATGTACAATAACCTGATATAATAATGAAAAAATTTAGCCCTGATAAGGACTGTTGCTGCCAAGCAAAGGACATGCCTTTCATTAGCGCTCACCCTAATGCATTTTCTCGTCGTTCCTGCCAACTCTTTACGGCTACTCGCCACGGCTTCAGTCTTCGGCAGCTGGTTCGTAGAATGCGAGAGCAGCTTAACTCCACATGCAATGTGGTTCATGTAGTAATTTTACTTCCAGGATCTACCCTCAATAAACAGAAATATCGCACGGATCTTAACCTGTCGGTGTGTCCTTGGTGAAGCGAAGTCTGACCAAGGGCCAAATCTTCCGCCGTCATATGCCTCTCAATGACCTACATGCACCGAGGGGTAAGAGAGGTGTATGTTTTTATGTATACATGCATGTCCATCTATATAAGTGTATCGGTCACGTGGTGTATTTTGTGCCCCGTGCTAAAAGCAGCGACGGTACATTTCCGGCTGATCCGATGTGCAAGTTTCCCTTCCTCAATTAGGAATTATTACAGAACTTCAGTGGCGTCTGCCAACTCAAATAAAGGCTATGACAGATATTTAGATGCCTAATAAGTGTGGGACATTGTTAGACCCAGTATTTCCACGCTACTTGCGGCTTACAATGCACGAGATTTTTCTTCATTATCCAACCTATTGTCTCAGAATTATTGATGGACCTCATAGAGATACAGGGAGTTCTAAAATCGAATGTATTAACTTAATAGAAAATTTCTCGGTTTGCAGGTGTTTTCAACCAATGAAAAATTCTGAATCCATTCTCTGCAGAGGAGTTGGCGCGCGACTTGCCACGTGCAGCGGAACTTCGTTATTGGTTGGAAGGACCGAAACAGACGTAAATTTTCGGTTTTAATTTCCCGTTGAAGAAAATGAGTTTGTTGCACAGGTGTGCTACCGCTGACCGCGCACGTGCTATGATGAGAAGGTCGAAATATGTCAAATTAATGTCGAAACCTTTCTTTGTTTTCGGAAAGCCTGCATAGATTTGAAACAAATGCTAATGGTAGTCGCAGAGTGCTTTGAATATGGTGATAGTTAGATAATGTTGTTGGATCAGTAGTTTTAGTATTTATGATAATTGAAAAGGAAATTTATAATGCGTGGATATCAGTAGATAAACACCCGTTAGTTATTACTCCCTTGATAATCATCAGTAAATTTTACAATATTAGTGTAACCTGAAAATTGAAGAAGCATCGCTTGTCAATTATGATCAGTATTGAGCTATCTCGAATCGCTTTTATTTCATTTTTTTGTTACTGCAGTAGGTTTTAATAAATTATGCATTATAAGTAGTTATATTACTATTATTTCGACTGATTCAGGAAAAGAGACTTATAGTTATATATCTCTATGGTGAATAGCTCTGCTTAGAGGTCCCTATGCTAAATAACGCCGCATCGCAAACATATATACATACATATATACCATAACGATAGACTAGTAACACGTGTTCTAAACACTGTTTCAATACTTTTTACTTAAATCAAATGGAAAAATAAAAATTAACAGTTGAAAAATTAAATATTGTTAAAAATGAACAGTAAATTTATCTCTTGTTATCAGAAAGATTACAGTACATACACAAATATATACATGTACACATAATATTCTAAAAGGAATACGTCGTTATAGAGAAACAGTATATTTTTTATCTATCTTAACAGAGATGTAGATGTTATCTATGTCTTTGAACGGACAGTAATATCTGATGATTGAAATGTTACGAATATATTTGAATTAAGAACAAAACAGAAATTCTACTGCCGTTTTGATTTGTTTAAACCCTTAACCAGCATGTACTTATAAAATGGATTTGCTCAATTTCCAGTTTCCAATTTAGAACATTCCATGCAAAGTAACGTATTTTTAATGAACAAAATACAAATAAAAATGAGCTACCAACAGTGCAGCGCCTGGTCAGACTGCACGATAATGCAGACTGGTGTGGCTCTATTCTGGCGGCTAAAATCGATCACTTTTTGTTCGAGCAGGTTGTACGTGAAACAGTACTGTACGTGAAACAGTACTGTACGTGAAACAGTACTGTACGTGATGATAAACAACGTAGTATGATACAATATACATGTATAATGTACATGTCGGTGCAGACAGTGAGATTACAACAAGAACAAAAGTTTTATGTAAAATATTCATATATTCTCTTGTTATCCATATTAAAAACAAAATTTCTGCTGCCAACGTTACTTTCTATAGAATAAATAGATTGACAGTCCGCGTGTTTCTTGTGAGTTAATAAGAATAGATGTATTTGTGTTTTTTTATTTATTTATTTATTTCATTTATCTATTTATCTTTTTTATTGTGAAATTAGACTTATTTATTAAATATACTTCATTTAAAACGTTCTGTTAAAGTTAAAAACATGATTTGTGAATTCAAATCAGTTAGATATATATTTTTCCAGGTGAATGCAGATTAGATCAAATTAATGATTACAATTGTTATTTACTGTTTATATTATGTTTCTGCTTGTGATATTTATTGTGAATTAGAATTCACTTTGTGTTTAATATTTTCTGTAGGTGGACATATCAGTCTTTTTATGAAAAGTATTATACCATGTATAAATTAAGTCAATTTCTAATTATATCAAAAATTGAACAAATTAGCTTGTTTTGAATTACCAAATTAAACGCCTCTGTTTCTCTGTTTCGAATTTGACCGTTCCGTTTGCTATTCCAATACTGTCGTCTGCCACTGTGGGATAGTTTTGTTCAACTGTATCATAGGAAATATGACAACATATGTATACAATATGTTACAATTGAGAAGGATCGATTCTCCCCTTAATGAACAAACATCAGCTTCATAAATTGTGTAAACTAGGCATCTGGAGAGCATGTGGCCGGTCCGAATATGGAAAATATTAATCAAATATTGAAAACAAAATATTAGCAATCGGTGAGAACTATTTCACGAGGGACTGCCGGCGTCAAACATCGGCATCTGTTCTCCGCTATGGTTTTCTCTCCCATTCGGAAGACCACGGTTCGATATCGAACATCCGGGGCTCTTCGGGTGCCATCTGCTGAACATCACGTTAAGTTTTATACCCAGTATCTGTAACTTCGTGTTGCTGCACGTTTTCTGTTGTTTTATTTTCTAAGAGATTGTTTAATAATTCCGTCTTAGTTGTTTTTTTTTAACTTTAAAGGCGAAAAGCATACTTTCTTGTGAACCGTCATATACTTGATACTTATAGGTGCAACTGTAAAAATAAATAAATTTGGTTGAAATTCATTTCTCCACCCGTACGTTCGTTCGTTCCCTTGCTCATTTGAAAATTACCAATTGTAACAGTATCTAAATTATTCTTCGAAGACTTCAAAGAAACTGTTATGATAAAATAAGATTTGGAATTAGTATACATGTACAAAGGTTATTTAGAGATAAGCTTTAAATTATGTGTAATTTAGATAATTGCTTAGAACACAGGAATTCTGTTCTAAAATCAATGTAATCAGCTTCTAGCCACGGCTGTAAGACGATAGATAATTGGTTTAAGATTTTCAGTCACGCCATTTTTCAATTCTGAAACAATGGAATAATTTAAAACTGTGGATACCACACATATGGTAGCACAAAAAAGAGGATTACATTTTTAAACATCTTCGATTTTCATAATAATTCTTTTGTCTCCACTGATCCAGCACGTGTCCACTGATTAAAACCATCCCGCCAATCTGCTGGCCAAATGTCCGCCATCATGAAAATGTATTCCCGTGATGCTTTGCTTGTGCGAGCGACACCTGCTGGCCAAATGTCTAAATTCCCGCTCGGTACTCAGAAGCAGCAGACGACAAATTAGACCGAAAAAAATTAATAATTTTAATTGTTCTCACTTCTGAACTTTGAAAATAATACTTAGCGAATAGGTGATAGAATAAGCGTACCGCCTTTGTTAAATATTTTATGCCATATATTGCAATGAGCGAAGGACTAAGCTGATTTTCATAACTAATATCGCGTATTGACGTACACGTTCAATATTGGCGAATCCCTCAGGAAAGTGCACCTGTTTAAACAAGGCCTGGTCTTCCTATCCAATAATTTGAAAATACAATAACATTATTTTTACTACCAATGATTTAATGATTTTTGTAATAATTAGTGTTTGTTAGGGAACAGAATGGCTCGATTTTGTAATGAATTTTTAAAATTAGTAAATATTTAAACTAACTGGTTAATAAAGAGATGATGCATATCCTAAACCATGTTTATTAACTTATAAACAAACTAAATTCATTGTTAGAATGATAGCAAAACAGTATTAGATTACCTGATTATATTGATAATTACCTCTTTAAGCTTCATTTTGAACGTTATTTTTTCCCTCTCAATGAAGGTAGAAGATTTAGAGAATAATTCATTTCGGTAATTTAGACATAATTACATGTATATGTTTTTATATTATTTTTTAAACAATGCAGTGGTTTCCGGTCTTGCAGTTTTTAAGTAATATGTTACAAGTTGTTAGGCTTGTTATGTCTAAGAATTGGATATTTTTTTCTCCTTTTGTAGATCGGGCAAACATTTGTTTGACAATGTCGTAATTGAATAAGAACACGTGAAATGCTTATTACTATAGAAAATAGCACTGAATGTGAAATAATTTTTGATAAAAGTAGAAAATTGCAAACAAAGTACTATTTTGACTTCCATACAAAATAGTAAATAACTATGTTCTTCTTTTTCTATGTCAAGTTGAGTTAAATTACGAATATATTTAAAAAAAAAATTGACTATTATAATGATGATATACCAATAATTGTTAATGAAAAACGTTTATGAAACAATAAAAAAACAGCCTAAATTATAAAAAGACTGCCCCACTCTTTCTTAAAATTGAACGTATTTATAGGAATTTCCATTGGTCATGCGGATTATTGATCAATTTGTCATAATATTAGCCGGGTCATGACAAAACCAACGTAATGGCTTTGAGACCAGCATGGATCCAGACCAGCCTGCGCATCCGCGCAGTCTGATCAGGATCCATGCTGTTCGCTTACTAACTCTATTACAAGTAGAGAAACTGATAGCGAACAGCATGGATCCTAACCAGACTGCGAGGATGCGCAGGCTGGTCTGGATCCATGCTGGTCGCAAACCCACTATGTTGGTTTTGTCGTGACACGGCTCATATAATATAAAATTGACACGAAATGTCGAGTTATTATTATTTCTTTTACCTGTTCACTGACCACTTACACTTGGATGAGCATAATGACACTTCAAAGAGCACCTAATTAAAAAAAAAAAAAAAAAAAAAAAAAAAAAAAAAAAACGCGACAGAAGCAAAAGATGGCCAGATGGCCAGTAACTTGTTTTTTGAAACTTTAGTATTGCACAAAAAAATATAAAGATAAAATTTTTGTAAAAAACATGTAGTAAGAATAATTTTTTTTTAGGATTTCGGGCGCTTTAAAGAAAAAAAGTCTAACAAGTCTTGCATTATTTAACATGATACGAAATGATATCATTTTCAAAGTGAACATATCGTAAGTCTGATTTGTACATATACAATATCATAATTATATATAGTGACGCAGAAAATCAGTTTGGTACTTGGTTCTCTTTTATTAATTTCATTTGGTGGCATAAATGATTCACAACAAAAAATAAGAGACCAAATTAACTCACACTCCTATGTCAACTAATGTTTCATGTACGGGCGCTTTAAAGCGGAGATACTGAGATATACTGTATGTATTTCAAAGAGGTCCTTATAGGAAAAAAAATCTTATAATAATCTTTTCATTCTAATTATACATTGCATGCTATTATGTTTTCGATTAATGTTAAGAAATTCCATCTAGGACAAAATATGAATCAACTTTTTATGTCCCAAATTTTATTTAGTCATATAGTTGTTAACATTGTCTCTACATTTCAAATTTAGAACATATCAAAAATATCCATGCTTGTTACTATGACAACTACAGAAATATATGATTGCTTCCGTCTTTTATCTTTCTGACTGTCCGTCTTTCTAGTTGTACGCCCTTCTGTCTTTATTTTCTTTTATATTTCCTATTCGTTTACAAAAATATGTTTACATGAAAGTTGAAAGAAGTAATTCTAAAGTAAGAAATAGCGAATATAATAATAATAATAATAATAATAATAATAATAATAATAAAGAAGATGATGAAATGATAAAAATAATGAAATAATGATAATAACAACAAAAACAATAGTTGAAATGCCATGTGAATAAAGTGCCTTCAAAGCTTGTAAGAATAGTACATCATGTTTTTTTTGCATCTTACTATTTTTACATATACTTTGTTTACTATATTGACAAATTTATTGTTGACTAATGCCAATATTAAATCATAAGGGTATATACCAAAAATGTGACTATGAGCTATAATGGCTTTGTCAATTGTGTATTGTTGTTGTTGTTCTTCTTCTTCTTCTTCTTCTTCTTCTTCTTCTTCGTCTGTGTATGATAGCTACAGATTTATTATGAGAATAAAACATCAGAATGCCACTGAGTTAACAAAATAATTAGAACTAAAAAGCTTACAGCATGTGTATGATTGTTTATGTATGTATTAATGCAGTTAAATAATTGATATGATATTCTGTTATCTTATACACCAGCTGGGACACTGCCACATCTGTCTGTCTTGCACATATTGCACTATAATATACATATAAAAAAATCGCAAATAGATTATATAAACATGTTGTTGTTAGTAATTATAAGGTTTCAGTTAATCTACTGTATCTTTATCTTTTCTCGTATCATTTTTTATTTCATGACTCTGGAAATAAAGGGAGACCCGATCAAAAACCCGTTCAATGAATTATCAGTTAAGTTTACTAAACGGCAAAAAGTTCCATTTTTTGTCTCTTTCGGGGTAAACAAGCTCAGAAAATACTATGATTAAGAAAATGACACATGGCTTAGAGGATGCTCGCATTATTCGACCGGATGCAAAATTTGTTGAGCCTTTTTTGCTAAAACTTTCCTCTATCTATAATGATAATATAGTGAATTTTAGTAAAATCAAATAGTTGGTATTGACTTGAAAAATTGGTTACATATGCACCTAGAAATGGTTCCGCTAGTAAAAATTCCAAAAATGACAATGTCAGTCACTACATGCCATTTGAGGCGTCATTTAAGCTGAATTTACACGGTGTCGATGTTAAAACATGACCCTCTTGCTTTCTTTACAATTTTATTTCAGACTTGCATTCTTCTTCAAGAAAACGCAGTCACAGGCATGAAATTTTTGCGTAAAAGAGACTGTATGTTCAGCTTAACAGCTTAAGAAATCAAATCGTATCAGTTAACGAAGGTCAGTCTACAAAATGTCACTTCTTCTTTTTATCATGCATTTTTGTAAAATGGTTTGTTGTTTCATATAACTAGTTGAAATTCGCCAAGTGAAGTAACTTTATCAGTCAGAATGTTCTATACCTAATTCACCCAATGGTTAACGTGGCCATATTTATTTCAACGTTTAGATAGCCATTACAGATGTCACATATTGCTTCCGTGTAGAATAAATGCAAGAGCACAAATTGTGACACGTGTGCTGATTTCTAGGAAATACAACATATGTATATTGGAGGCCATTAGACATAACTCAATTATTATATAAACGGACAACGCCCAAGTTTATTTCAAATGTGAAGAAAAAAATTGTGATTGTCGTGTAGTTGTCTTCGCAGAAAATAGTGCTTGTAACTTTACCATCGTTCCGAACATTATTTGAGCCGTGCCATGACAAAACTAACATAATGGGTTTGCGACCAGCATGGATCCAGACCAGCCTGCGCATCCGCGCAGTCTGATCAGGATCTATGCTGTTCGCTTACCAACCCTATTACAAGTAGAGAAACTGATAGCGAACAGCATGGATCCTGATCAGACTGCGCGGATGTGCAGGCTGGTCTGGATCCATGCTGGTCGCAAACGCACTACGTTGGTTTTGTCATGGCGCGGCTCATATGAGTAACAAATGCAATGATTCAGAACTTTTTCTAAACATATAGCTTTGTTTTATATAAATGTATAGGTTTAAGTATGATACATATTGTTGTCTAGAATTACCATTTTGAACATTCATTGCAATAATTTTCTAGCGATTAGGAAAACAACTTGATGCAGTATAATTTCAGGTTTATTGGTAAATAGAAGAATATAAGTTGATAAAATCAAGATATTTGGATTTTGCAACTTGAATAACAGTCTTATTTGGAGTTTTTTTTAACAATGTGCCGTGTCTTTTCTATCGAAGATTTGAGCAGTTATATCAAAGAGACAGCATTGCACCGCTTGCTTATCTCCATTTTCTCTCATACATTACGTGATCAAGTATGCATCTTAAGTGTTACTTTTGATATGTAGTTCCTAACTTAACCATATGTTCAATGTGTATCAACACCTTTCGAGGATCACAAACGCCGCTTTAAGTTAAACAGATAACACAGTAACACATTTTTCTATAGCTTAACGACTTTTCAAAACATTCCCGATTATTTGTAATTCTTATCACTTATTCAAAAACGCCGAAATGGTGAAATATTACGTTATTGCACTATTATTTATTTAATGACATCACATTGATGAGTGACTTACACCTCTACTTTGATTAGGTGTCTCCGAAATCAAATAACCTGAAGGGGTGTATCGATATAGTCACCTGAAAGGTGTAATACCACTAAAAGATTACTACACGAACAGGTGTAATACCGATAGATGTACCGCCGGTACATTATCATAGTTGTGACGGAAAATCATTAAACATTATTACTATTGTTATTTGTACTGCCGACAATGAATTTCACGATAAACAGATGAATGGATAAAACGCCGACCAACACTTGTAGACCCCGGATTTTTTTCAAGTTGCACATTGAACTAACACACCAAGCACTACCTTATTAGAATGTCCTGTTTGTACTGCTTTCAATGGGGTTTTTAAAATTTCTGCTGATTGTGACTTTTCGGGGTTTCCGTACTTCACTTCAGTGTTGTTATATTTTTCTGGTCCTTCGGGATCATTGATGCCAGCACTATTAAGTGTTGAGAATTGAGTACCGCTCAAGCCGGTGCTAGGGGGCGTAAGGGATGTTGCACGTATTCATTATTCCTCATGTACAGACGCGATCAAACCGAGTCTGCAATTCACTTATAATTTTGTTGTGATTAATGCTTCCGAGGGATCACTTTGTTTCCAGATTTTTATGCTTCACAACAGCAGGTATCAAGTGCTGTGTGGCAGCTGTAATAAGTTGCCCCGTACTTCACTTCAGTGTTGTTATATTTTTCTGGTCCTTGGGGATCATTGATGCCACTATTAAGTGTTGAGAATTGAGTCCCGCTCAAGCCGGTGCTAGGGGGCGTGAGGGATGTTGCACGTATTCATAATTCCTCATGTACAGACTCAATCAAATTAAGTCTGCAATTCTCTTGTAATTTTGTTGTGATTAGTGCTTCCGAGGGATCACTTTGTTTCCAGATTTCAAAATTAAATTAATTCCTGGCATCATTCTGATGGCTTACACAAATTATTATATTTTTTATACGAATTCATTTAAGTTCGATTGTGTTGGATGCTATAAGCTTACTGAAACACGTTGGAATCCGTTCCTCGGACCAGCCAGTACTAAGCAATGAGTGTAAGGTTTCTTGCTCATGGAAACAATTGGGTTTGAACTCACGCGGCCAGCAATCCTTAGATTACTAGTTCGACGCGTTAAACACTCGGCCATGTCGCCACTCATTATTATTGCTGTCTGATTTCTAATAGAAGGCATATTTAACAATTTCTTAGAAAAATCGCCATTGTTCACAGTCGTCCGAATTATACATTTAGTTTGAACAACGCTTCACATTGAAAACGAAAGCTAAAATTGTATTGTTTGTCTTTTTTTTTCTTTTAGAACCCCCACCCCACCCCCTGAAAAAAAATACAAATAAACAAGCAAAAACAAAACAAAAACACATTCTTTCTTTTAATTAAAAATAGTCACAAACGTGCATGGCTCCATGAATCTTTGAACAAACGCTTGCAACTATTTATAAAACAACGTTCTCTTTTTACAATTTTACATGTACAACGTATGTAGATATACGTGCATTTTAATTTGTTTCCAGTAAAAAAAACCCACCAAAATCAATTCCATATCCTATCCATTAAGTTCAACGGTTATATTTTGCAAATTTATCATTTTGTTTGCAATTTTGTGTTATTTTATGTGTAACGATTATGTTATACAATAAGACAGGGTATGTAGATCTATGTAAATTACAATATAAATATAATAACGCATACAGCCTAATAAAATATTCATATGTATGTTCTGTTCTGTTCTATAATCATTTTGAGATATTCGGTTTGTTTGAAATATTGTTATTTGTCATGTTTATTCGATTTTATTACGCATACAAAAAATCATAAAAGTAACATTTTTTATAATCTACAGCCATTCTTATAAAATAAGATAAAAAATATTGATCATATCCTAACATACTAACCAATCATTGTGATCGGCAGCGTGCATTTTCTCATTACAATATTGCTAGTTCGGAGATAAATCATTGCATTCCATTATACTGCCTTAAATGGTAAAATCCTAAATTAAGGCTTCGTGACTTGGCATTGATTGAGTTTTCCAAGTGTGGGGTATAGACCAACTTATCGATTTTAGTTTGATGAACGAGCCGCAATCACGCCGCTCTAATGGTTAAACCTTGTAATTCCGATACAGCTTTGCCATCTAACAAACCGAATACTATAACATTTCCCAGAAAGCAAATAACTATACTCGCTTAAAAGACGCTAAGTTTTTTCTCGGAAAAAGAACAAAAAAGATAGATTTTGATGTTTATGGAATCTTCAACACTTACAAATACCAATAGTTAAAGTATTTTGTAGGCGCTAAAACTGGAATCGCTGATGGCTCATTTAAATATCATAACATCTCGAATATTTGAATCTCTTACTCAATACTAGTAATAGAGAAGAAAAAAACATGTTTATAACGGAAGGCAACCATTCACCTATTTTATGTACCATTTGATTACTGAACAATTATAACGTTGAATAAAGAAATGATAAAACAATACCGGTAACAGAAAGATTACGTGAAACTAACAATCCTGCTTTGAAATTGAGTTTTTATGTATAAAGAAACTATATATTGTTACAAATTTCTGTTAAAAAATTGACATCAGTCTATTGCAGATGAGAATCTACAGTAAACCCATTCCACTAAAAGCTTCATGAATACGAATGGGGCGCATTGATTTCTGTTTGCTGAAATCGTCTGCTGAATAAGTCATACTTTCGCGCCTTTCACTGATTAGATTTCACACTGCTTCAGGCATTCCTATGGGAGACACACTGTTGTGGAAATTTCATTAAAACTTGGATTCCGAAATTCATCTACGAATATGGGGGAACATTGAAATAAAACTATGTTTGTTGTTCTCTAAAAGATACAACTCTCGCGAGATTTCATTTATACAGGCCGTCACGAGATTTCCTGTCATAATATGACAAAATCACAATGTTTATTGTTATGCGCACAATATTGTATTGTTTCAGTGTAGGCGGAAGTGCAATCATCATCTTCCGGTTTTGACAATGGACTTTTTTTTTCATCCATTTTCCTCGATTTTTATTGTATGATGAATATAACAGAATAGAAATAATGGCATATGCCATCAGACATGTCATATCTAGATGACAATAACTCTTAAATGTGAATTTCCGACTGAACAGTATGGTAAACCAAACGATTCATGGTCCTAAAAGGGTCCTTATATCCTTTCTCTCACATAGTATAACGTTTGGTCAAAGTAGGAGTCTTCAGGCAGTCCGCCAGTGACATTTCTTGGATAGTTCTAATGATATCATGTACTTATTGACCTTAAATAATTAAAATAATTTATAAATAACAACATGTTCGGCTGAATCAAAGATTAAGAATTGAATACTCATGACGAGTGTTTCATCAAATGGACATGTACAAAGATTAAATAATTATACAATAAGTTCGAACACAAGCAATCTTTTTTGGTAAGAACATGTTCTTCAGACCATTGCTAAATCAGTTTCTATGTTATTAGTGAAGAATTTCGACTTACATTAAAGACATATGTCAGACATGAATTATGTCGTCTGTTGCATTATTTCTTATATCAATTCATAGTTGTTCAAGACCTCAAACTTACGTAAGTCTTGAAGCTAAGAGGAACTTATCAAATACTTGTCATATACAATTATATGTTAATATTTCGCTAAAATATAGAGCTTCATATTTGTATACACGAAGATATTGTTGCCAACATTTAGGTCTGTTGAAAACCTCTCTTTGCCCTTTACAGAATGCAGATCTGAATTATTTCCTCCTATTTACTGTCGACCATACGGTTCTGGAAATGTCAAAATAATCAGCGCCCGAGCCAAACATGGTAATTAAATACAGTTACAAACGGTTCCCATGACGACATTATACATAATGGCATCATTAAGACAAGAAAATTCGATAGAGCGCTTCCTGTAATCAGTCTTATAATGAGGCATTATTTTACAGTATTTGTCGGCTGACATTTTCCCGCGGTAATGAAGGCAGTTTGCAACAGTCGTCTGCTTACCCTAATTTTGTCACGGTATCTCAGAATTAAGTAAAAGTTTTTTAAGATTTGAAAATTTTTATGTTAAAGTCAATATAATGATTGATTGATGAAAGCACTGTAAAATAGGGCCATCAACCTTTGTCTCGAAATGTTTATTTAATATAGCAAATTGTCAACTTTACATTGACAAAGTCAAGCATACTCTAAAAGCGCTAATGGTTATTTCAAGGTTTATTTCAAAGAAAACGATACAACATTCATAGTTCATATAAATCTCCATTGATTTTACAACTGTTGGTCAATAAACATTTACATTTGATATAAGTTGATATACCTTTATGTATACGATATTTACTGGCAATCATATAACTAAAAGCTTTCACCACAAAAAAAAACTTGATTCTTTTAATACTGTATATTGGCCTATGTAAATGTCAACTGGTTCTCTATACACATGATCTAAACATAAATTGCTGCAATCTGTCTTTGTTCAGATACAGTTGGTGTTGCCTATATACATGGTCCAAACATTAAACACAGCAACCAGCTTTTTGTTCAGAAAGGGTTGATATTGTTTATAGACATGTTTAAAACATGAAATGCAGCAACCTTCCTAAGTTAAGATACAGTTAATGTTGCCTTAACACATGATCCAAGTATTAAATGCAACAATCTGTCTTAGGTCAGATACTGTTGACATTGTGACCTTTTGTTTATACACATGTGCCATGTAATATGTCCTAGTTAGATACATCTGACATTATCTAAGTGCATCCTGTTATAAAAATGTTATACGGAACTGAAATAAAATTTCAAATGTTCCTCAATTTTTATACACTCTCTCGCAGATGATGCAATCTAATAAGAATTTTACTGTGCCTGCAATGTGCACTGTCATGAACAAATCACTGGCATGAAAACATGATATTGTATTTGTTTTCTGTTGAACTTTGATGTCACATGATATCACACGAGTTTGATATTAACATAAGAAGAAATAAGTCGAAGTTATTTAGAATTTCTCTCTAGGTAATGCCGAAGAAATTCGATTGACATAGAAGTTTGATTTATTTTGAAAACTTTGGTAGAATATCAAGAAAGTTTTGTCTATATATATAATTGCTCTTTCACCCATCCGTATATGCACGTTGCGGTCAGGCAGTTGCCCTGTGCCACTGTAACGTGTAAGACGGCAAGTTCGCAATTGTCTTACAGCTTTGGGTATGAATTAAGCTGCCGATGTTCGGACTGCCGAGGGGAGTGGTCACAGACGACGAGGAAGGGTACCGCATCGTCTTTTGTTGGCAATACCAGTACTTATCAGGGTTTCCTGACCTAAGGTTACTTACTGTATGTTCATGTGCTCACTGTAAAGTGATATAATTTTGGCTCAAAATCCATCATTAATTGTGATAAACGGTTCTTGTTGTCCAAGAATCGTACAAAAGCATTTACCAGTAACCGACGTTCATACCGTGTTTTATGTTACAGATAACCTAGTTTGTCATGTAACATCTCAATTGCTGAAATTACCATAAACCTTCATTCTTTTAACTCGAAACATCACTTCTTGAAATTAAATTTAAAACCGTTAAAACGGTCTAGAAATGCAAATGAAATCATTCTGTCATGTCTTGTAGCCTTCTACGACTCGCAAACACAATTTTCTCTCAGTTTCCCGTGGGATGTTTCAGAGTGATTGCTTTATCTCTGGGAAAGAGAAACCATATTATAAGAGATTAATTCTAGTCTAGTTTTATATGACAAATATTAGACTGCAGGTGCGTTATAGAATGGCTATTGATTCTGTGTTGATTCCGTGAGGAAATTATTTTTTCTTGTATATTATGTTTTCTCGAAACGAAGACTTTACACCCATAGTTGAAAATAAACTGTTTTCAAACACAAAGAAATGGAATGATACTCGGTACCAGAAGGCTCTATGAGTCAAACAAATATTTTTTTCAAATTTTTCTTTTTTAAAAAAATGTCTCACAGATAATCTTGGAAGTTTCTGAGGCAATTTATTTTATTAAAATTTTGTCACGTTATGTAAATTACAAATGATGACGTAATTATGACAACATAATCTTACAATTAGAAACATAATTTTTATAGAATATAGAAGTATAGAAATATGCTAATACAATATATGGGAAAAATGTATTAAAACGAATGATAATTATACTCGTTTTCATTATAATTCGTAAAAGATAACGTTGTTTTAAAAGAAATATTTAGGTTACATTTATGGTTTTAATGTTTATTTTAATATCATTAGCAATTTATCAATAAAGACCATTTTTATTGTTTAGAAATTTAATATGCATGTTATCAATTTCTCTGCCATCATGAAATAATAATAATAATAATAATAATAATAATAATAATACAACCATGGCAAGATTGCATGTATGCTTAAACTTATATGTGTTCTTTCTTTTCATTTTTTAGCGTCTTTTTATATGTTCTTGATATTTATTTATGTCAGTAAATGGTAATACAAAACACGTTGACTTTTTTGGATAAAAAAATCATTTGTTCTTTCGAAAATGATGTTATGACTAAATATTTTATTGCTAATGTCTAAGCAAAGGTATTGGAGACATCCCACTAGCGACGGTACATATTTGATGTTCACGTGTCCGTTAAAGGGAATTAAAAGTTTCACGTTTCGTTAACAGAAAAACTGTCGAAGCTAGTTTGAACTGAGAGTTTCGAATTAGTTTATTCTTTTCACTATCAAATTTACATTTCTTGTAATAACAAACAATATTGGACTCTATATAATAAATCGGCCATTGTCGGAAATGACATCTGACATCTGCCCACAGTCAGACGACAATAAATCACGTGACCCAAGAAATTTGCATATTGACACGCGTCAGAGTTCCAAGCAGACTCACAGTTAAGTGCGTTCTATGGAACTACTTCCCTTACAGGTTCCGGGTCCAAACGATTTTTTATCAAACCTAATGCGCTCGTTTCCGGTTGCGTCCATTTTAGCATGTATTTCCATTTTGGACACCTGCATAATATATTGTTTCTAGGAGAGTTAGCGTCTGTCGAAAAATAAAATATCTACAGATTTTTATCGGAAATGTCAGGGTTATAGCAGATATTGTGTATGGGTCTAAGATATGCAAATCTGAACATGTCGGGACCGTGAAGGTCTAATGTCAGGTACAATCATTTTTAAACCAGGTGGATTATGGGTTAAGAATGTACAAAAGTTATACGGGTTGATAAGTTATTACTAAAAAGATGGCAGACGACCACCATTCCGTCGAATAATACAAACAGGAGGCATGACTTCTTTCATCATGCTCTGCCCGGTTACCATTTTATTAGTGAAAATGTAAATTTTTATCTTGGAAATTTAATTATTCCGATACACCAATTAAAAGAACGAATGGAGAAGAAGAAATAGTGGAAAGAGAAAATGTACGGGGTATTCTTGTACACGTCTGTATAAAAAAAGATATTTCCGTGATGTTCGAAACATTTTTCAATATTTGAAATAGCAATTTAGCAGCTATTGAAAGTGTTTCCTTTGACAAATCTGGCCCTCTTCATAAAATAATAGGCACACCTCGGATGAAAGTGAAAAAAAAGCGACAAGCACACAAGCCTTGCTCAAATACCATATTTTGGATTTTTAAGTTAGAGTCAGGACATCTTAGAAATGTTGATGATGTTACATCTGTCTAAAGTTCCACAGCCTTTGGTGCCAAAGTGCCACACTTGCTCGTGTCAGAACGAAGTTTATAAATCAAAAGAGGTGTAAAACGTGACGCACGGGGTAAGTTAGACCATCAAATGGGTGGTAACTTTCGGCGATGCGTGCGGCCAGGTCAGGCCTGCGGTTCAATGTCAAAATGATGTCATCGGTTTAATATGATGCGATATTTATTCGTCAAAAACCCATGTAATCCGCCCACCTGCACTTTTCACCATTCTAAAATTTTTGTCATCCCCCAATTTTGTTACCGTCTGCAAAGCACGTGCCTTACAAAATTATCGAAAATAGTACCCTGTTGTGCAGGTGTCAAACTACACAGAAAAAAGTAGTACCAGGTCGTAACTTCAAAAACCAAAAGTCCTATCGCTTTCCACGCATAACGACTTTGTTCATTATCATAATCAAGACATCAATTTTTCATATCTCCTCTTTGCATAGCCGAGAAAATTGTCAACAAAGTCGATACTTTAAATTATCGTCAATAAAAAGTGTTTGTATACAGCCGATGTCAACTTCCAACGCCAGGTTAAACGTATGTTATCTCTATCGATACTAATCATTGATAGTGCTTTCGAAAACAATTAGACTGAAGCGATACGGTGTCATCGATTAACAAGAATCGATTTACCTGTATATTGTCCAGGTGCGGCTCTAGCCTTTGTTAATACCACACGTCTGTTATATTCCCTTCTTTCATTCAAATGACTGAAGTTGATTTTTTTTTTCTGTACTGTGACTTCTCATGAAAGTTACATGGTGTCAAAGAATATCTAGCATTTGCTTAAAACTGATATTCAAATCTAGTCGTTCTTTTGGTCCATAATTGCATATTGATGAAATAAAATGCGTATTCTCATTTTCCGTATTTTTTACTGTAAAAATTTTCACTGCAGTAAAACGAATTTTCCGTATTTTCACTGGTGTCTTGATGGACTACTTTCTTCTGAAATCAGCCAATACACAAAATTAAAGCGGAAGTCTTTTAAAGTGTAATTCTAAAAAGAGAAAAATTTATAGAATCAACAGAAAATTCAAGTTTTTTTTTTATAAGTACAGGATTTATTTTCATCTTGTGATATGAAAATTATCATAATTATTTCATTCGTACCGCCACTCATGAAATATTTATTTTCATACCACTCGATGAAAATGAATCATGTATTTATAGAAAAAAACAAACTTGAATAACCTCTATATATTGATAAATCTACTGCAAAATACTATTTAATAAGAATATAAAAGAGCCTGTAGAAGAAAAGTTTTATTCCTAAAAAATGCAGGTTTTTATTTTACAATTCTTATTTTATATGTACAGTTTTCATACACGAGGTACATTTGAAACAATTTCCACCATTTATTTCTGTACAATTTCGTGATGATACTTATAAAATTTAACAAATGAATCTTCAGTGTTTGCAACACGTGATATGCAAATAAAAATTATTACTTAATCCTAACTTATCAAAGCCTCGATTTAATGTCCAGAGCCCAACAAATCCATATCAAATGCATATCGTATCCCTTATAGCAACGATTTCATCTTTAGAGTCCAAGAAATCTATATCAAATGCATATTATATACACTCCATATGGTCTTAATCCAAATATACATATCAATTCCTTAAAGATCCGGTACCACAATTTCTGTATGGTTTTATATCATAAATATAATGCTCAAATGAAGAGTTATCAATATCGTAAGTTCCAAAAAGCATTATTTGTAAGATATTACCGAATCTACATTTCATGTTAATAAAGGGAGGTAATTAGAAATTTATTTTTAATTAAAGTCTAAGTCAAATTTTGCAATAAGAAATGATAGCATATATGTTAATGATTACATATAATGTGGACAAATATTTGCAGTACATATTTTACATATTCTTCGATGTTTGAAAATTGTTTTAGAAGATAAATAAAATTTCACTTCAATGTGGTAACACAGCTACAGAAACTTAAATCAGACTTACCAATAAACGAAACGAATGTATGTTTATTATTATTATTATTATTATTATTATTATTATTATTATTATTATTATTATTATTATTATTATCATCATCATCATCATCATCATTATCATCATCATCATCATCATCATCATCATCATCATCAATTTATTAGTCATCGTCATCATCATCATCATCATCATCATCAATTTATTAGTACGTATGTTGTGAGGAGAAAGGACATAATGTTTAAGGGGTGTGAACTACGAGAATCGTCTCATGAGAGAATGCCGAACTTAAATTCATTTTCTCTCTTTGCAAGTAAATTGTCTCTTTTTCTGGGTTAGTTCTATTACTGATATTTAAGATTAAACATAAATGCAGTAAATATAACGAACCTATACGTACTCGTAATTAAAGTAAGCAAATTAACATAACATAACAAACAAGACGTTACGTCATTTGATATTACAGTAAACGTCAGTTTTATTCTGAAGAAGACTTTATGTCGAAAGCCTAGATTTCATTGAACAGATTGAATTTAATGAACCTGGTTTGGAGTAATGTGATGTCTGGGAAAGAGTTTCATAAGAGATTTAGGACCCGTTTTCTTGCCATTATTTAGAGAAAAAATATGATAAGATAAGTTAAAAAAACAGTCTAAGAGAGATGGCTCTTTTAGATAAGTTATTTTATTCATACAAAGATACATAAAAAACATGCTATATTTAGTTCAACGAAAGCGTATTACATGTATAACCTTTCTGAAAAATTGTAGTGAAATATTTACGAACATTTCCCCCTCGATAACCCCCACCCCCGAGTCCAAAAATATTAATAGACACCTGTCCCCATCATCCTCGGCGTGCAGTTTATTAAAGAAGGCGTTGAAGGTAAAGGAGAGGGTCATTGTCAAATGTCTATTGTTAATTTCATCTGGCCGCAAATACCCAATGATTCATTTTTGGACTGGAGGCAAATATTGCGGATTCACTGTGAAACGGTGGAATGAATTTCATATACATGTATGTACCATGAGTGAGGCTGGCCTTTTCTGACAAAGTTCTATACAATATGATCTTGATATTTGTACACCCCAAAATTAACAATGGAAAGTTCCGAGACAATCCGTGCAAAAACGGGAAATGGCTTAAATAAACGAGATATCACAGATGTTTTGTTTAAGTTGGGTTTTTGTTATTGTTGTTTTTAATGAAAAATTTAAAGCACGTATTATACATGTGCCGTCGTATTGAAGGAATGACACTAAAAATGTTATCTGGTCAGGTGCGTATTATTCCATCTTAAAAATGGTATTCTTTGCAATTTCATGATAAATACATAATCGCATTATAGAATTGTAGTAAGTATTATTACACATACAATAGATTGAAAATTAACAAAAATCTGAGATTTTTTGGTTTTACAAGAGCCCTCCCATAATTTGATCGACCATGAATGGTAGGTCCCACCTGTTGAGACTTAAAGGGATTACTGGATTTCTAATCTTAGATAAGTACAATAACAAACCGGGCCAAATAAAGATGACAAATAAAGCTGTCAATATTTATAAGGGTTTACATGTATACAGTTATTAGGACATCTTTATTTGAATGTCTAATTATGTGTTATGTCATGGGAATTTAAATTACCGTGCACCTGGGTCAATATAAAATTTCTAGTTGAACAAATTAGTGTTCTTTTCAAGTTAGGCTGCTATTTTTACACCTGAAAATATGGCATGTTCATTCAAAAAGCTTAAATTTGTTACCGGGGGTTATTCTGTACATTCCACTAGAAAACATAGATTATAACAGAACAGAATAGAGCAGACACTGTAATTGTACATGAAATATACATGTCACTTGGTCATGATTAAGTACACACAGAACAGATCTCTTCATAAACAAGGAAGTAATCGTGTGGTCCATGTTCAATCTGAGACATAATATAATTAAACTAAAATAATATAAATTTAAAGATGCAATACAGAAAATTTTTTCAAATCTTCACTGTACAAGTAAATATTTAGCATGCTGCTATATACGTAAACATGCTATAACCCCTAACCCCTCTGGACGGAACCATTCATCCGTATGTACTGACAGAATATCGAACAGTGCAGACCATGATCAGATGCGGTTATTTTTATTTCATCCTTTTTACGTTGCCAATATTCACGGGTGAACAAATTGACAATTGACAAATATGAAGTTTAAGTATCAAATATTAAGGGTTAAATATGAACGGAATGGTCGGGTATACTTTACGGTATGTAATTCAGGAAGATTTGTAATGATGCTACCCGGATTTTTTTTAACAATGACACAGGACTAATGTTGGTCCGTAAACGATTTGATAAAGTGTTACTTTTTCCGTCATGTGGTATGTACTCTGGAAAAAGAGAAGCGCTTAGACAATGCTTTAACAACATGTGTTCTGTATAGCGTTCGTTCAGTGGCCCACTTTTTATATATTATCACACGCAATATACAAATGGAATGAAAGCTGTCGCAGACTAATACTTATTACTAATTCATCACACTTTACCAAAGGAAACAATGCTAACAAAATCAATCACTCGTTAATAGTATCGATTTTGATGCGAATGTTGCCTTCTGCTGCAACAGCAGAACATGTGCCTAGTGACCACCTGTCATGCGCAATGGTCAGCTTGAGTACGCGCTGCCAGGAATATGTTTCTGTTTTATCACGTGTCAGAAATTGACCAATGCATCTTTGGCATATGTCTGGTTTTCCTCACAGATGTTCAGCATGGTGGTATCCTTGATAATCTTGGCACCCTTGACACTTACGACGTGAACAATGACATCGGGGCTAAATCCTGTACAGTTTTATAGGCTTGTGAAATAATAGACAAAATATACTAGTCTTGAAGCATTTTTTTACTTTTTTAAATATATTTTAAAATGAGCAGGAAATTATGTGATTGTTCAGAAAAACGCTACATGTGCAGTATAATTTATATGGTATGAAGGTGGCATTTCGATTTTTTGCAAGGGAGGCTACTCTTCATACCTTGCCAAAATTTTATAGAAAATGTTGGTCGTCAAAATGTCCGTTTTTTACTTTTTGTTAAATCATTTAATGACATTTATAAACCTGAACTTCATGGGTCGGGGGCTTTTGTTGTCTTTGAGTTTCCATACATTATACTTCCCTCCCCGCCTCATCTATCTTTTCTTTTCTTTTTTTTAAATAATAAATTAAAAATTCGTAGGTAGGAGTAATTAAAATTGCGTTCTTATTTAATACTTTTCACCGACAATACTACCTTGTTATAATAATATTTTCAGTTTACATTTATTTGTTCCGCATGTGGTACTATAGCGCCGTCCAAAAACATGAAAAAATAGCCAATACCGGATATAAATGATGATTCAAAAACAATGTTGCACTGTTGTCAACAAAATCCAGATGTTAACAATTAATTTTGAAAGTGGACTCTTGTTTCAGCGTTACTCATACAAAGTAATGTTAAATGCCCATTATGACCCTGAACTGCTTTAGATTTTATTTCTTAAAAGTTTTTCATATTTTTGTGTCCTGTTACAGTTTCAGAAACGTTACTCATTGACCATGCACTTGAAACATCTGCTTCTTTTGCTCTTAATCAGTATAGTTATAGTGATATAAGTGTTTGACTATTTTTCAAATTTTCATCTTGATATTCCACATAATTGAGCCGCGTCACGACAAAACCAAAATGGTGGGTTTGCGACCAGCATGGATCCAGACCAGCCTGTGCATCCGCGCAGTCTGATCAGGATCCATGCTGTTTTTTAACAAACCCTATTACAAATAGAGAAACTGATAGCGAACAGCATGGATCCTGATCAGACTGCGCGGATGCGCAGGCTGGTCTGGATCCATGCTGGTCGCAAACGCACTATGTTGGTTTTGTCGTGACGCGGCTCATATTGATTTGAGCAGTTACAAATTGGAAGCTGGACAAGTTATCGATCTAAGAATCTTCATTTACTATAAGAAATCAAGTAATAAGCTTGCTATAATCGGGCATGGCCACAAGGTTATACAACTTTTCATGAGTCCTGCCTTGAATCTTAGGATATTTATTCGTTAGTATAAATGATTCGTCTGTATCTGACCAATCAAATACCCCAGATCTAAGTTTTGGGTTGAGATAATTTGGCTTATTACATCTACCACTGATGTGGATTTATACTCGTTTAATATTGTTGATTAATATAGTTAAAACTTATAACTTTAACAGCTGTTATATTTCAGCATTTGTTATGACGGATACCAGTGAAATCTCCCTCGTACATAATTATCATCAAAATGGACTGATTTACCATCAAAGCAATAATATAATCGAAGTAATTTTAATTACTTGATAGATTCGTTGATGTGTTATTCTTTCCTCAACCATATCTACTTTTCTCCCCAAATTATAGATGTAGTAAATGATTTCATAGTATAGTGTTTAGATATTTTGGCAATACATGGATATTAAGGGACCTGTATTTTGCTATAAAATTGGAAGAATCATTTAGTAAAAGTTTAAAAATTTAGTTGACGTTTGTACAAACTGTTAATCTATTATCGGTTGTATCTATATTCTAATATTGGAACGAATTTAAGTTGGAAATCTGTAAAACAAGCTAGGCTTATGGGTGGATTATCAGGATAGAACAAAAAACATGTAATTTTCTATTTTTTATTATAAAGAACTGTAAAAAAGATTAACAAAACAATAAACTTTAGAACAAAATAACGTGCACTATATATCAACTAGGCTGCTAATTAACAGTGTCTAATGTTAAACACCTTCTAGCATCTATTTAGGGGACTCCAAACGGACCTGCGCCGAGTCCTAGCATGTAACTCATTTCACTAAATTAACTTTCCATTAAAACCGGAATGTATTTCATGATTGCTAATGTTTTGAGATAAAACGTAACATTTTATTCCTGTTGTTTCGATTATGATATAATTTGTCCTTAATTGTCTGGTTATAATTCTGTTAGCTGGATTAATTAGCATCACTGGCATAGATATACTACATTCCTTGGTGAATCAACGAACAAGTTATAACTCCCATGTAACGTTTCAATCTATAGTACAATAGCGTAACGTATATTACAGAGTTTGTTGGTAACGTATTAACAACAGATATATAGCTTTAATAAAGCTAAGTCCCTGAAAAGAGTGTCCATGGATTTACATAAACGTAACTCTCAAAGTTGTAAACACCATGATATCTTCGTCACAGAAGTTGTACCAAAAAGGCAGCATCTTGTAATCTCCGTAACATTAAACTCCACGTTACTGTAGACCCTTGGAGAAGAACCAAGTTGAAAGGCCCTTTTCTGGTGAGGATCACTTTACAACATCCTGAAATAACAAATGGTAAAAAAAAATAAGTAAAATATTTCGTGAATATGATATTTCAATATATTATTTATTTATTGTTGTTCTCCACCAATATTTATTGGGAATGACATTTTATCTATACAAAATGTTAATTTATTAACGCAATAAAACGTTCGTAATCGATAACCACCTGATGGGCATCAAATTAGTGTCAGTATATATTTACTGTCAGGTACTCGAGTTACAAACCGTACCTAATCAGGGATGACAGAGTGTACTGCTATACAAAAGAAAGATGATTTTCGACGTGATAAAAGTGTACATTACAATTAAGAACACCTGTATGAAATACATAAACGCTACACAGGTTCTTTGCAGACGCACTGGCGCCGTGATGGAATGAAAAATATTTACAATCAGATACCTATGGTTTCTTGAAAATAAATCGAAAACGCCTAGTCAGATTTTAATTTTATACAATATTCTCTTTCACAAAATTTTAGATGAAGCGATATCATGATATTTTATCAAGACTTACCAAAATTTAAAAACTCTTGAGCGGAGTCTTGGCATGTGTTTATTTGGATACTGGTCTCTCTATCTCGCAGTCGGAGTCTTCCATACTGACAATATTCTGAAGAAAATAAATGATAAAAATATTAAATAAGATGAATAATGAATTTTAATAAAAGAATATACATTTGTATAGTTAATTTCCTTCTCTGAAATTCTTAATTAGAAGTAAATCATAAAAATAAATGTGCTTAATAATTAATTAATTCAATTATGTACTATTTCAAAGCTGATTTATTCTATAAAAATCCAAATGACAGTAAGCATTGATCTGAAAGTAAAAAAAAAAGTAGAGTTCGAAACTTACCTCAGTCTGGTTTTGCGCCACCTTTTCCATCAATGGTTCTCTTGGCGTTGAATTAAAGACAACAGGTTGGAAATCTAGTGATAGTTCCAAGTCGTAGATGTAGTCAATTACATGCTGGAGAAGCTGGGTCTTGGAGATTTTCTTGTCGTCGGGAATACTGGGTACGAGCTCCTTTAACTTCATAAAGCAAGCAGCCATCTCCCCGTCGTCCAGCTTTGGCTTATTAATCCTGAACATATCTCCCTTCAAACCGATTTCTGTGTTTCTGGTAAGTCCTTGTGTAACAGCCTTCATTTTTATTAAGTTGTTAACTGGTTAATATCCAAGTGAAATAGAATATATAATATTTTTCTCGTTAGAGCAAGTGTATCTCTGAACAGTCTAGCTAGTTCTGATACTACAACAAGAGCGTGTGAATATTTTATAGGAAACAGATAGTAAATATCGGAGTGAGCGAAGCTCCGCCTACTAGCGCGATCGTGAGTGGTTATCAACTAATGTCTGACACCTATCTGAAAATGTCGCCCAATCAGATTGGAGTAAAGTTAATTTTGATTTGTCGCTTACCCCACCTATCAATAATTCAATTAAATCCTTATCGCGGTAATTATCGATTATGTCATGAACCATTGGCATGTTTAGTGAAATACAGAATAAGCGTGGTTTCAATGTCTGTCACCTTTCACTTATTTTGACATGCTTGCTTTCCTGTTATGTTCAATAACGCAATATAGAAATAACATTATAATAATATATATTCCATACATTAAATCAACAGACAAATTGTTTTAAAGGCTATTTGTCCGATTTTTTTATTCCTTAAGCTGTTGTTTTCCTGTGATTGTTAAAAAAATGAACATTTTATGCTTGTTACATATAAGAAATACTTTTTAAGAAACATGTTTAACAATGGTCGGTTAAAAGTCTTTTTTTCTTCATTTTGTTGTTTTTCCTTTTTTATGGCCACACAAATCAAAAGCATTATCGTGTGTTATATTTAACAACATATTTTTCTCATACATATTTAGTTTTATGCATAATATATCAAGTCTGTATAAGTATAGGGCATTCCGAACACCTGCATACTAAAGAAACAACTACTTCATAATTCCTATACAAAATCCTCAGCTGAGCCTCAGACAGTACGGCGCCGAGATTTGTGACGTCACCCATTCATTAAAACATATACTCTGTCTAACTGGGCGCCTTACGGGCGGTCGCTACAGTTACCGACCTGTCAATCAAATACTACTTCAAAGACGCCGCGCTCAAGCACTTGATAAATTGCATTAAAATTCGTCACCTCTCGCCTATTGATACTTCACACTTTATACACCTGTGTAACAGTATAATTCATTTTAAGTTTTGTGAACATGTTTTACGATGTAGTCGGCGCCGACCGTCTTATAAGATTAACTTAAGTAAATACATGTCTTGGGAACGATTTCCTTATATTGGTATGCGCATTCCTGTACACAAGTTAAATGTCCTGTCATTGAATGTGCAATGCACCATTAACAAACAACTCTGACAGTTTGATGACAAATTTTCTTCCGCTGAATAAGGACACTTAGTCAATCACCAACTTTAAAATCATCGTTATGCTAATTGTAGCCTTAACAAAACAAAAACAAAATGTTCACAAAAGGGGAAATTAAGATATTAATTTATGATAATTATATTGAAAATGAGCAATGATTGTATTATGATATGTAAAATGTTCTGTTCACATGGTTCAGGAGAAAGTGACGGCCAGTAAGTGAGCGAATTCATTCCCACCCCCGACAGCTACGCCCACAACTCTAACATCATTACAAAAAGTGACTAACGAAAAGTTGCTACTGTCTCAAAATGGTTGCAAGAGGAATTTATTTATTTGATTGTTAAATAAATAGTATGAAACTGAAAAATGACGTGTTGCAATTATGGGCAGTTTCGAAATACCACCTGTTTTTATTTTGTACAGACAAGTACCTACTCAACGATATTTTGAATAATTATTCCTGTTGTCTAATACAAAAGGAAAAGAAAGGCGTTCATTATTTATTCGAAACTTAAATAAATTCCTACAGGTGTTAGAAATACACACTCCTTTTGGAAATTAGATAAGTCTATAAATTAAGCATTAACAGTAGTGTTTAAGGATAATATGGACGCGTTTGAAAAATGAAGATTAAAGTATTTATCAACTAATCGTCGTATTTTAGGATTTTTTTTTAATGTTTATGAGATGTTGGTTGTTTTTTTTTTATTTGATAGAATATCTCCGGTTTTTGGCGCGCTGTTAGTATTTTTTCTGACGGAAAGACAAACAATGAAAATAAAGTCCGACGTTGTATTTAATTGATTTTTATCTCAACTTTTAATTCTTTATTTCTATATTTTTGCAATGTGAAGAAGGACACAAATGTACGAATACCCAAAATATAGTTTTGCTTTTTTGTGTGTGACTTTGCTATTTATATCTTCAGTTATAGGGTGAGGACGTTGCCGCTCCTCAACCACGTGCGGGTCGTGCAGCTGATTCGCGTTTTACATTTTTTTTTATTTTTGAAAAACATTTTTGCGCCAATTAGATGTTATAATCATGTACTTTTCTATATCAGGTGACAGATGATAGTTTGTAACGTGCGCTTTGATTTTTGTTCTTCCTTCAGCAATACTTCCGGTTCAATACCCCGAGCATTAGTTCAACCCGATATGGGCCTTAACATCTTACATCATTATTATTACATCTATGTTCAGAAAAATAAAAAGTAACAAGTGGGAATGTTAGCACAATACAATATATATTTAATGCGATACGTTTTAAGCAAAAACTCCAGTTACGGGTATGTTACCGCGCCAGGAATGGAAAGCATCTGTGCTTGCAAAAATAGGGGGTAAGGGACAAAGGCAAAGGGGGGACAGCTGAGCCACACATGTTACAGATGGGACTGGTGTAACGAACACAGATTGTATATTGATCATAAAGCCTGGTGCCATACGCCTTAATACGTTGGGGTTATTGGATGAAATTGGTCAACATATGGGGGATTGCGTGCCATATTGCCCAGGAAGAATATTTTGGCTGACAATTTTAAAATGACAGGTTTATGTCAGTGTTTGAACCAAACTCAAAACCCGGATTGTTACTCATTTCAAAAGAAGAAAAAATGCTACAACCTTCTGAAAGACAGTGTTTATATTCCCATGAAACATTTTTCTTTCAGATTAGGATAGAAAGGTAAACGTATTGCTATCATTTGTTTAGGTGGTCCAAATTAATTCTGTTTGGACAAGGTATTTACTTACCAAATCCTGGAAAAGCTTGAAAGACAAATACTAATGTCTATTGCACTTCGCCGTGGGCAAATAATAATTAACATTGTAAACATAATGGTCAGTGCAGGTGCACAATTTGACCAGTCCAGTGGAGCGGTCCGTGAGAGTTTTCCCACGGCATTTTGTCGACGTTTTATTCGTTTTTGTCACTTATTATTAGGCCGATAAAACATTTGTTTCCTGATCACGAATGAAATCTTTGATACATGTATATGAACCTAAATATTTGTAAAGTTCTTACGACAATGTTGCCCAGACCATTGCCAGGGTGAAATAAGTCTTATAAGCCCATGATGACATGATATAGATAACAAATAGTGTACATGTTAATGTGCTACAAGTCGTTCATTTGTACCTTTAATCTACTGGATAATTTATAGAAATGATCCGTAAGGTTGTGTATAACAGTAAAAAAAATATTTTTGATTTATCATCACAATTACATACGTATAAAACAATTTAACAATCTAATATAACGTGAATCTTGGTAAATTAAATACGCCATCTCTTATCAAAATATATCTATAATATTATTTAGAGAATAAACCATAATTAATTGAATAATTATGTTACTGTAGTTCTAAAAGAAAGCCCAAATGTTATGAATATGAGTTTTCTGCTGAAAGCCATTTTCTTGTTGAAACTCGGAGAAAGAGAAAGCGTTATGACACTTAAATGTGCATACTATTTAAAGTATAATAAAAATTTTAAAAAAGATAGAAATTCGTTGATACAGATAGTGTATTCTTAGCCTTATCGTGATTCTGCTGACTTTCATCTCCGATCTTAGACCATTTAATAGTTTGACAAATACCAAAACAAGTAATTAAAAACAATTATTATGGAAACGGAATTTAATTTATGATTTTATCAGACTGGAAATCAGATGGCGTAATATCTGATTATACAGGTACCTATAATTGTTTGCCTGCGGAAAAAGGAAAGTAATTATCAATTTGAAAATGCATTGGCGCTATATTTACAGATCTTAAGAAAGATTTGTGCAAATGTTTTGACATGACAGTATATATTTATGTCCAAATTTAATCAATAAACACAATCAAATTACAAGAGAAAATTTTATGACCATAAGAACGGCCAATTTTGTCGGCACACCTGTGGAATTTGACCAGCGATTGTTATCGACAGCGTTCTTATTGTCTGGTCTGAACAAGAATATTAATGTCAATAAATGTCAGTTTTCTAATTAATATCCTTATTTTAATAAATGCGAGTTACTACTGTAGCGTGACGGTCAATCGGATTGCCTAATGTTACTTATCTTTGTACTCTGTTTTTATCAGTGAAAAAGAAAGAAAAATATTATATTAAATGAAAAAGGGTTTAAAGTCTTCTGTTGTGTGATTTATTTCTGATCATTTGTTACTGTGATATACCACGTGCAAATAGTTAATTAACATTACAGACTACTTTGGTCAAACAGTCGGAAGAATGATCGAACCTCGCACTACTGTGATGATTAATTAACCTTCTTTTTGAAATGCCTTCCACTACCCCCAACTACCGGGACAAGTCATGACCATAAATGGTCAAATATAACTCCTGAAACAAATGTCGTCTGCCGAGTAAGGTCGAAATCCTTTAACGACTATAGGAAACATTTGTTTACCCTACAGATAACGAACTGAAGTGTTTCGATTCATTATACCCCAAAATTTCAAGAATTTATTGTCATTAGAGACAGAAATTCCCATGATTAATATTTTCCGTCTGTTTACCACCATCTGGGACACTTATATCAATAACAAAGAACAATTAAACATACCACTTATGTCATTGAAAATTTCACAATTGTTAGTGTGTTGTACTGTCATGATTTAGTAAGATTTCTCCAAATATACTTCTGTAACAAGGGCCGTGCACTTGAAGATGTACCGAGATACTTAAGACTCGTTTATTTCACACTGTTAACCGCTTTAGATAATCATTATATCAAATAACAGATGTTGAAAAGAAAACTGACCAAAGTCATCTTGCTATATCAACGATCGAAAGTGACTGATGTCATTTCCTCTTCAGTGTGAAATTTTCGTTAAGTTAAACATTCAACTATGACCTTATATACATTATTGTCTATATTTGCCGATGAAATAAAAATAAACTCGTATCAACCGGAGAGAAAAAAAGAAGACTTCATAAAGGCTGTTGAAAAAGGGCGCACTACATGCAGAGGGAATGCCTTACGGTGTTACAATAATATTATTGATAATTTATTGGCATGCATTTTGGCGCATTTTTGCTGGAAATAATTGTGGGCATGGCTCAGCTGCACCTCATATCATGCCGGTATCTGTCTTAGATTTGACTGCCAGTATATCTCTCTTCGGACAAAGAGAATATAGCTCGCACGTGCTTCACGTGTTATGTATAACCGACAGCTGTACCTCTCATTAGGGACTGACTGAGTATAGTTGTTCCCAATTGATCAGATATAATGAGCACATATGCAGGTGACGTTGTCCTATAAGAAAATGCACGCGTATTCCATAACTTTTCCTTGCGCGGGAATTCCACATCTTGTTTTCAGATTTCTCAATCCCTGTATTGTTATTGAACAGCACATGTTATCATAAAGGATTTTTTCTTATCTTCAAAACCGCCATCTGACAAAAAAAAAAAGGAACAACAAAACATGTATCGGAATTTTCCTTTGTGACTCGTTCTTTAAGATGATTGAAATTAACAATTGTAAAATCGATTTACCCTGTAAAACATATGTTGTATTCCTAAATTTTATGACTTTACCAATCGGTGTTGTTCATTTAATTTTAGTATAAAAACAATTTCCAAAAACAGCAGACGGCATTACCAGACGACAAAATTGAGCGCGAGCTCAGACCAGATTTTGGGTACATCTGTCTGGTACGTCTGTGGAGGAATTACGAAGGGCAAGCAGTATAGTTGGGTAGCAGACGGATAGGTAGGTGGCAGACGGATAGGCCCTGAAAACAGCTGGACGGAAACAGGTGATGGGTGGGGTGATAAGTCACTGTCAGAGATTTCAAAATCTGTTCTGACCTCGAGTACTTCCAATTTTACTGCCGCATTGTACTAAAATATTAATAGCACGAAGGTTAAACGCCAGCCGTGGACATATGTTCTTGCTTTTCAATATTCTTAAAACATAAACGAAAAGAAAGTAATTTCTATTTGGCGGATGTTACCCTTAAACTTTGAAATAACAAGGAAGGGAATAAGTTCATAATAAACTTCCTTTTAATTTTTCAAAGACTTCCATTAAACTCTATTTAAATGTAAAATTTTACGTCGAGGACAAAATTTTACGCGTATTCATAACATCCAATTATATTGCAGCAAATTTTATCACCCGTTTACATCTGCAACACACGGTCGTTATCTATGTCCGTAACGACTATCTTACTATAACAATATCGTTATCATCTCCATCTAAACAATCTGAGATTATCTTAAAGCTACAGGTGGATGTTATCGGACCCCTGCATACTTAAAATTATGTCCGTGTTATAATAAGCGATTTATTCTGTTTAACTTCGTTGATTTTCATCAATAATGAATAAGGAGGAAGAAAAGTCAGTCGTACGATAATAAAGAGATAGCGAATTTGTTAAAAGAAACAATCGATGAAAGGACCGTTTTTTTTGTCGTGCTAAAATAACATAAAACAAAAAAATCGCATTTTTGTGCTATTCTTAGCCTGATTGAGTGAATAGCTTTACAACATTTTCAATATTTGGTCATTTTTCACTATTTGAATAATAATTCTGGAAATAAAACGGAGAACACGAATGATCTGAAATCTTGCTTACAAGTTATTTAAGTCCCTTTAAATGCTATTGACCCTTATTTTGCTGACGACTACAAAATCATCCCATGCGATCAGTGCAGAACTAGACCAGCCGGTACAAACCATGATGAGCCCGCGTCCTCGCGTCAGTTCGAATTCCTTTGGCCAATAAGAAATCAGATAATTAATATTATCATATTATTATTATATGATAATAATCGGGTGATTTCGCTCACATTACTTTCTCATGTAAAACATTTTGAACACCTCGCCGATTATCATGAATCATCTCGGAAATTCCGTTAGAAATGTCTTCAGTGTATGAGAGTATGTTAGAGAGTGGCGTTAGCATAAGTCGGGAGATATGCCGAGCAAGGTATTTTACCTTAAATAATTTGAAAAATTGTAGCTTTCAAAAACGCTCATTGAAAGCAAGGTCCTTCAAATAGAAAGACCCTGCTGAAAGAAATGAAAATGTCATAACATGAGAATTTTTACCAAATTAGTATCAATAAATTTGAACCAAAGCACCATGTGTCATCACGTAACATTTTCAGACAATTTACGAGAGAATTTTTTTTTTTTGATATATATCACTGTATAAGAGACTACTGCATTGAGTCGTTGAATAGTTCTTAAAACAAATTGTATAATTGTGTTGAAATAAAAATATGATTAAAAATCGTGATTTTTTTTGTAATAAAAAAAATCATAAAAAAGTAAATATACTCTGAGAAACGATAAAGACAATTTTGCTTGAAGACCAACATTTTTTAGGTAGGAAGGGAGTCCCCGTGGGACAAAGATATGGGGCTGCGGCATGGAATTTCATAGAGTGAATTTCATTTCCCTACAGAAACTTCTATTCCATGTAGAGTACAAATTATACGGAAAACGAAACGCAATGTATAATGTAGCTAAAGACACTGTTTACGTGAAATAACGTCTATACCAATGTTTTATCTTAAAATGTATTGAGACTAACAAGTCTTTTGTTACTAAATGCAGATCTGAAACTGATTGCATTATACATGTTTTTACATAATAAGTGTACGCTAGACTTAATAACTCAGTCGGTCTTGTAGATTCGATTCCGGGCTGGCTAACTAAAATTACTAGTATTTCGACCGAGACTTTAAATCGAGGTCCTGTGTATAAGTGCTTAAATACTAAGTTTTGGCAAATCGGGACATCTTTCTGTATCCTGCACTATCCGTGGCAACTGGCGAGTATTAGTATTAATGAATTCGAACATTAAGTGCAAACAGCGTAAGTACTTGTCATGTTTGTGTGGAGGCTGATATACGATATACAAGTAAAATAAGTCACTTTAGTACACAATATGTACAGACATTTGACTTGTATTTTATTTATTTTTTTCGAAATATTATTAGATTTTAATCACTTTTGGACTGGCAACTGCACGAATGTAGATGAAAGTTATTTTATCATAGAAATTTGGTAAACATCCAGGACAACAAAACTGAAAGTTACAGAGACTGTATCTGGCGACAGACGACATTATATGATGTATATTTTTGTTTTGAAAACAGAAGATGCAGACTAGTGTAAGCGCCAATCGTCAGATGAGTACATCTGGATGCAGGGTGGAACAATTGAAACGAAAGTGTATTTAGGTGCAAGTCTTGAATGATGTTGACAAATGGTATATTTGTGGCGAGACCGCAGTACTCTAGGCGTGCAAGATGCCATATATGGAAAAGGTTAAATTGTCGCTTTTAAATGACATATTCAACAGGAATTACTGAATGAAGTCAATGTAGTTTCAGAGTAAACAAAGTCTCTTATTTTCCCCAAAATATCTATATTTTATTTTCATTTATTACTGTTTTCTTCTAGCAGATTATCACAATCTAACATCATAGAAGAAGAAGGTGAGGAGGAAAATAAGAAATACAAGAAGTAGAATCATTTTCACATGCTTAACCAGTTACCTTGCTGCAAACAATATTATTTTTGATTTTTATGAAGAATATCAGTGTTACAAAACATACATTAAGCAAGATTGTCAAGAAGTTCTTTCACGCTCATTTTATTCAAATAAATACTACGAGGGAAGTTCAATAAGTCGGCAGAACTTGATATTATTTCATACAGTTTAAGATTTTCTTCTTTCATTTTGTTTAGTGTAAACCTTTGTTAGTTCAATGATAACAGCCGTTCAGTCAATATGTACATTTTTATCTTACGTTTTGTTTGAAAACCAAAAATAGAAAGTCAGAATATTGAGTTCAGAGCAGTCATAAAATTACACACTAAGACACTAAGGAGGGGATAAATGAGAAGAATATACTATGCCAATCTCATTAAACCATAGAAAAATAAACAAAAGGGAAAGTTGGTGTCCCTTTACATTCTAATGCCCCTGAGCACAAGCCCAGAAGTGCATAAGCGGCCATTCGGGAGTTTAAGTTTGAGCAGGTAAATCACATGCCATGTCCCCAAGTGGTTTCTGTTTCGAAATTTGAAATGCCAATAACAGATGCTTGGTTTTGGAACAACGGCATGTATGCTGGAAATAAGACCAAATGCATTGAAGTAAAATGCGACCATCGTTAAACCCCGACTTCAACGAACGTATTGAACTCCCCTATATGTTGTGCCATTTAAACGATGGCGAGTGAACAACACTTTTTCCATTCCTATTTTTTAAAACAAATAACATACGCACACGGTACTTAAATGTCATTTAATGTAAAAGTTGTCATTGATAATTAGATGACGTTTGACATTGTCTCCATTTTCCACGAACTGTATTGACAAGGTATATGTACAGGAGAAAACAACAAATCTAAACATGCATTTACATTGAAACAAATCAGTTTTGTGAACAAACTTGAACAACTTAACAACAACATACTTCGTGACATAAAAAGAAGCCAGAAAGAGAATTTATGAAGATATCGTAGTTAAGGACTGATTTTTTTGACGTGAAGAATTATGCCATGGTAATAAATTTTATAGAAACCAGAAATCTTAGTTAAAAAACTGTTAAAGAACTGGCAATGCACATTCTTGAGTGTAAATCTGTTTCTAAAAAGAATGAATGATATGCACTAATTTTCTGTTTCTTATCGTTTTATATTATCTAAACTGTCTTCCTCTTTCATGTTTTTAGCTTAAAACCCTTTTCCTTTATGGTTTTCATTAGAAAATATCGAAGCTCGGCGCCAGAAACTCCTGGCTCAAAACAGACTACATCTGTGAATCGTATAATACATATAGCTAACATACGGTAATAGATAAAATGATAAAACATAAGTTTGATGCCACCTGCGCACGTTTTAGTTGGCGCCAAGCAGTCTGTGCAACGTCTGAAGAACTGTAAAAAGTCAAATGGAAGCCGAATGTTGAACATGTCCCGCCAGGTGAGACCTATGTGAAATAACGTTTTCGTCTCAAATTATTGGCAGCCCTTGTACCGTGAGTAATGTTTTACACCATATGACCATATTTATCTAACTTTTTCAACTTTATGTTTCAAACACACGTGTGCTTTGGTATTTCCTTTTATATTTTATTTTATTTATGACCAGGCCAAAAACAGCGTACAATTACGGTATGTTGTTTGACTCGCTCCTTCAAAGAAAAGGGATACAAAGTTGTTATTTTTTATTTTCATATATTGTTGGGTTTTTTTCCGGTGAATAAAAAAAGAACACATTCGTACAGGAATATTTTGAATGTAGATGTACGTTTTGACAATAACGTGCTAGTTTGAGTATACATGCAAAGACAGAGAAACCATATCCGGCGAGGTGTTTCTTATGTCATCAACAACCATACACGTCTCGAAAATTGTTACCAAGCAATGTCGTGCACGAGTTAATTAGTCTTCATAAAATGACAATGCACTCTTCTTTCCGTTTATCACTCAAATATTGAAACAGTTAATAGAGATAAGAAATAAAATAAAATAAAAAAAAATTAAAAAACTTTTGATAGTATACATTTTTAATGACGTCACCATAGATTTTAAAATCGTGACCTTTTATATTTTAAAGAAATACGCAATTGTTTTATTGCATTTTGTTTTTCAAAAAAGCTAGGCCATTTGACAAAATATGTTTACAAATATAAAAGTATATGTACTTAGAACCACTGTAACAAAATGATGGTATATAAGTGCTCAATCTACATATGCAAAACATATATAAACTTATCTTGACTGGAAATAAATACGAATAAAAATTTATTAGACAGTCGATCCCTGACAAGGTCATTTCATACCGGATAGGAAACAAACAATATACAGAAATTATGTTTTTTCCCTCTATTTCTTAAAAAAACCTAAATTTCCAGTTTCTGATATAGATAAAATAGGGCGGTTTCAATATATAGAGACACCTGTGCCGGATTACTTTCGGCGCCTGAACGTCTACTTCATGGCTGTAGCAAATTCTGTAAGGCTTCACAAACCTAACAAGTTTCGGCTATGAAGGAATCGACCAGGTGATACATTATCGGTTTACCAGTAAAACAATCAAGTGTTATTGTTCATTAGCTTCTTTTTGAAATTTTCATATTCCAGGAAATAGTATGGCATGTTGTGTTTTTTTGTTTCTTTTTAGTGTATTGATGTAAGCTATACAAGTCAATAAAGAAAATGTAAGTATTTTGTTTGAAGTCTCACGTGAAAGTGATAGTTTTGACTGAGTAACATATCTGCTAGAAATGGGAATGGTTTAAACATAGGCACTTTATCTGGGTTTGAACTACGTTAATGGCACACTTGATTGTATTAAATTTATATCGAATACAGCGATGAAATATTTTAAAATTTAGCACACAATAAATTGTAACATTAGCTTTTTTAAAAAGTGCAGTATAGATCACAACCATTTTAAGAAAAAAATAAAACAAAACAGAACATGACTCTTTTTACATATTGGCAGCACAAGAGTATGCAATATATAAAACATGTCTATAGTCATACATTTACTAACATGGCATCTGAGCAACATCAAAAGTAATGTCAATATTTATATTGTATTGTTCAGACAGATTGTAAATACAGATATAGATCTGTGATGACATTTTGTTACAACCTAAAACCTTGTCTAATGCCCTTCATGGTTTCTTAACACATTTTGTTAAATAATGCACTTTTAGACCGGGGTCAAATATCCTAGGGGAGAGGACAATTGCCCAAATACCAAATATCACTTGGACCTCACTTTTAAATCATATTTATAGGTACATTTATAATTGAATCGACTTATCTCTCCACGAATAAGTTTACCATGCTCAATGGCCCGTGCTTTTCTTCTAAACCGTGCTCGACAGATGGAACTTAAAGGTTTCCGTACTTTTTTTAAGATATACTATGCTCATCTTTCTGTGAAAAAATTTAATCACAGAAATTTGTTGAAATCTATGAAATTCTTACTGAATATGTCTAACTTGAATAAAAGTATGAATAAAATGTGTATGGGAAGCAGCATTCCCTGATACTGGGCAAGTAAAGTTGGTCTTTTCTTAAAAAAACTGCCAGTTTTTTTAATGACACTATATATTCATATTGTGACCACCTATAGTTTGTAGAATTTTTAACATAATATATCTACTTTGTATGAAGTCAAAACCTTTTTATTTTATGTTAAAAAGAGTCTGTGTAGCAATTATCAATATTTTCGAATATCAAATTTGAGCATAGTATATCTTTAAGTAAGTTAGTAAAATTCTAGTTAAACTTATCTCATTCTATAAATGTGTAATTTATAGTTCTGATATTATAACAATAAATGCATAATCTTTATTGCAATGGGTCATTATGAAATTCTGGCAAAAGTAATCCATTTAATGTGTTATGGATGTCTTTTTTGACATTTGACACGTGACAGTTATGTATACTTATATAGTATACCTATAATAAAACGTATATTATATTAGTATATTCATATCATACTAAGATTTGATATAGTGGTCTTGTAAGGTCATTCTAAAAATATACATCTTTATACGATTTCTGTCGTGCTAATTTTTAGACTATCGTTAATTGGCTCGTAACTGTTGCATTAAAAGCAATAAGACCGTAAGTGCCATGGTTTATTTAGCTAAAAATAATATAATAGTGGGCAAAAGCTCAACCATGAAATTTGTAGTTGGGACAAGAAATTTGCAAATTATGCAAATGTCATGAACGAGCATTTAAAGAGTTTTTGTATCTGTGTGGACGGGGGGGGGGGGGTTGTTCTTCCTCCCTTTTTAGGTATTATTATATACATAACAAGATGCTTATTTTATAAAAGGTGGCGTCACGTGTACACCATACATTGACTTAACCTTGACACGACTACTGTGTACAGACAGGGTAATAAATGTTAATGACTACGATATGTCCAGATTACTTGTTTGATTGACATTCATGTTGTCGTCATGTGACACGTCATTATGTTTACACTCATTTCATCTTTTGTAATGCCGCACATTTCATTTCCTAACAGTGACTGTGCAAAGCAAGCAGGACATTATTTTTTATAACCCATGTTGTTTTTTTAGTAAAGGGAATACACAGACTTCCTATAATTCTCTCGTTGCATCCTATATGAACACTTGTATAAATTAAAGGTATTTCATAAGTTTTCACAAAATTGTATAAACGTTTTTATGATGACATCACCTATTATTTTATTGATATGAGTTCATGATACTATAAGGACAAATTATAGCCAAATGTATAAGAAGAAGAACATTTAGTTGTCACTTAAACTACAAGTTTCTCGTGGTTTACATACAAATGTATATACAAGCATACATATAAGGAATAAAAAAAATAAACATATGACTACAATGAGCATCTGCAAGGAAGTAATATTCAACATCACCTGCGTAGATGAGTAAAAATCTATTCAAATCATAAACAAAGCATCCAAATAAATCATTAAAGCTGTTTTACAGTTGCAATTTCCCTTTTTGTAACGAAATGCGTTTACATCCTTTCGCATTTCATTATTTTCATTACAAAATCTGTATTTTTGTTCTGTTCAACAAAGCTCTTTTGAAACTTAGTGTAAAGCTATGTTAGTAGACGCTTCAAAATGTATACTCTATACAAGTACTACCACAGTGTTTTATTTTCTGAGAAAAAAATAAGCAAAGAAAAGCAACAAATCACTTTATGCACCTGATCTTAAATCATACACATAAAACGTTCGATAACAAATTATTCCAATGCTTTTAAAACAGTGATTTCAGTCGTATGACAAAATTTCACAAACATCATTCAACTGAGATAATAATGTACGGCTCTGAAGTTTGGGGAATTTACAAAATTGCAGAAGTTGATAAACTACATTACAAATTTTGCAAATATGTGTTAGGGGTCCGTCCTTCTACATCAAATGCAGCCGTTTTGGGAGAATTAGGCAGATTTCCATTAGCATTACAATGTAAACAAAGATCATTAAAATATTTCATTAATATACTGAATAAGCAGAATTCTTTGATGTACAGTGTTATGATAGATCAATTTACTTTGCATGAAAGAAATGATATAAATACTACACGTTCATATGTATGGTGTAAATCTATAAAAACTATGTTAGATAATCTTGGATATGGATTTTTGTATAATAATTTGAACGTAAACTTGTTCTCAATAGATAGCTTAACTCAAAGACTTAAAGATCAATATGTCCAGGAATGGAATGACTTAATATGTAACCAACCTAAATTGAATTATTATAAATTATTCAAAACAGAGTTCAAATTTGAAAAATACATTGTTGATATTGTTAAAGATACACACAGAATACAGTTGACTAAATTTAGATTAAGTGCTCATTGTCTAGAAATAGAAGTTAGTAGATTTAATAATATACCTAGGTCGGAACGTAAATGTAAGATGTGTAATCAAAATGTTTGTGAATCAGAATATCATTTTTTACTTTGTTGTCCAAAGTACAACGAACTACGCATAAAATACAATATTTGATCAACTTGGCCTAGTATAAATAAATTTGTCTCAGTTATGTCTAGCCAAAACACCAATGCATTGAGAAGAGTGTCAAAATTTTTGTATGACAGTTTTAGACTAAGAGAAGAAAGTTTAAACATTTTAGCTGCTTCATAGTAAAATCTTTGTATTTCAAAAGAATATAGATATAATACCACTATTATCATAATCAAGAATTTTTGTTCAGTTCGCACATAACTCATTAACTTGTGATTTTGTATTGTATGAATTGCAAAATTGTAAAGATATTGTCTTGATCTTTATTTGTATGTATGTTTGTATATATATGGCCAAAGGTTTTTGTACTGATTTGCCAATAAAGTTTGAACTTTGAATAATAATAATAATAATAATAATAATAATAATAATAATAATAATAATAATAATAATAATAATAATAATAATAATAATAATAATAATAATAATAATTACAATAATAATAATAATAATAATAATAATAATAATAAGAAGAAGAAGAAGAAGAAGAAGAAAAAGAATTGCTAATATTCTGTCATTTTCAGAGAGCCCAAATATAGTTTTATTCCTGACATGAGTTTAAAATCGTATTTATACGTATAAATGAATTGAACTAGTTAATCGTACAGATTAAGATTTATCTACCTCTAATAACGTATAAATTTAAATTTGCATCGTTTGCAAAATACGGAAAGTATATTATGCATTCTTTGCATGCCCATCTTTGCTACATGATAGAAAACATAATCGCTGTTCCAACACTAATGAACTTACCAGCTGTTCTGAGACACGTGCTTTGTTTACGTTTGGCAATGAACACAAACGAATAAATTCTTTTTATTCAACATACCATTTTCTGACGGACACTAAGGCAGGTGTATGTACGGCACAAACATGCTGATTATTCATATAAATATATCTATATATATATATAGTACAAGTCATCTGTACTGCACGTGTGACTTTACTTTCTATACATGTATTTTAACCAATGATAAAAATATTTGCGCGATGTTTGAGTCATAAGACCACAGAATTCTGATCTACATTGATATATGATCAGCGTCATTTATATACATGTGTAGATGTCCTTGTGTTTAAGTTAGTAAATAACTACAATAGTAAATAACTACAATCATTAATTGTGTCCACTTAAAAGAAAGAGTTCATTAGTACATCGTATATGATATTATAATAAGCATTTTTACTACTAGGATATAACTATAATTATTCATATTAATTATCATTATTTTTCATTTAATTAATACATTAAATAATTGTCATTATACTTCGTATCATGACGAAGGACAAAACCCCACACGTCAAAACCCAACAGAGTGGACAAAACCCCACACCTTTTTTATAAAGTGGACATACTTTTATAGGTGTGGGGTTTTGTCCACTCTATGAAAGTCATGTGTGGTGTTTAGTTCATTCTATATTTTAATATTATCATATGATAAACGTTCTAAGATTGGTTCTGTGAGCCCTTGTTCGTTTTTTTATATACTAAAGTGATTTGTCGGATACGAATCTGGAACTTAAACTTTAACTTGAACTAGAACATTACTTTTGCACTCGTCAGATGGCGTACATCGGGAATTAAGTTCACACCATCAGATAATTTATATATTAAACTTCGGAAACTTTGATAAATCATTTCCTACTTTAAATCTGACGTTAGAGATTACTCAAATTTTTGGAGACAGGACTCTTTCCCACCATATACGGATAAAAAATCCCTAAAATACCACTTACCGGATACACAATCGATGTCTGTACAAAACCCAGACTACCGGGCGACAGTCTTAAGACGTAGCGAGTACAGTTATGTTTACTTCAATCAAAATCTATTTAAATCTGAGCAATCAAGTGTGTGACAATAATAAAGTTAAATGCCTGAAAAGATACAATTCAAAAATTGTGGTTTTCTCACAGATAAGAAAACACAATTGCCACTCTACAAGGTGTTCAAAATGATAATACTGATAATCATGATAATGGGTAGGTTGCAAAAAGAGTTATGTTACCTTGTAATTGTGTGTCGAACGGGCGCAGACACACAGGCGGGTAGGTTTGTCGCACGAGGGACCACGAGGAATGTTTGCCGTTAATAGATGAACCTAAATGACGACTTAATTGGTTTATTGGATACAGCTGACTTAGTTAGGAAACAAACAAAATATTGCTGACTTGAATTATTGGTTTTGTAGAACATGAGATTGAAGCACTATATATAGTGAACTTTACCGCAATGAAAATTGATACATATTTGGACCAAATGTACTTTATCGGTGTTGTTGCGACGTAAAACCCAATCTAAATTAAAATAAAATAAGATAAAATAAATGGACTTTACCAATTAATCCATTTCTCATACTGAGTATCAAATAATGCAGAACAAATGTTAAAAAACAGAACAGAACAGAACTTTTTTATTTCCGTAACTTATACAACACACCATCTCGTTACCATATACATGTTAAAATATAAGTAGCTAATCACATGATTTGGTTTAAAATAAATTTGAGAATAATGTCAAGGGAAAGCAAGCGTCTAGTGATGTTGCCACAGGAAGTAGCCTGCACAATTTAGACCAGACCTACGTGTCTCTGTATCCACCAATCAGCTTGCAGAAACGTTTCTAGGAAGTGCACTAGCAATAAAAATGCAACAACAAGAGTTAAGTGTATACTTGATGACTGGCGTCAAGTAGGAAGAAATAAGTCACGTGTAGACATGTTGTCACCATCAGCAACAACAACATCCTGAAACTGAAGCATGCTGTTGATAGTGTTGCCAAATATGGTTTAGGTAAAGAGTTCCGTTCACTTAAAATATGTCCTCCATTCTAAAAAATGCCCTTCATTCAAATTAAAACAACAATCTGCCAGAACGAAATTCATGAAAGATCGTTTGATAAAATGCGGTTAATGTAGAAGTATGCACTGCTGAAAATGAACGGATGAATACAAAAATTAAAGTCGGTCATGTGCTGGTTAAACAAATCTCTTATATAATAAGCTACAAAGTAGGTTTACTTGATGCTTGTTTCATATCGCGTCTCTACCATCAAAGATCAAGTTGTTGGTGCGTTTGTCCCCCCTTCTCTCATGATAGTTATTAGTTTTCCCTTTTATAAATACCTAAAAATGATGTTGTATGACAATGTTATGTGTCGCTTTACAAAGATATACCACTGTTTTTTATGTTAGTCATGTAATACTTAATAATGATAAATTCTGTTCTAAAATCAGTTTCATTTAAAAAGTATGTCTTTAAGAAATAGTTTACAATAGTCTTCTTGAATGAGAAAAACTGTCCGAATGTTGTAAATTCATGCTGGTCATTAAATATAACACACGACATAAGGTAATGAAGGGGAAAAAAGGAGTAAGTATCATTTATACACAGTCTTAGGACATTTGTTTCTAAATTTAACATAAATACGATAGACTAAAATTAATTGAAATATTCAAAGATATTAGAAAAATTTCAAAATTACAGACATGCCTGTACATGACTTTGATATTAAATAAGCCGAACCAAATGTATTCATAATCATTCGTGAGTCTCATTAAATATAAACAGGCATAAAATGAAGTAATGATTAGACTAAATAATGTTGAGACGTCATTATCATGCTAATAAATTAACTGATAATAACTAATTGAACCTATACTCATTAATGATTATATATAGATAAGCTTTATACTACAACAATGGTCATTGGTTAGTCAGCATAAATGAAATTAAGTCTGACCGCTCGAATTAATGCTGACTTTAACAAACATTACCTGTTGAGAGGTTGAAATTATGTTTTCAGTCTTTACAAAGTAAGCGTATGATGCGCTGTTATTTAATGACAAGTAAGTAACTATCAAATAAATTAAATGTATCAAAGAATTTGTAAAATAGAACAAGATAAGTAGACAAAATAAAATTACAACCACGAAAAGTTGTCAGTTACTGAAAATGGAAAACTTATTCTTAAATGTTCGGGTCTCTTATAAATATGAACGTATAATTATAAAAATTGTAGAATAATAAAAAAAACAACAACAACAAAAAAACAAAAAACAAACAAAAACAAAAAACATTTCAGTGTTTCAAAGTACGCTATAATAAAATGCACCATTTCAAGGTTATTGTTTGATAAGTTCAATGTCGTTTTATTGGGTTAAATTGATAACTTTATACATGGACGCGTCTGTGAAAATCAGAGTTTAATCTCATTCGTAGAACATCATAGTGAGTTCGTGCGATTATAATTTATTATAATATATCTATTCTTTTATTCTAACACTTTTTTTTATAAACGTATACTGTAACATATCATCATTCTACTTTTTTAAAAAAAGTTTTACATCGTAAATGAGATTTTAAACGGAACTTCCTTAAAAACGAGAAGTGTTTTAATTGGTTCTAACTTCTTATTATATTTTAGTTTTAAATTTCTTGGAATTCCCATGTAGGTGTAATTCTCATATGACTTGTGAGAACTTTGATAAAAAAAATTATTTTGAAATATGTAAGTAAATAAAACGTGTCTTGAATGGTTGTGGTGTGTGGTAGTCGGGATCATCTGGTTGTCGGGTTTTGTTTGGTCTTGATGGGCGCCTCTCGGCACTTTTATGTAAAGCTAGTTGTGCGGGTCAGGGCTCGTATCGCTCTTGTATGTAATTGTTCTGGTGTGGCACTTGCTATAGTCGTTCTTTAGAAGATGTCCGCTTTACATGTATCATTATCATGTTGAATTTACAGTAACACAATATGGGATTTTTTAGCTATCTTTTAGAATGTAAATAATTATGTTAATTAGTCATTGGTAGTTACCATGACTTTGTTTCATGCAAAACGTTTTAAATCTTAGTCAGAGTGTAAGATTATATTTTTTACTTTTGTTCAGGGAAATTAAACAGTAAGAGGAAGATTATACTATTACAAAGGTCACGGAACATATTCACATCTTAAATAATGGTGCTTGCAAATGTCTATAGCCAGGAATAAAAAAAATGCCAGGAATGAAACTCTCAAAAAGTTAGAGATTTTATTATGTAGCGTATTACTTTTCTATTGTGTGAATAACTCCTGAATAAGAAGTGATTTACAATGAATATGTGAAAATATATGTCTATAAGTAACAAAATTCTTTATTTCCAATGGTTGTAAATAGTTTCTTGCCAGCTCAAGATAGAACATGACCTTTGCTTATGTTCTAAATTAATATTCTAATACAGATTTATACAAATATTTTAATAATAAAATGTACATTTCATTACTAAATCCTGCTAAATAATTTTTTTCTACACTTTTTCATTAAGAGAAAAACTAAGGACTAAAGAGTCAGTGATACTAAATTAGATACTGCCTAACAGTGATTTGACATGAAAAAAGGTGCAATTGAGTTTTGATGTAACTTGTTTCATCAATGGTATAATTTAGGAACAATTTAATACGAGACTTTGTTTAAGGACTTCAATGAAGAAATTGCTGTGGGAGAAGACCTTTAGCTATAGAAAAAGAACAAATAGCATTTTTAGAATACAACAGCATGTCCCATTCGGACATGTGTCGACAATTTAATAAATAGGAAAACTTTCTCACATTAAATTTCAAATGGACAATTCACTCTGCGCTATCTCAGGCCATAAGGTACGGAACACCTGCAAACAGACCCGAAGGTTTATTCAACACGTGCTCCAGCGTCCACAACATGTCAAAGGTCAAGACCTGCCATCGGCCATCTTGTGACGGCTCGGTCTAATGTATTGATCGGTTATTATCATCGTCTTGCAAATCAAAACATGCCCGTCAAATTTTTATACGCACATTTCTGTCAGTAAAATTTATGAATAAGTGTAATCAATCTCTTTCAACATTTTAACAGATCAAATTATGTCTTTAGGTAATCGTCCAAATTCACCCCATGAATTTGCCATTCATGGTGTTCAATTTCAGAGAGATTGACATTTTTATAGTCAAAACTGAACATGACAGGCCTAAAACTTTTCAGATTTGCGTTTGGATTATTAAACTCATTAAACGAAATATAAATATTCTACACGTGAACACTTGTTTTTTTTTTATAACATTAATATTACACAGCAAATGATGTCCAGAAACCAGCACTACTTATACTTAAAATGTAGGATTTTCTTTATTGCCTGTCTGAAATCGAATAAACATGTGTTCAATAAAAGAAATGAAACAGAAATAATGACAAAACAACTTGTTTGTCACCACATAATTTTGGACACCTGACAGGTGAGGGAGAGTGGCTACACTAGATTTTTATCACGGAAGTTTGAATTTATGTTCAGTAAAAAAACTGTCATGTCCGGGCTAAAGACAGTAAATCATTGTATAAACTAATAGATAACACACCGATATAATAGTGTTACTATACCTTCTGGTCATACTGTTTTTTCCAGTTAAATTGATTTTGAATCTTTAGCAAATTAATTACCTAGTAAATGTTATTAATTACCATAACCCTATGTTAGCCCATAGCGCCGCATTCCAATAAAAACATCACCGATGGTTAAAATATAACATTCTATGTCTTGGCTATATAATAATACATATGTATGTTGTTTTCTAAACATTCAATAGTGAAATATAGAAATATAACAGAAAGTAAATCAATGTGTTTGATTAATGTTACCCAGCATGAAGTTCTGTAAAACTAAAAAAACATTTTTGACAACAAACCGATTGAAGTATTATAGGCACTTATTCTTGGGTCAATACTCCTCTTTCCCTTTCTGTATGTTTTAATGACCAAATAGAAACATGATAAGGAGAAATCTGGGTATTAACAAACTCCCATTTAAAATCATTAATTTAACACTAACCCTGCTTAAAATGATTTATTTTCCCCTCTTCTATCAAAATTAATCTCGTTCCAAAGTTCTTGAATCTTTGATTTCTCCCCGGGGTCCCCGACTCAAAACCCATTCCGATACTTTTGAGCCTTCACATATCTCTACAGTCTTCGATCTTAACGAACGAATCGCACAGGTGTAGTGTCTTCATTCACGCGGAGTTACTCATTTGTAACAAGACATTCTTGTAGCGTATACATAACGTAAAGATTTAAACTGTCGAAACAGCTGTATACTACCTTTACGAACGCTCAGGTGTCCTCCAGACAGTTTGGCGACACGTAGATTATTAGTCGGATTGCACTTCAAAAATATACATAAAATATACGCACAACGCTTGATAAGTAAAACAGGTTTATAAATATATCACATTTTATATCGCTCGTACATCGAAAAATGTCTTGGCGTGGGACTTTTTCATAACGAGGATGAGGTGGCATTTTGTGTTATTTATTTGAATTTGTTAGTAACTCAAACATCTTGAAATAAAGTTTTTGTGTCTAGGTAAAAAAATAAATGCAATTTTACATGCACGTTATTACGTTACATTGCAGCTATTATGTGCATTTATTAGCAAATGAAAACATTGTGGTGTTTATCAATCTTTTAGTATTTATTTATTTGTTTACTTCCGTGAGAAATATGAACATCTGTTTCTTTTATCATATCACACGTTATGTTGTAATAAAAAACGGACTTGCACGGATTCTCCAATATAAAGATTATGTAAAGTTACTCAAATCAACTGTAGAAGTTGGAATCGTAACGTCTGACAATTTAAAGAAGAAGATATGATTTTTTATAAAAATAATAATTTTTGCAATATTTCAAGACAGATAATTAAGAAAGGCGATGCATGCTTACAAAGAGATTGTAACTGAGCTATGCATGGACATATCCGTATGTCTTTTGCTGAAAGATTATGCCCGAGAGGTGCTTTGGATTTCATTTCGCAAAAGCTTTGTGTGTCGGTGTCCTGATGTAGTTTCTAGGAAGCTACTCATTAACAAATTACGTTACCATTTTTTGCTTCTCTTGCTTTTTTGGCATTTAGTAAAATATACTAATTTAGTATTTTGTATTTTATTATTTATGTCAAAATAGTACTTTGTGTATATTCTGCTACTTTTGAGTCAAATACATTCACACTCAGTGCTACATTCCTGAGGTGATAAGCATCTATCTAAAACCATTATTTTAGCTTCATAAAACTCATGTTTAAATAAAAAATATTTATGTTTCTGAGCTTGAAGCGGGCAAGTTTTAAGTACCTTAGGTTTATCTTTTCTTTTTTGGGGTTCCAAATCCTGTCCGTTATAGGTACTAGTCTGGAGTACCTTGCTTATTTGCTTTGTCTTTATACGCCGCTTTTATCACAACCATGGCTTCTTCAAATGTACTCGTATTTATTGCGATGATGTCTATATAACTGTTTGGAAAGGAAGCAAAATATTTGTGAATTCTTTCTAGATTGACTGCTCAAAATTAAGAGCTCTTCTTAAAAAAGGAAAGTTCATTCTGTAAAATAAAAAGATTTAAAATTTTCATAGATCGTCAGATTTAACTATTAGCTCATAACCTGCAAGTCCTCCAATACAAGCTTCTTCAATATTAAACAACACCTTTGGTGGAACCAGTGTCTTTCTATTTGGAACAGGGTGTTCAACAACGAAATTCTAATTCACTCAATGTCAGAAATAAAGGGTGTCACATATTTTTTCTTGGTTAGGAACGAGAACCTAATCTTTTCCATGTTAGTTTTTACGATAGATATATGCAACAGAATAGGTATCTGGTTGTTCTTTAGTTCGTTGAGTCTGGACGTAACTTTAAATGGAATCTGTACTATTTCAATATGATAAACATGGCGATCAGCTTACAGTATTTCTCTTTTTATTCTAGTATATTTTGTTAGAGTTATTGTACAACAGTATACTATTATAATATTATTCACCAAAGTAGCAGAACATTGTACAAACTGCGAGTTCTTACAACATCAACAAATGGTTCTTTCATGGTTCTTCTTGTATCCCTTACAAAATGACCGTAAAAAATACTTGATGACATATAGAAGTCACTCAAAGCGAACTAGATTTCACGACATGGAGGCACCGTTTAACTGGGTAAATAAAATATCTTATACACAAGCTATATTAACTATTGAGACAGATGCCAGCTTCTACTGCAGTTTTCTAATTCTGCTTCGTACCGACAATCAAATGCATTAAACAGGTATTTCAAGAAAAGCTAATGCGACTTTTAACTAATTTTATATGAACAATCTTTAAATTTTCTACAGGGAATAAATTTATGATGTTAGATTTATGCACAGTGATCCCTTTGATAGAAAATTATCGTATAGCTAGAAGTTATCTATAATAAAAGGAAGATATAATTAGATTGGGCAGAATCAGGAGGAAACCTACTCAATATCAGACTTAAAACAATCTTACAGATATTCTGTCTTAGTCTCACCCCATCAAAGCTTACTTCTACTATAGCTATTATCATGATGATCACGTTTACAAATTTTAGAAAATAGGCGTATATTTGTAGAAAGAATGTACTTGAAAAACCATTGTATTTAAGATTTGAAGATTTCAAATGTCGGATGACGCCATCTAAGATTGAAACTGAATTGCTCCACTTAGCGTGCCAAAAAACTATAAAAAAAACAATAGATTGTCCTTAAGAATAGCTATTGAGGGATATGTTTTGTTTTAGTTTTCTTTAAAAGTTAAAAGACCAAAATGTACAGTGTTATGATAGATCAATTTACTTTGTATGAAAGAAATGATATAAATACTACACGTTCATATGTATGGTGTAAATCTATAAAAACTATGTTAGATAATCTTGGATATGGATTTTTGTATAATAATTTGAACGTAAACTTGTTCTCAATAGATAGCTTAACTCAAAGACTTAAAGATCAATATGTCCAGGAATGGAATGACTTAATATGTAACCAACCTAAATTGAATTATTATAAATTATTCAAAACAGAGTTCAAATTTGAAAAATACATTGTTGATATTGTTAAAGAAACACACAGAAAACAGTTGACTAAATTTAGATTAAGTGCTCATTGTCTAGAAATAGAAGTTGGTAGATTTAATAATATACCTAGGTCGGAACGTAAATGTAAGATGTGTAATCAAAATGTTTGTGAATCAGAATATCATTTTTTACTTTGTTGTCCAAAGTACAACGAACTACGCATAAAATACAATATTAGATCAACTTGGCCTAGTATAAATAAATTTGTCTCAGTTATGTCTAGCCAAAATACCAATACATTGAGAAGATTGTCAAAATTTTTGTATGACAGTTTTAGACTAAGAGAAGAAAGTTTAAATATTTTAGCTGCTTCATAGTAAAATCTTTGTATTTCAAAAGAATATAGATATAATACCACTATTATTATAATCAAAAATTTTTGTTCAGTACGCATGTAACTCATTAACTTGTGATTTTGTATTTTGTATTGAATGAATTATAAAATTGTAAAGATATTGTCTTGATCTTTATTTGTATGTATGTTTGTATATATATGGCCAAAGGTTTTTGTACTGATTTGCCAATAAACTTTGAAACTTTGAAACTATCACTTATCTTCCTCATTATATAATGAGACTGTTAGAAATGTATTTTGTCGCATAAAGGTCTGGTGACTGTTTGTTGTTCAACTTTTATGATGATTTTTCAAGCTTCAACATCTTTGTAACAAAACAAAACACAATGCATTGTCGTTTTAAATACAATTATAGCATTTCATACATATTTCTATAAAACAAACACCTTTTTTAATAAAGAGGGTACATGCTATTTTATTTATACATTTTTCTCATAGGAAAGAAAAAAAAATAGAGAGGATGTGAAATAAAACTATGAAAATTATCATCAAATCAATTTCATCTTTATTAATCGTCGCAAAGGACATTTCCGTAATTGATAAAAAAAGAAGTTGTATATAATTTGCTTGTCATTGTAATAAACAGTTAACAATAAACAATAAACCTTTAATTATTTAATTCAGTAATATATTTATAACATTTGGCAAGCTCTCTATTCACCTATAGTTTTACAACCAACATTATATTCCTTATTTCTGTTAAAAGGGAAGGCCATTTGAAATCCTATTTCACGCAGTCTGGCCAGGCATGTAATAAACAACGTTAATTTTTCAATTTTTTAGTCAGGCAAGTTTATTACAGCAATGAAGCGGACTAATATTAAAGTACAAGAATGGTAGGTAATATTGAATACTATAAAATAAGTGATTACAGCATGTACAGACAGCCGACCAAAATATATCACCTGAGAAACGGCCCAGAGTACAAGAAAAATGTCTGCTAAATAATTTCTATCAGGAAAAGACGTTTAATTATTATCTGCCATACCTATGACATGCTAGGGACATCTGCTGACAACCTTGTTATTAACGCTAAGTATGTAAAATATATCAGTGCCAAAATACCGTGATGAATATTCCGCCAAATTGCACGTGCCCGCCTCCTTGTCATGCAATTGAGAGATATGATAACAATGCGTTTGATGTATTGTTTCTTACATAGATATCATATAGGTTTTCTCTCTGAGGACGTGATTTAATGACTGATTGGCGGCGCCCTTTGATGTTTTATGTTAACAGCACAGGTGGATATTGAACCCAATAATATCGATCAGTTAAACTAATTGTTGGAATGCAACCTCAAGTCGATAACATACCGATTAGTGGTAATTATGATACCATACATGCATACATGCATGCATGCAATAATTATGTAGTTGTATACTTAAAACATCGATGTATTATTTATTTACTTCATGCTTAGATCTGTTAAAAGCATTTGATTTTTTAAGATTGCAAAATATCATTTGTTTAAAAATATATTAGACTGTTTTATAATTATATTATATAATAGTGTATGGAGTCAAATTTGTAAATCATTTTAGTGTGTATATAATAGTGTCTCAATAAATTTAGTCGACTAACTATTTGACAAGTCATCGTTTTCTTTTTTTTAAATTTAATAATATTTTTTTGTATATATACATATAGATCAATTCTTTTACAACAATATACAAAAGGGTTTGGCCATTTTTTTGCAACATTATCGTGGGCCATGCCTGTAAATGTTAAATATCAGTTTCATAAACTATAGATAATTTTAAATAAAACTTTTCACCACGATCATTACATAAATGAACATGAAATGTCTTTATAAGCACATTTGTCATAAACTAAAACTGAAAAAGTAAAGCAACAACTTAACTTAAGAACACCAGTTAAATTTAAATTTTAAATTTAAGACTAATCAGAACAATTTAACATTACAAAATCATCTTCATACATTGCTCGCCATCATGTCCCTTTTCATTAAATATGTTGATGAATATTGGAATTGTCAGTGTGCGAAGATTTGAGCGATTTGGTAACTGATCTTGTTGTAACACCTGGTCTAGGAGAAGACACCTTGGTAACTGACCCGACAGGTATTATCAGCTGATTTAAGTTGATTACCGTTCAGATAACACTATCAGGCGAGAGTCTGATCAGGAATAAATGGAAAATTTGAGAATTACAAATCAAAGGCCTGGAACACGTGGTTTAAGATAGCGCACATATTCAGTGACCACTGTTATGAAATATTACTTTCACTTAATTGTGTGAGGGCATACTCGGCTATGGGTCAATGACAATAAACTTCTATTGAACCTCGCACCTGCAAAATTGAAGGTTTTTGATTGCAATATGATAGTAGAAATTAAAAGGAAACAAAAAAGTCATTTGTAGAATTGTGAAGACAGAAGCATGACATTGTACACCACGTTGACATGTGAGAGAAATCAACAGAATGGGTCATGTAAACCCTAACCAACAACAAAGCGGACGTATTTCCGGAAAACCAAAGACCTGCTGTTTGGAAAATCAATTGTTCGAAACACATGTTGATCAAAAGTAAATGCCATTTTTACTACATGTGGCATGTAACATGTAAAACATCCACAGAAGTAATAACTGAAAACAGAAAATATTGTTGTAGCAACGTTGGTATCAAATGAATCTTAATCACTAACTGCACACGATGCCTTTAAGGTTTAAGCTAATGATTATGAAATATATACGAAAACGAAATTGAGCTAGAAGATCCGGGTTATGTTAAAAGCAATGGTAAAATGTCTGTGACTGCGTGGCTAATGTCATTTGAGTCTTTCGTTACATCACGATGGGCAAATTCTATTATTGCCATTGTTGATCGGTGTTTTCACAGCAAGCAGGTAACATAGGTCTACAAGGACTGATACATATGGAATATCCTCTTCAAATGTAGAATTAACTTTAACCTTATTAAATAACGCCTTAAAACCCAGTTATATTAGATGTAGCAAGTTGTTACTATTACCGATTATAATATTTTTGACTTTGACGAAAAGAGTTTTTGACAATATGACAAAATTATTGGCAAAATGGACCAATGTATAAGAATGAAATATTTACAAATCAAAGTTCATTCAGTAGATAAGATATATAATGCATTGAGTAGAAATACAAGCACCGACTTTGTGCTTAGAGAGATGAAGAAATTATTGTACAAATAGAAAAAAAAGGTGTTGTTGTAATTGTAAATATGTCATCAAGAACCTGTCAAGCTTTGTTTCCAAAAAAACATTTATTTTAATTGGATACTTCATAAAGAAGACACACATTATTGCCATTTTGTTTTCTTCTGATATATTTTATTATGTCAATTATACCACATTAACATTTGTAAAAAATACATCAAGTTATGTTTTACAGTCATGATAGAGTGTGTTGTGACGAGCTATTACCAAAATGACAACGTATAAAACGCCATTTCACTGTCATTTTGCAGGGCCATTAACTTCACATTGATTACCGGCAAGCAACTTGAACAGGTGTAAACAGCTTGATTTAAAACACAGCCTACAACAATCAGTTCAATAAAACTTACAAATTCCGTCACATTAGCATCAATTTTCCAGCATGGACTCTGGACAGGTGTTGTATTTCATCTAATATGTTATTTATAACTGCGTATATACCATCTGATTCACCATTCAATCGTTCAATCTCCCCACTCCATAAAATATATTATAATCTCAACATTCAGAAAACATAGCTTCAGAATTTTATCAACAAAATATATAAGAAGTCTAAATACTTTTTCAAAGATAATGATTATTGTAATCATTCTTGTTTTGTTTTCCTTTCTTCAAATTTTGTTATAATTGTATTTGGTTTTATGTTATCAAAAGCCTTGCAGATGCTCTGTGATATAGTTTATTTATGAATTATTTGAATGCTATATACTAGTTAAGCTTTTAATTGTGTTATACAAATAATTAAGAGTCTTATGCAATGACATAATAAACAACAAACCCTTTTTAACCTGGTTTATAAGAATTTATTTAAGTTCGATTGTGTAGGAAACTGTAAGCTTTTTTTTAACTTTGCATTTATGCCTTTAAATACGCTTTAATACATTTTCAAATTCAATGTTAAATAAAATTTCGTAATATTATATTTATTTTTATTATCAGACTAAACAAACGTCCTCAATGTAAAGGATAGGCTGACCTAGCCGATGACTGAGTATTATTTAGCTCTAATCATCCTATATCAACTGTCATCAAATCAGACCTTTCCCAACATGTGTATGACCGTCCCTGAAGTAAAATTACATTTTGCTCTTATCCCTGTCATTCCAGGGTTAAATCAATCTTGCAACACGTCAACGCTTCCTCTAACTGTTACAACTTCAAGTTGTCTTCTTTTAAACCTCCAAAGGAATTTTCAGCATATGTATCAATACTTGAAATATCTTCCTTGTCATAGATTTCCTGTTCGGCAGCTTGATGATGTCCGCGTTCACCTAAAATAAAAAGTGTTTCATGTATAAGTATTTATGTCGATGATTGATGTAGTATTAGTTACCTGTTGAATCGAGTCTCCACGCGGAACGTGTGAGCCGTGATAGTTTGTGTTTACATTAACTATCAATGTGAGAGGCGAGACGCCGAAATGTCTACTATACACCTGTACGGCGAGCTACGCAAAAACACACGTGGATTGTTGCGGTGGGAAATAAACTTACCTTTCTAAAGAGAAAACTTGACATTAAATAAACTATCAGCATGATGCAGAAATAGTATGGCTGTAATCGGGAGATTACAAGTGCCATAAGATATTTATTTAGCAATAAGATTTTGGAAGTTATATAACATTTAACTGATACATTTGATAACGCTTATATTTTGATTGTCAAATGAAAAATGTTTGAGAAGATTATAAGAAAGAATAATTACTTAAAGAAAAAAATTAGTGACTGAAAATAGGTAACATTTGAATATTTTAAAACAGAAAATTGTTTAGAAATAGTTGTAGAAAGGTGTTTAAAGTTTTTCTTTTATTTTTCAAATAGGCCGAAACTGATACATAGTAGTGATGCATTATTTTTCCTTTTTATTTTCACTAAAATCTAAATTATTTCACTTATTGGCTTAGCTAAATGGCAATTTTTTTAAGATTGTCCAACTCATTATGGGGAACAAATGTCCGTTTACCATACAAACAGATGACTGCACGTGTTGCCTTAAGATATGTGGCTTTTCTAGTCGTACAGTTGGTTTTTTTCTTTGCCCTTTCAGCGCGATTGCAGGAAACAAAATGTTGTTCCTTTTTTTGTGTATTTCTGTCAAATTTCGTATGGTTCAACAGTTCAAACGAGCAGTTAATTTGTCGCCTTTACTTTAGTAATGGTTAAGCCACATTTATTTCTCTGATTACAATCGATAGCTCTTGTATAGAGGAGGTAATAATGCGTACCATATCTGACAACAAGGTTACGCTTCGTGGCAAACTAGACTTGCTTTTGGTATTGAAATAAAATCTTAAAGAATTTCCATAAGAAATAAAATGTATTAAAAACTTTCAATCATATTATAATTTATTATGCAACAATGCTTTGTTGCTTTAACTTTGCAAACATATAATGTTATAGCAAAAATTGTCAATGCAAGATGTTTAGCTATTCCATGATTTTTGAATTTTCATTTAGACTGAACAGTGGTCTTTGGACTGTCCTGCAACATTTAATCTCGTTTTCTTGTTTTGGCTTACTGCTATCCCGTGCAATGTTTTTGTTCTTTTTTGGTCTTCATAATAGTTTTCAAATGTGCTGCATTAAGTTATCTTTCGGAAATCTATGTGAAAACTTCACACAAAAAACAACCTTTATTAATTTTTGAAATATAAAAAATGATTATACCAGGGGTTTTCAAAAAGAATTTGAAAGACCCTGATTATACTCATAGGGATGTGTAAAGCCGTAGGGTGTTATTTTACAAAAATAATTTCGAATTCTTAAAATTCAGAATGACAACTTTAAGATTGTTTCTGGCCTTGGTGCAGCTTAAATGCAATGGTTATATGGTGGTCCAAAACATTTTTATCCTTATATAAAACTTTTAATTCTTCTTCATTTTACCTTTATTTAATGTTTTATCCTTACATTTACCTTTTATTCTTCTTCATTTTACCCTTTTCCTGTTCGAAACACTTTTTGTGCAAAGTAGGAAGGTACGAACGCTGTCCTGGCGTTGACATATCCCTAGTTCTTGACGGTGTTTACTATGCGACTGAGCGAGTCTATGTTTGTGGTTTACGGTAGATTTACTTAGATTAGTTTTAATACGCGGGTGACGATTGACATGAATGCGGTACAATATCTACAGCTGATTATTGCGGTTAACAATATTTGTACATTTTATGAATAAATTGTGTTTATTCAACATGGTATATAAGTATGGAGGCGCCGTACTGTCTGGGTAGTTTGGATATATTGGTATTGCAGGTGGGCAAATAAAAGCTGGGTATTACTGGCAGCTATTGTCGCGTGATTGTACCCCAGACCACCTGTGTATATATCAGAATTGGTAAAACGATGAAAATGTTTGTAAAACAAAAATTTTTCACAGTTTTAATTATTTGATCCATGCGTTTTTTTTCTGATTGTTTTTTCTTCTTCTTCTTTTTTTTTCAGTCTGAAAAGAAAAGATTTTAATGGGAACAACACGAAACGTGTTTATTTCTCAAATGGTCACCAGTAAGTGTTTATAAAGTTAAACGGTATTGACATTCGACCTTTGTGCGTCTGTCCGTCTGTGCAGGGGAACATTGTTTTTAACCAACTTAAAAGATCATGTTTTTTTTTAAAGGAAAAATGTAAATGATCAATATTATCGTACTTTAATTGAGTAACGACCAATTCAAGTACTTCTTAACTATGAAGGTTAGACGTGGTTATGTTAAAGTCAAATAATACTGAATGAAATGTAGATATAATTTTCTGTTGTCATTCAAAGATCATTTCAGTACATGAAAAGTCATGTAAAAATATGTTTACCTTCAATGAAAAGACGAACAACTAAATGATAATAGCATATTGATCAGGTTTGAGTGTGCAGGTGTCCGTTGAAAAAACAGGAATGATTTCTCATTACTTTCAATTACCTATTACTAAATGGTATTTGATTAAGTAAAAACATGACTTTATAGATGGGTAAGTTGATCATTATATCGATGATTACTTTGACTATGTACACACCTGTGATCGTGCTTAGCTGAGTGACACTGATTAGTGAATATGTCACCTGTAGATTGGTGACATCAGTTAACCCAGGTGTGCTACTACCATCGGCTATTTTATTCAATATTTAGATGCTGTTAAACAGTGGGTAGGAAAATAAAACCACAGGCTCCGTTTAGAATGATTTTCAGTAATGTTATTTTTTTTATTACTTTTGTCTTTTAAAAAAATTTAAACAGAAAGATGACAGGAGTGGGAATTTGCAGCGTTTTTGCAGAAGTTTTTTTTATAAGAAATAACGATGCTAGATCATCAACACTATAAAAACAAGAGTATAAGCATAATTATGGCTTTTGTTTCTGATGTTGTATTTTCACATCATTATAGATGTTACTGTATTGTATTTTTAAAAAACAGAAAGTAAGTCAACGCCATTACAAAATATTATAAAGGTAATAAAGGTGATTCATTTAGGAGAAAAATGATTTTCTCAAAAGAAAAAAAAAAGAAGAAAAAAAAACATGAGAAGGGGCATATTCTGCAAACCAAAGATTTTTTAAATTATGGCCTTCTTTCTGTATATTTTGCTTATTTAGAATCCAGGACATCCCCCGCCCGGACAATATCATCATTGACCATTTGTCCCTCCCTCCACTCCGGTGGAAATATACCCCCCCCCCCCCCCGATTTGAAAATGTATGTCAAATGCAGTTTTTAAAAGCTAATGTTTAAATGAAAATATAACAATAAATGCATTATCATTGAAGTAAATGCTTATAACTTTGTCTTAAACATAAGCCGTCATTTGTTATGCATGTAGCAAATGTCCAAAATGTCCAAACTGCGGTGGGGAAATATTTATACAGCGTATACAGGTTCAAAGAAATTAAAAGTATCAAATCAAGTCATGCTTGTATTTACCACTGAAATTTGCAACATTTTTATATGGCCTTGATGAATCACCTTCATTGTTTTTGTATTTCACTATTTACCATATAATCACGAATATTTCTAACGTCTGCTAGTATTATAATGGTAAAGAAAAACACGTTTAAAGGGAAGCAATTACGATATAATCAAGTTTTAGTCACGGAGAGTTGTCTTCCAGCAATGATTTTTTTAGCAGCATGGTAATCGGATAACGCGTTATATTTTTGACTTGCTTCAGGGTACAAATAAATGTTCTAAAACCCCAGCATTTTCGTTCATTTCATTGAAGCCCAAGAAAAAAAGACGCATGTACAGAAAATGACCCCAGACATTGACGCTACGTAAACAAAAATAATTCAAGTAATTTTTATATTTTTCTTTTATTTTTCATGAAGTACTGGTGGTTGAATCGAGAAACCTGTCATAAAAACAAAACACATTTTTGTATAATTAACAATCTTCAATGCAGAAAACCTTGTTATTCGTGCGCGATTCTGTTAGTTATATACAGCACAGTATATAAAGCTAGTAGGCAAGAAATTAATTTGCATTATTATAATAAGGAACGTACATATCTTCCTTGCCCCCCCCCACCCCTTCATGTCAACCTTCGAGCTTTCTGACCGTATTAAGGAAATAATCAGTGGTGATCACATTTCACTATTTAGAAGCCGTAGAGAACGGACAAATCAGAATCTGTTTTACTCCACTTACGACCCCTATTCAACTACCATATTCACAGAGCTATATTTATATCTGTTATAAAAATCTCTGTCATTTTGTACGGAGTATCGAAAGGAAAAGAAGATCTAGATAATTCATTAAAATGATTAAAATATTATCTTTGTTACGTTGAAATTTATTAGTAAACCAAATTGAAATGAATATGTTGATATAAAATATATCTAATAGTTTTTATGACCATTATCTAATTTTGTGGCATACTATGTATAAGTTGTTTATCTATCTTCCCATTGGTACATACACGTCGTCAGATTTGAAGAACTTGGGACGCCGAGGGGGTGTGGTCCTACAGAGTAGGTAAAGACGATGAGTAAAGTGTGCAATGGTGACATGCCCGGCGTCCGTACTCAACAGCGCAAGCTGCATTTAATGCCTTAATGGGCGGATGTACCCTCATTAAACATATACTTCAGTCAATCAATGCCATTTATATAAATTATCTCCTAGTTTGTATCTGGTTAGCCTGCCAGCCAGACATGGTCCGTTCTTTTACTAATGAGAACCGAAATAGTCTAGATTTCGTATCTCTTTTCAAGGAATTGTTTTTGTTCTCACAGTATCTTTTACTTGTAGACCTGTATTTGTTTAAGTTAGCCTATATTTGTTGATATTTGACATCTTACTTCGCGGTTTTGAATAAAACTAATAATAAACAATTTATTAGAAAAGAGGACTTTAAAAATCAAGAAGATGCTGGATTAATTATCAGATGTACTCAACAAATCTGTAGCTCACGTCAGCCATATTCCAAAATAAACTGAACTATTGTGTAGTTCTGTTATGTACAAAATCTAGAAAAATAGGAACATCTTGCCATGCACCAATAAAGTGTGAAATTGAGCTCAACGGATAAACTAAAATACGCCTCAATGTTATACATTCCTTGCAACATTATTAGAAATGCTTGAATGAATATGCAAGTCTGAAATATACAAAAAAAATCAAGTAAAATCGGGTATATTATTTGATATGCTATGGGATAAGATTACCATGCTAAAAAAACATATAGTTAATAAACCAATCTTCATAGCCCACATCCTTAAAGCTATTATCTTCACTACTACTGGGTTAAAGACATTAAAATTAATAATGAAAGAAATTTAAAACGTCTTCATATACTCTAAATTTCTGGAATAATTCAAGTGTTGGCAAGACTGAGAGGCGTATTTAATGACAGAGGCATGACAGGGTGCTAGTGATATAACCGAGAATCAACACTGTCAATGTAACAAAGCAAACAAACACGAATAATACATGTATGTGTGACTGAAAAATGGGCAGCCTGATCGGTTCTCAACTGTTTACAGCTAGAGGATATAATTAAACACAGTCAACCTCACTGTACCATCTTGCACAAACTTTTATTTCCAATATACACATCATCTCTTCATTATTTTAAAAACAATAAATTGTTACCATAACATATCTCAAGTTTTAACAAGGAATCTTTTAACTAAGATAAACTATTGCACAGTTGTATTCATGTGTTCTTATCATAATTGACTTGTCATTAATGACACAAAGAGCATGATATAAAGTGATTTCACGCTTGGTTAAATTCAGCTAGATAGATCAAAATCAATCATATGTAATCTTATTTGATAATATGGCTGCAATTTTATAAAGTTTTGCTTTAACCATGGCAGAGACTTGAAATACAGCTCTATTAAATATCGCTTTGTGACCAGGGTGAGATAACACAGAGGTGGTAAATAGTATTCAGAAATGGTTTGTTGAAATGTATGACTTTATATAATAATGAAATAAATTTAGATGAAATAATATCTTAAGATATAAAGATGTACATTAATGATCTACTAAAACGTTACGATAAAATAACACATAAACTCAACTCAACAACAATACGCATTAAAAACTTTACAAATTTTTGGTGTGTTTATCATGCAATAGGGACATTGCTCCAGTTTATACAACAACAACAACATCATTATATAACAGAAGAGACAGGAGATCATGTATATCTTAACTAAATGCTGTACAAGGTAACAATATACTAAGTATAACACAATAAGTCATAGGTAGCAAAACACAAATAATATTTGTACCAAACCATCAGAAAATAAAACTTTGATATTGCAAAATAATCATCAAAATAATATACAAGAGGGCCATGATGGCCCTGAGTCACTCACCAGAAACAACTGCTTTTCAGTAAAAGAAAAAAAGACTACCTAAGAATACAACAGATAAAGTTTGGTGATCATCCATCCATTAGTTCTGTACAAGAAGATGTCTAACGTTTTTTTCTATTTTTAGCTCTAGAGACCCCTAAAAGGGGCCAATCAAGTTTAAAATGAGCAAACTTGATACAAGACTACCTAAGAATGCTACAGACAAATTTTGGTGATCATCCATCATTTAATTTAGTAGAAGAAGAGGTTTAAAGGTTTTTCTATTTTTAGCTCTGTTGACCCCTAAAAGGGGCCAACTGAAATGGCATGAGCAAATTTAAGTGTGACGGTCACAAGGATGCTACAGACCAATTTTAGGTAAATCTGCCCATCAGTTTCAGAGAAGATGACTGTTGACGCATGATGATGGATGCCGGAGTATCCCCCTTTGATACCAATAGCTCACACTAATAAAAAGTCATGGTTAACTTTCTTCCTTTACAAAAATTTATGATCAATATACTACAGACTTATAAAACAAGAGAACCATGATAGTCCACATCGCTAACCCGAGAAAGGTCATTTATTCTTCAATGCACAAGTAGATTATTTTATGACACTGGAGCCGGTCATTTTCATACAATTTTAGTAGATGAACACCAGGCATGCCAAATATAAAGGTCTAGATTAGCTAGTTCTGCACAAGAAAGTTGTGTTACATAATAGATACCTAAGCTCTAAGCATTGTTGTTTATTAAGTACTACATTTCTATTTTTAGCTCCTGTGACCAACTTGTGCATCACTTGAACCATTCATGAAAATGTTGAAGATATCCAAGTAAGGATATTTCCAATGAATTTTGATCAAAATATACCATTTAGTTAAAGATATACTATTTAAAGAAATTGTGGATAAAATGGACATCATGTTGTCACCTTTTGGCACTCTGTGCACAGGTAAGCTAAAAATTCTCATATATTGTACATTTATTGTAAACATAAACATGTAAAAAAGGTCTCATTATGATATAACTTTGTGATATTTCATGAAACAGATTTTATAAATGAAAACATGAGTGAAATAGTGGATGCATATTAATTATAACAGGATTTTTTTTAAATCAAAACAATTCATATGGAAAGTTGAAAAGGAAGTTGAAGGAAGATGTAAGGCAACTTTCTGTGAATTATTAAAGGCAAGAGATGGCACTATGGTAAAATCACCTATCTTAATGTTTCCTCACATGAATATTTCAAGTATCTAGCACCAATAGTTAATGTTCCTACAACTATGACCTTAACCATTTCGCTTCAACAGCTTCCTGTAGTATAAATGTAGGTCATGATGACATGCAATAGATAATGAAATTATATTAATCAAAACTGAAGCATAGTCATGCACCCTTATTTAGAAAAAAAAAAACAACCAAAGTTTTGAATGTTTGTTATTTTGTAAAATAGATATGAGAGACAGTATTTCTGATTTGCAAATATCATATCACAGGCCATGTAACTTTGGGATAAATCAAAACATCAAAATCGTCATTTAAATGGAATTTAAGGATGAACTATGATATAAAAACATTATTATTGATACACTATATCACAGTAACACACCTATCAGTTCTAACATATACTCCCATAAAGTAATCATATACATAAAATGATAACTATACATGTAAATAACAGGATCATCACACACTGATATAATTTTCTTTTAGTACACTGACATACGATTGAATTTTTTATATATTGTTGTAAATTGTTATCTGGGCATGAAGTTAATCTATGTACAAATAAAGCTTACAGAACACAATAAATAACAAATACTTTACTTTACTGGCATCCAGAGGTCAGAAATACATGCATATACAATAAGTATTAGCACCGTTTGAAACATTGAGTATTAAGATATGTTTTATTAAACTCAAAATCATCATCATTATCTCAACCTGCATACATTATCATGTAATCACACATGCTTATACAACATCACAGCATAATCAAAGGTCATGATGAATTATTAGAGGTCAAAGTTTAGTTGTCCAGTTCATCATCACTGTAATAATCATGTGTCCGACTATTTTCCCTTTCTTCTCGTACACCACGTCGTAACTTGTCTAGTTCTGCTAACTCACCCTATAATATAACCAAATATAATTTCATTTTTCTGTATTCTATAAATAGCTTTCCTATATTCTATAAATAGTTTTCCTGTATAGCATAAACTTTGCTGAATTTTGTATTTTTCTTGCATATCAGACAGGATTATCTAGAAATATCCATCTTACACCTTCATGCTTTAAACAATGTTGTTCCTACACACCTTCTATTGATAAATTGCTGTTTTGAATGAGTTGTAAATTCATACTTGAGAAAAAAGAGCTAAAATAAAATATATGTTATCATAATATTTTTTCAGAAATGTTATTATATATGTAATATGCAAACACAAGACTTGTGTCAAGGAATTATCATGTTAAAATGATAAATGAATATTTACTGGCAAGGAATATCTAGCTCTTTGGTTTGGTAACTGGCAGAAACAGTTACCCTTAAGCTAGATAAACCAGTTTGTCCCAGCAGCCAGTTAGGATTCTTATATTATCATCTAATGACAAGTCCTTGTTTTATCATATCACTTAATCATTTCATTTAATTACAAACATTACATTACATGATTATCATTAAAATGTGTTATGGATCAATGTTAATTTCTTGCTCTCCACTGGTCTTACTGGTAGATTCAGTTGCTGCCAGTAGGGTAAAAGTAAACAATTAGCTGCTAAAGTTGTGTAAAGGTAATACATTAGCTGTTAAAGTTGTGTAAAGGTAATACATTAGCTGTTAAAGTTGTGTAAAGGTAATATATTAGCTGTTAAAGTTGTAAAAAGGTAATACATTAGCTGTTAAAGTTGTGTAAAGGTAATACATTACCTGTTAAAGTTGTGTAAAGGTAATACATTACCTGTTAAAGTTGTGTAAAGGTAATACATTACCTGCTTAAGTTGTGTAAAGGTTAACCATCACCTGCTAAAGTTGTGTAAAGGTTAACCATCACCTGCTAAAGTTGTGTAAAGGTAAACCATAATCTGCTAAAGTTGTGTAAAGGTAAACCATTACCTGGTATAGTTGTGTAAAAGTAAACAATTACCTGCTAAAGTTGTGTAAAGCTAATATATTGTCTGCTAAATTTGTGTAAAGGTAAATCATCACCTGCTTAAGTTGTGTAAAGGTTAACCATCACCTGCTTAAGTTGTGTAAAGGTTAACCATCACCTGCTTAAGTTGTGTAATGGTAAACTATCACCTGCTTAAGTTGTGTAAAGGTAAATCATTACCTGGTAAAGTTGTGTAAAGGTAAATCATTACCTGCTAAAGTTGTGTAAAGGTTAACCATCACCTGCTAAAGTTGTGTAAAGGTTATCCATCACCTGCTTAAGTTGTGTAAAGGTAAATCATCACCTGCTAAAGTTGTGTAAAGGTTAACCATCACCTGCTTAAGTTGTGGAAAGGTAAACCATCACCTGCTTAAGTTGTGGAAAGGTAAACCATCACCTGCTAAAGTTGTGTAAAGGTAAATCATTACCTGGTAAAGTTGAAAACAGAAGTATCTTACCTTGATGATTTGTAAATGATATTGTCGTCTGCTTGCCAATAGTCTCATAGGGAAAGGATTTATCCAATTGAAAGCAAACTGAAATAAAGTAAACAATGATAGGAAAGTTTATAAATATTTTTTTAGAAAAAATGCTATAATTTGAACATAAACATGGTTGAATAATGTTTACACTTATTTAGGAATCAATTTCAACAATAAACAAAACACTACAATTCAGCCTGTCTCTGTTGGTCAGTTATAATTGGCAGCTTTTTCAAGATGTCAACAAAAATATTAGTGTTCAATAAATGATCAAATGAGAGCTGTTGGTACAGTACGCTCAACTATTCTCAGTGCTTGATAGTAAAACAAGAGACCAGATAATGCAGGATTTTCTAAGTTCAAAAAGGGCCATTTTCTGTCAAAATCCATGTTTGAGTTATGGGCCTTGGCCAGTGACCTCCTATTGTACTCTCAAATAAGTGTATCAAGTTAAACACAGTTCCTTCAGTAGTTTTGGAGATACCAATGCATGCAAAAAGTTAACCAAGTGTGACCTCGACACCAAAACCTAGGAGAGTACAATAACTCAATTTATGCCTCAAACAGTCGTGCAAGAAAAACATCACAAATGCAATAAAAACATATATACTTTGTATCTCCTAAAGTATTCCAAGGAGGATATGTGTTCTAAGTTGTCTAACATGTTTAAACTTACAGTGTCTCATAAAATCTTTGACTCTAAGGACAGTAAAATAATAATTAGATACATTCAGTTTAAATATTATACCGAAGAAATTTGTTTGACGTTTGTCATTTTCTCTCCAATGGTTCTCAAGTATCTGTTAAGCTGCAGCCCATCCTCTTGCTCCAGAATTTCTTGTTCTGCCTTCTTCAAGAAAGCAATGGCAAATCTGAACAACACCTGCATTACAAAATATTCTAGAATTGTTATAAAGTACAATCAACATCATACAAAAATAAATATCAGTCTTACTTTTAAAGAAAGAAAATCAAACTCTTCGTTCTATACAAAGGCAAGACAGAGAAAGTTTCATATTAGCTTTAAGCTTTCTACTCAATTGTGGATGTAATTTATGTATTGAAATTTTGATTGAAAACATGATATAAAAAAGCAATAAATATTGTTTCAACCGAAACCAAAGGCAAAACATTTGTTTGTGTCAGTCATTCTAAATAACATGGCTATCTATTTAATGTTATAGTAAACTTCTGTAACTCTTAGAAATGTCCACAGCAAATACACTTAAATATACCATTATAGTTCTATAAATGATATTTTGGTATGTTCTAATGTAACTGGTTCATTATGTTTAAAATCTGGTCAATCAATAATTTCTGGTTTCAAAGTTAAAATATTACAAGTATTTAAACATTGGTTATATGGACAAATCAGATTATATATATTTGTAGGGCAGCCTGGCTCTATACTGCTGGCAATATATAATCAACAACACTGGTAAATTGGAGGTTATCATGTAACTTTAGTAAATGTAAAATTAACAACATGCATACCCTTACCTTACTGCCTTCATAAAGGAATGTATCCCATATACGTAGAAACATTTCTGTAGGTACATTGTCTACAAACACTGTGAGGAACCAGTTAAATGTAAATAATGATAAATCTACTTGGTTACTTTCAAGTTTAGAATGCACGGCTGGTAATTTGTGCTGTACCAAATCCTTTAATACTCTCTGAAAAAAAGTACATTTTTATTAGATCAATTAACTAAACAGTTATAACATTATACAATGAAAAAAAAAAGAAAAAAAACAACAACAACAACAAAAACACATTATGTTTAAAGGTATGAAATAAATATGTGTTATTCAAAATGTCTTTAGTACAGATTTGCTTGAATTTACTTATATTGTTTGTGTATTATCTTATACTCAATTACAATAACATCAATAATAATTATTATTTCCACTCTATATCTGAATTCTATGGATTATATATTTTTTTTCCATTCCATTTCCATGAAATTAGGTTATATTGTTTAATTACATATCTTGTTTTATGATAAACTTTGAAAGTTCAACATCAGAAATCTGCAAAATTAATATGGTTATTAACAAAGTTTAACTTTAAAATATGACAAATTTTCTTTTCAGACAAATTTTATTTTTGAAATGTAACAAAATTTTATTATTCAAATTATTACAACTAAAACAGTTATTATAAAGATCACCTATATTCACTGCCTAGAAACATTGTTGCAGCATATTTTGATGTTTGTTTGTTTGATTGGGTTTTACGTAACATCGACACAGTATAGGTCATATGGCAATGTTTAGCTTTACTGGTAAAGGAAGACCTCAGGTGCCCTTCCGTGCATTATCTCAGACACAAACGAGCACCTGAGAAGAACCTCTATCGTTTCATAAGCTAGCTGCATAGCTTTTTTTATATGTCAGGATTCAAACCCGCAGCGGTTAGGGGCAAGTGGGTCGAAGTCAACGACCTTGACGACTAGGCCACGTACGCCCAACATTTTGATGTTACTAACCTGATCAGCCTGAGCTGCCATCAAAGTAGAGCTGAAATATTCTGCTGGTAGAATATAATCAACAATGGCAACAAGACACCAGAACGCATCTTCCTCATTGAGAAACAACAAGGCAATAGCTGCTAACCTGTTCAATCCCTGAAAATATATTACTGCATATCAGACTGGATATACTAGTATTAGATTTTTTTTGGGCAAGGGCTGAACAATGCTATCTTTGTCGGATTTATGACAAAGACAGTATGAAAGAAAAAGTCAGAATTCCATTTAAATCCTTAGCATCAAGCAGGACAGTGACTGGAAGCATTGCTTATTTCTTTATATGATGTTGCTGGAAATAAAACCTTCGTAAATCAAAGAAAGTTTTCTACCAATGCACATTTAAATAAAGATGCTATGATCAACAGTGTTATTGGTAATCCATACCTTACATTCATATCGGCCATCCATACCATAGATTCATATTGGCCATCCATACTATACATTCATATTGGCCATCCATACCATAGATTCATATTGGCCATCCATAACATACATTCATATTGGCCATCCATACCATACATTCATATTGGCCATATATACCATACATTCATATTGGCCATCCATACCATACATTCATATTGGCAATCAATACCATACATTCATATTGGCCATCCATACCACACATTCATATTGGCCATCCATATGGGCAATCCATACCACATAATCATATTGGCCATCCATACCATACAATCATATTGACCATCCAAAACATACATTCATATTAGCGATCCATACCTTATATTCATATTGGCAATCAATACCATACATTCATATTGGCAATCAATACCATACATTCATATTGGCCATCCATACCATACATTCATATGGGCCATCCATACCATATATTCATATGGGCCATCCATACCATACAATCATATTGGCCATCCATAACATACATTCATATTAGCAATCAATAACATACATTCATATTGGCAATCAATACCATACATTCATATTGGCAGTCCATACCATCCATTCATATTGGCCATCCATACCATACATTCATATTGGCTATATATACCATACATTCATACATGCCATCCATTCATATTGGCCATCCATACCATACATTCATATTGGCAATCAATACCATATATTCATATTGGTCATCCATACCATACAGTCAAATTGGCAATCAATACCATACATTCATATTGGCCATCCATACCATACAATCATATTGGCCATCCATAACATAGTTTTATATAGGCAATCAATACCATACATTCATATTGGCCATCCATTCATATTGGCAATCAATAACATACATTCATATTAGCCATTCATACCATACATTCATATTGGCCATCCATACCAAACATTCATATTGGCTATATATACACCATACATTCATACATGCCATCCATACCATACATTCATATTGGCAATCCATACCATACATTCATATTGGCCATCCATTCATATTGGCAATCAATACCATATATTCATATTGGTCATCCATACCATACATTCATATTGGCAATCAATACCATACATTCATATTGGTCATCCATACCATACAGTCAAATTGGCAATCAATACCATACATTCATATTGGCCATCCATACCATAGATTCATATTGGCCATCCATACCATACAATCATATTGGCCATCCATACCATACATTCATATTGGTGATTCATACCATACATTTTTAAAGGTTATCCTTACCATACTTTCAAATTGGTCACCATATTGGCTATCAATAACATGCAATTATTATGGTCACCCATTCCATACCTCCATACTGTACAGCACCATGAACTTAATGTTAGTTTGACTAAAATCCAAAATATCAATAAAATCTTTTAATTAAAACAATCTTGATTTTATCTTACCTGACAATAACCAATCAATCTATTGTGTTCACTGAAAGCTAGTAATATTCTCCTCAGTTTAAGTATACCCTCAGACTCTATTGACTCGTAATGTTTATTATTTGGAAGTGTTCTCAGGAGATCTAGTTCTATCTGAAATTACAACATTTCTATACTTGAATATACATTAAAAACATATTCTTTGTATTATTTCACTGGTAACATAAATAAACAAAACTTTATTCCAAAATATTTAGACATATACCACAGATTTAAAGCTATTTACCACATTTTCTGACAATTTAAAAACTGTAAAAAAATGAAAATGTAAAGTACTGTATTTAAATGAAGGATGAACAAAACATTAGACTCCCTGACAATAAATTCAATGTGACATTTATCATTACAGCCATGGTCCATCCAACAAATGAAGTCATATTAAGTAATTAAAATGTCTTTTCTAAACAATCCAACAACTGTAGTCATCATATGAAATTGAAATCTGTTCAAACTAAATGTATTAAGATGTACACATTTCCAGTATAAACCTTGACCTTTTAATTTCTGACTAAGACCAAGCAAGTCAATAAAGGAAAAGAAAGTTGGTCAAAGATTAATTTTGCTATCATAAATGGATTTAAAAAAACAACATACATATTTCTTTTAGCCCGATAAAAGCATGAATCACTCTTGGCCTATCTTTCTTGAATTAAACAATATTGGTGTCATATGAGGAACAATATTGGTGTCATATGAAGAACAATATTGGTGTCATATGAAGAACAATATTGGTGTCATATGAGGAACAATACTGGTGTCATATGAGGAACAATATTTGTGTCATATGAGGAACAATATTGGTGTCATATGAGGAACAATATTGGTGTCATATGAGGAACAATATTTGTGTCATATGAGGAACAATATTGGTGTCATATGAGGAACAATATTGGTGTCATATGAGGAACAATATTGGTGTCATATGAGGAACAATATTGGTGTCATATGAGGAAAAATATTGGTGTCATATGAGGAACAATATTGGTGTCATATGAGGAACAACATTGGTGTCATATGAGGAACAATATTTGTGTCATATGAAGAACAATATTGGTGTCATATCAGGAAATATGGTAGTAACCCTAGTAAAACTCAAACCAACAATCCCTGGGTTGAGTGGCAGATATCCACTAGGCTAATGCTCCACTTGCTTTATATATATATATATAGATGGACAAAGCAATGCAATACAGCAATTATGTTATGCTTCACATGTCAACCAAAATAGGAAGAGTCCAAATCTTGATCAAAAGAAGTTTTATAAAAGGACATTAATAATAGAGTCTAGTGTGTTATGTTATTTTTTCTTGAAACCAAAGCAAAGAAAATAATAATAAAAATAAATAAAAAACTCTAAAAACAATGAGACACTCATCATTTAATCTAAATTCTAGTGGTAATGACATCAGCCCTCAGCCACCAGTATTGCTAAAACTATACTTGCAACATTTGACTTACAAAAATTATTGCTTTACTAGAAATGTGTCCATAGGACACGGGTGCCCCCAACGCGCCACTGTTCTGTCAATCTTATGACTCTAGGTCAAATATTTTTTGAAAACTAAAAATCTTTTACTAAGTAAAGGGCGAGAACTTTACAAATACTGAATAAATCTACAAGCAAACCCCATGGTGCATAAGTACACATGCTGACCAACATTCTTGTAAACTTTCAGGCCTACAAGTGAAATACTTTTTGAGCTATGCATGAACAAGTTGAAAATTGCAAATTTATACTACTGTAAGTCAAGGGCAATAACTCTAACAAAACTGAAAAAAATCCACATGCAAAGTCCCAGGTTCATAGCTTCAGAGTGATGAGAATCATTATTCCTGTAATTTAGTAATGTTGATCATTATTCCTGTAAAGTTGGTATATTCTAACTCAAGCACTCAAGGAACAAATAACAACATAATGAAACCGTTTTTACTAAGTCAAGGGAAATAACTCTACAAATACTGGATAAATCCACAAGCGAAACCCCAGGTGCAAAACTTAATATGCTGAGCAACCTCCCCGTAAGGTTTAATGACTCCATGTCAAATCCTTTTTGAGTAACATGCAACACAAGTTGAAAATTGCAAAAATTTTCTAAGTCAAGGGCAATAACTCTAAAAATACTAAATAAATCCAGACGAAAATACCAAGGTGCACAATTACACATGCTGATCAACATTCCTGTAAAGTTTCATGACTCTAGGTCAAATCCTTTTTTAGTTACATGCGACACAAGTTGAAAATTGCAAAATTTTACTAAGTCAAGGGCAATAACTTTGAAAATACTAAAATATCCAGATGAAAATACCCAGTTGCACAACTACACATGCTGATCAACATTCCTGTAAAGTTCATGACTCTAGGTCAAATCCTTTTTGAGTTACATGCGACACAAGTTGAAAATTGCAAAATTTTACTAAGTCAAGGGCAATAACTCTAAAAATACTAAAAATATCCAGATGAAAATACCCAGGTGCACAACTACACATGCTGATCAACATTCCTGTAAAGTTTCATGACTCTAGGTCAAATACTTTTTGAGTTACATGCGACACAAGTTGAAAATTGCAAAATTTTACTAAGTCAAGGGCAATAACTCTAAAAATTCTAAAAATATCCAAATAAAAACACCCAGGTGCACAACTACACATGCTGATCAACATTCCTGTAAAGTTTCATGACTCTAGGTCAAATACTTTTTGAGTTACGTCGACACAAAAGAGAACGGACGGACGGAAGGATGTACGACGGACAAGGGTAAATCTAAATGCCCGCCACTAAAGTGGGGGCACAAAAATCAAACATGCATTTGTTGTTAATAAAACTCAATAATCATAACAAATGACTATTGCATTGCAAAACTCAATTATAGAATAGAGAATACATGGTTGATGTCGGGATGGAGAAGGTATATCCGGTGAGCGAGAAAGTGTATCTTGGCAAGCTTTAGCTTTTCATCATGTGTTTAGAATAATTAAATGGTTTCATTCTTACTTTTCCCCGATAAAATAGCATCTATATGTAGTTTTGTTTTGCTGCTTAACGGTTGACGTCATCATGTGATGTAATGACTGGAGATAGATAAGTTTACCCGGCAAGGATTTATCCAGCTGATGATATAGCCAGTAGCAGGATAAATATCAGAACATTACAAATATTTAGTCAGTGACCTATTTACTCACTTGAAAACAAATTAAAAACATTGTGTTTCTAAATTTGATTTACATGTGCATGTTTATACACTGGAAATGCTTACATGCCTAACACATGTGCTATTAAAAACTCACACAAATACCTATAAACCAGTGCTTACATATTGCAAAATGACCTTCAAAAGTAATGTCATGAACTTAAGTGAATATGGTATAAAAATAAATGGTCAATAAACAGGAAAGGTTCAATATTCATCAACTACAAATAAAAACCCATTTATCTATGAAAGATTTGGCCTCAGAAATCATATTTCCTCTATAATTTATAGAATGTTACATTAGTTCAGTTTTGAGCAGGCATCTAGGTAACTATCAACCTTCCACAGGCTAGCCAAATAAAAGGATGTAATGTCCAGAGCAGAATTCAAGCAAATGTTTCTAATTGAGTAGCCATACTACATGTATTTGTCAAAGCTTTATTGTCCTAACATCTATCTTTGCTAATCTGTGCAGTCTGGACAGGCTTTATAATGTTGGTAGCTCAAATTTAGTATTTTCAATACTTTGATACTAAAATCCTTTAATTTTGAATAGGCTGTTTTAATTCAAAACTTTTCTGGACAATATTTAGTCTTATTTTAGAGTACAACTAATAAAAGTCCAAAGACAACAAAACTAACACAACTAAACCAAATCTCCAAAAGCAAGTTTCCTATGACTAAAACACAGATGCTAGTAAAGTAACACTTGTAGTACCAATACCAACACATAACACAAACATTAATATGGAAAGAAAAAAAAATGATAGAATACAAAAGATATCTTACCCATCTAACCCTGGACAACAAATATTATCATGAACCGATTATGTGTATATATATGGCTATATATCTGCTTTAATATGATATATACATGTACATGTTTAATTTACAAGTAAAAGCTATACACATGTCTATTATATAAGCTAAATAAAGTACACATACCAAGATAAGCAAAGATTATCTTTTTATATGCAAAACTGTTATAAAGTTATTACATAACACATGTGAAATTTGAAATCAATTTTATCTGTTAACCACACTCATACAGTCAATCATATGGCTACCCTCCAGCTACACTGGTTGTTAACCCATTACCTCATGAGCATTTTGTGAACAAGGGTGCCATAGTCACAAAATACGCCCGTTTACGAAAAAGCTTTAGATGGAGATGGGGGCATTATGGATAAGTGTTATCTAGCAAGCAAGTTTTTATTCTTGGCACTGTGTTGTTAAATGAACCTTAAAACAAATCAATAGGGAAGATATGCACAGAATGTGTGACCTTGACCTTGGTTGCAGGGACCTGAATTTTTATGCATGGCACTCAGCCTCACAATGATGAACATTTGTTGCCAAATTATATTGAAATCCCTCTATGCATGTAGAAGTTTTGCTCCAGACAAGTGTTTTTCTATGAGCTCTAACTGTGACCTTCACCTTTGACCTAGAGACTTGGTTTATGTGCAGGGCACTACGTCTCATGGTGGTGAACAATTCTATAAAAGTAACATTAAAATTCCTCCATGCATGTAGAAAATATGCTCCGGACAACATCTGGATATTTAATCATCTCCAGTGACCTTGACCTTGCAAATATTAACCTAAATTAAATGTGTAACACCTGTAGTCATGATAGTTACCATTTGTGCTACAATCCATCAATAAATGATGACTCAATGGTCCCTATAACCATCTTCAAATTTTTATCTGAACTTTGACCTCTAAGTGTAACCTTGACTTTGGTCGCAGGGATCTGAATTTTGCATGCGACACTCAGCCTCACAATGGTGAACATTTGTGCCAAGTTATATTGAAAACCCCCTATGAATGTAGAAGTTTTGCTCCGGACAAGCGTTTTTCAATGAGCTCTAAGTGTGACCTTGACCTTTGACCTGGAGACCTGGATCATGCATGGAGCAATACATATCATGGTGGTGAACATTTCCATAAAGTATTATCAAAATTCTTCCATACATGTATGAGATATGCTCCAGACAAAATCTGGATATTTCACCATCTTAGTGACCTTGACCTTGCATATATTGACCTAAAGTACATGTGTCACAGCCGTAGTCATTATAATGACCATTTGTGTTACAATCCCTCAATAAATGATGATTAAATCATCCCTATACACATCTTCATATTTTTATCTTTTTTTAAACGGGCGTATAAAAAGTACATGTAATTTAATAACTAAAAAATTCTGATTTAAGATTTTATTCTAGGGAAATACATTTCATTACAATTCTTAATCTTTGAATGAGCTGAACTGATATTTACTTGAAAATTAAAATATAATTAAATTTCTATGAGAAAGTATTTACATTTGATAAGGTAATTACTGTATGATCTTTATGAACAAATACCAAGTCTACAGAACACCATAGTTATCACAGTTAAGAATCTTGACCAATGAATGAACATGTGTAAATAAATGTTACATTCTTTACAACATACTCAAGTCCAAGAAAGAGGATTATTTCATGCCCTTTGATTAAATTCTATTTTTAGATCAAGGGGAGTAATTGTGTAAGTCATTTATGAACAAAGTAATAACTTTGTTGTCTCCCTTTGATTAAATTCTATTTACAAAATCTGGATATTTCATCATCTTTAGTGACCTTGACCTTGTATATATTGACCTAAATTATATGTATCACAGCCATAGTCTTGATAATGACCATTTGTGTTACAATCCCTCAATTAATGATGACTAAATGGTCCATATATACACATCTTCATATTTTTATCTGAACTTTGACCTCTATGTGTGACCTTGACCTTGGCCGCAAGGACCTGAATCTTGCACGCGACACTCCGCCTCACAATGGTGAACATTTGTGCAAGTAATATTGAAATCCCTCTATACATGTGGAAGTTTTGCTCCAGACAAGCATTTTTCAATGAGCTCTAAGTGTGACCTTGACCTTTGACCTAGAGACCTGGTTCATGTGCGCGACACTGCTCCTCATAGTGGTGAACATTTATATGAAGTTTCATTAAAATCCCTCCATACATGTAGGAGATATGCTCCGGACAAAATTGGACGCCGCCCGCCCGCCCGCCCGCCCGCCAGGGCGTTCCCATAATACGTCCCGTTTTTCAAACGGGCGTATAAAAATGGCTGTTTTCATTGAAAAGTCTCCTGTTACAAGTTCAAAGTGATGAAAATACTTGAAATTACCCAAAATCGAGTTTTTCCATGTTAAAACATGGCCTTACACATAATTTAGAAGAAAATTTGTTGTTTTGTAGAATTTTATATTTTTTTCATTAAAGACCTTGGTGCCCCTATGTGCATTATTTGAACAGGTGCCCCTATGACTTTGTGTATTATTTGAAACATCAGCTAGGTGCTGAGTAGAACCACTGACCCTGATGTAAAGTGTCCTTGCATGAAATAATCCACCAAAGTTCATCTTGGATCATATATGACCATTTCTTTTTAAGCTTCTGGTTAACAAATCATAAACAGTAAAAAAGATTTCATTCTAAATAACTTTAAAATTCAAGAAAATAAAATTAAATATTTTGTTGATAAATTACACACCTGTTTTATAGAGGGGTCAGAGCCTTTAGCGGAAGCTTTTTGTTGTTGTAAGTCCTGGTAATAGTTGGCACCTTTCATCTCCCTTAAATCACTAATGTGGATATTCACACACCTACAATAGTTCAATAATTACTTATTTCATGTTGACTCCATAGAAATCAACTACAAATACATGTAATGAAATATCAAAACAGGCATATAGGGTTAATTTCCTTTTAGTAGTTCAACTGTAAATTTACATTTTAGTAGCTTTTTAGAAGGAAAGACTATTAAAAGATTGTCCACTCCTTTGCCATCTCCATTTTCAACCGACAATAATTTGCTTCAATAGTATATTGGTACAACCTTTTTTAATCATTCACTCTTTTACTTTGCTTTATGCAATGCAAAAGCCTAATCAAGAATGGTTTGCTATCGTTTTCATTGAAACATCCACAATAATATTAAAAATATTTAGAAATTATTAACAGGTGCATACCCTTTCCATACTTCCTCCCTAAACTCATGTGGAACACCTTGTCTAATTAATGTCTTCAACTCGTTACCTTTCTGTAGTTTACCACCACGTCCAACAAGATAATTCTCCCATTTCACTCTTAAAGAGGCATCATGATCAGCTTCCTGGAAAACATCATATGAGCCGCATCACGACAAAACCAACATAGTGCGTATGCGATCAGCATTGATCCAGACCAGCCTGCGCATCCGCGCAGTCTGATCAGGATCCATGCTGTTCGCTTACCAACTGTATTACAAGAAGAGAAACTGATAGCGAACTGCATGGGTCTGGATCCATGCTGGTCGCAAACGCACTATGTTGGTTTTGTCATGACGCGGCTCAATTATATTCAGTTAAAGTGACATTATACGCATTTTTTCTTTCTTTGTCAAGTTTGGGTGAGTTAGATATATATTTCAAAAGTTTGACTGGCCAATAATTTATAATTAGATATGTATATACCTACTCTTTTTATCAACTGAGCATAGGCATAACAGTCAGAGGGATATTTATACAGATTGCCATGTGCCACATAAGTTATTGTATATTCATTAAAAGTAGAATATGAAACTGGGAGCAAATAAGGCAAAATGTAAACTTATACATCTCAACATTTACACTTGGATGGCCTTAATGTCAATTTAAATTCTCAATGAACATAATAAATATAAATGACTGATATCCTTTTTAACCTTTGCAATGCTGAATGTTTGCCACAGACTTTTCATGCATTGAATTGGATCTGTCCGTAATTATTGTAAGAAATTTCAACATCTATATTAAACAACCAACAGTACAGAGTCTGGTAAGACAGCAAGAAAGTATAACCTAGCAGAAGGCTTGTCAATTATATCATCAGCATTCAGTGTGTTTAAAAAATGTCTGGGAAACAAATAATTATACAAAACATTCCACTTTGGACAATTAGTTTTTAAATGTATTTGCCACTCAGTCATTTGTTTACCAGAGATCACAAATACACTATATTTGACCTTGCACAACTCAACCTTTGACCTAGCTAAAGTTTATGACCCTGAATTACTGACCTTGACTTTGGTATGCAACTCTTCAGATTGTTTTTCAAGCACAGCAGCTTTGCTAACTAAAGGATCAAATTCCTCATCATCATCTGTCTGTTCTGTATAATGTTTCTTTGAGAAACCATACTTGTCATACACTGTACCACTGAAATGTAAAGTCTTCATCTAGGCCCAGGTCTATATCCACATGTATGGTAACTATAATTTTCATTGCTGAGAAAATAACTAAAAAATTGTTTTGTTTATTTGACCTGTACAATGACTGGCAGACTGAAACAAGGAATCCAGAATTATATAAAAATCATTTATCATTATAAATTACTACTTTACTAACAGTATTAAAATATCAAAGAAATGTAGCATTTTCAGTCTCTTTATTGAAGAGCTTGAAGATTGTGTTGAAACTTCTATCTGGTCTTACCATACTTGTGTCAGGATTTAACATGGTGTTGACCATAGATAAAATTCAAACCCCATGATTTATTGGTTTAACTTCAGACTAATTACTAATTAGCCACAACAGTACTAGATGCATATTATTTCACATTAATTTTTATACCTACTATCTAATCACAGGGTATCTTAGGTCATATGGTTAAAGTCATTGACTTATTTCACTTGCCCCTCACTGCTGTTGATTCAAATTTCACAAGGCCACTTTTGAAATTCTTTCATCTGAGGAAGTTATCTTGTTAGCATTTATAAATTTGGTGGTTCTATTCATGGGCACCTAAGGTCTTAATCTACCACTTAAGCTGAAAAAATTGCTATATGTGTTATATGTGACTAAGAATTCTAAAACATATAACTACATACAATGAATATTTCATTAACTTTTACTTCAAAGAAGCCATACCTTCCAGTAAGACGCAGCTCAATATCATCATCATCCGTCTCGAGGGCATCTGTTAACAACTGATTCACCACTTCCTGGCCTTCTTCACCCTCTGAATAACAACAACAACAGCCATTAGCACAAAATATACCTGTTACAAATACTCAGTCTCATGATAGACAGCATTAAATTAAAATTGCTCAGTTCAAGATGACTAAGTGGTAATTCTCACTTTTTTTACTGACTTTGGACCTCTGCATGTGTCACTGACCTTGGCTACGGGAGCCTTTATATTTTGTGCACATCACAAACCTTTCTTAAGTTCAAAAAGGGCCATAATTCTATCAAATATTAGGCCTTGGACAGTGACCTCCTTTCATGCTCTCAAATAATTGTGTGAAGTTTCAGTCCATTCCTATCAGCAGTTTTGGAAGACCAACTTGAAGAGCTAAAAATACTTGTCTTCAGACATATTTCTCAAATCTGTTGCTATTCATGTCGATTTTATCTTAAAATTTACATATAAATATCTAGAATTATAAGTATGTAACCTACCTCTAACTGGTCCCTGTTCTTTCTTCTGCTTCAGCAACACATAATACTTGCTCTTTATCTGGTAATACTTTGCCTGCATTTTGGCAAAATCCCTGCATAGAAATGTAAATAAATGTCACATAAGTTTTATACCACTGCAAGTTTGTAAAGTCAATATCATTGAATAATCTTGAAATATTTCACTTACAGGCCACACCAATTTGAAAGTCTTTCTTTGTTCTTTGTATTTTTTTTAAAAACCACAATTTAACCCAGTTTAAATTCAGTAAATAAGGCAGGGAAAGTTCATAAAATAATTTCTTAAAAAAAATTTTTATTTTCTACTTTAGGAATTAAAACATATAAAGGGTTTCGGGAACTAAGTTTTTTAGGGGGATTACCCAGATACGTGTAACCCCATGGGAAATTAAGTTTTCCAAAAAAAGTAAAACCCCAAAAAAAAAAACTTTTTGTTTGGGGGGTTTTTTCCCCAAAATTTTTCGAGCCCCCGTCGCCTGCACTTTTTTCCTCACATTTTTTAACTTTAGCATGACTTTATAGGGCTCAGATTTAAATTAAATATTTTTCTGAAATTTCTGAAAAAATTCGGGGTTTTGCTTTTTTAAAATATACAATTTTAGGGGGAATAGCATTCACATTTCTGAACTGTTCACGATTTAGGGGAGATGTGTAGCTAGATAGCTCAGTGTTACTATGCTTTATACAAATAAACTTTTCGTATTCGTATTCGTATTCGTTTCGAGGGTCCCTGGATCGGATCCCAGTCAGGCATCACATTTTTGATACCTTGTGACAAACATATAACATTTAAATATTCTTTACACTAAACTATCCAGGTGAGCTACCAAATTATATGATATTTTCAAGACTGCTTTTACGTTCACCATCAAGAAGACAACAAGAAAACAACACTCACATCATGAGGTTTTTCTCTTTAGCAAGGTCATCTTTCCTGAGATCATTTAGCTCTAGTATCTCCTTGGTAAGGAACTTATGCTGAAGCTCATAACCTTGACATATGTCCTAAAATACAACAATATATGTCCTAAAATACAACATTGACATATCACATATCACCTGTAGTCAAACAAAAGATTATGTGTCCTGCAAAAACAAGAGATTATGCGTCCTGAAATAAAGCAATGACATTTCAGTTTAAGTGTAACAAGAAATTTTGTGTCCTAAAATAAAGCAATGACATTTCAACTGAAGTGTAACAAGAAATTTTGTGTCCTCAAATAAAGCAATGACATTTCATCTGAAGTGTAACAAGATATTTTGTGTCCTCAGATAAAGCAATGACATTTTAGCTGAAGTGCAACAAGAGATATTGTGTCCTGAAATAAAGCAATGACTTTTCAGCTGAAGTATAACAAGAGATTTTGTGTCCTCAAATAAAGCTATGACATTTCAGCTGAAGTGTAACAAGAGATTTTGTGTCCTCAAATAAAACTATGACATTTCAGCTGAAGTATAACAAGAGATTTTGTGTCCTCAAATAAAGCTATGACATTTCAGCTGAAGTGTAACAAGAGATTTTGTGTCCTAAAATAAAACTATGACATTTCAGCTGAAGTGTAACAAGAGATTTTGTGTCCTCAAATAAAACTATGACATTTCAGCTGAAGTATAACAAGAGATTTTGTGTCCTCAAATAAAACTATGACATTTCAGCTGAAGTATAACAAGAGATTTTGTGTCCTCAAATAAAACTATGGACATTTTCAGCTGAAGTGTAACAAGAGATTTTGTGCTCCTCAAATAAAAATGACATTCAGCTTGAATTAACAAGAGATTTTGTGTTCCTCAAATAAACTATGACATTTTTCGCTGAAGTATAAAAGAGATTTTGTGTCCTCAAGAGAAAACTGATTGAACATTTCAGCTGGAATATAACAAGAGATTTTGTTCCCTCAGATAAAACTATACATTTCAAGCTGAAGATAACAAGAGATTTTGTGTCCCAGATAAAACTATGACATTCAGCTGAATAAAAGAGATTTTGTGTCCTCAAATAAAACTATGACATTTCAGCTGAAGTGTAACAAGAGATTTTGTGTCCTCAAAAATAAAACTATGACAACATTTCAGCTGAAAGCTTGCAGATTTGTGTCCCCAAGATAAAGCTATTGTCATTTCAGCCCGAAGTGTAAACAAGAGATTTTGTGTGGCCTCAAATAAAACTATGACATTTCAGCTGAAGTGTAACAAGAGATTTTGTGTCCTCAAATAAAACTATGACATTTCAGCTGAAGTGTCACAAGAGATTTTGTGTCCTGAAATAAAGTAATGATAATTCAGCTAAAGTGTAACAGGAGATTTTGTGTCCTGAAATAAAGCAATGTCATTTCATCTAAAGTGTAACAGGAGATTATGTGCCCTCAAATATAACAATGACATACCACACAAAGTACAAGAGATTATAAGTCATGAAAAACAACAACAACAACAAATAATGTGTCCTGAAAAAACAACAATGACATATCTTCTGAAATATAACATCACAGTTACTTTAACTTGAGATCTAAAACCTAGTTGCCAGTTTTATCTTACATCATCACATGATTAGAAGCCATTTTTAAATTTTGAGAATTTATGTGGAAAAGTAAACAACAAATCATTCATTATTGAACTTGGTAAATATTTTCCACATACAAAACTCTTTATCTCTTTAATTTTGTAAAACAAAAAAAAACAAAATTAACCATTTTTTAATGAAATTTTAAATTTTTTTAAAAAGTTTATTTAAAATTTTTTTTACCTTGTATCTTTCCCAAATTTTTCGTAATCTGCCCCGATCAGATGTAATGGAGGTCGGGAGAAAATTTTTAAAGACTGTATAACGCCCGGTTGATCAAAACTGCTTTGGGTTTTATTTTTCATCCCCCGGCCCCCTTTTGATTTTATGGGAGACTAGGATTTCTTTGGCTTTTTAGTAAAATTGAATTTTCCCGACTAGTTTTTAAATCTGCTTTCTGTTTTCCTTTTTAAAAAAAAAATATCTAAAGGATTATGGGCTTTAAAAAAAGAAAAAGGGGGAAGGGGGGCCACACAAAAATTTGGGGCACTTTTTAATTTTTTTAGAGTTTCATAATACGTTTTAATTTTTTCAAAATTTATTGGGTTAAAATTCAAAGAAAATTTTTTAAATTTTTAATTTTTGAAATCAGTATTAAAGAGGTACCGCTAATCGGTTTTTACTGTGTCCCCGGCCTTTTTCCCCCTTTTTTTTTTACTTTTAATTTTTGCGAAAAAACGGTTTTTTTGGTTTTATTACAAGGTAGATTTGTTTTAAACCAAAACTTTAAAAAAACAATAAAAATAATAAAAAATATTTTTGGTAAAAACTTTAAAAAAAATTTCATTTCTCTGTCTACGCAAAAACAAAAATTTTGCAAAAAGCTTGTAAAACCAAAAAAAAGGATCTTTCCCGGTTTTTTCCTTTGTTTTTAATTAGACTTTTGTTGTTTGGCTTTATTTTGTTTTGCTGAACCGGGCAATTTTTTTAATTTTTTCCATTTTTGGTAGCCCTCCCCTTTCCCAAACAAACCCTCCCTTCTTGTCTGTAAAAATAACAGGGTCATTAAATGAAAATTTTTGGAAAAAATGTGAAATAAGGTAAATTGGGTAGCCCCCAAAAAAATTTCATCTTGAAAAAAACCTCTTTTTAAAAAATATTTTTTTGGGATGACAATTTAAAATTTTTTATTAATTTACCAAAACCCCAAAATTTGAAAAAATTTACCTTGACTGCAAATTTCCCTGGTAACCTCATCAAGGTTACCTGTAAAAAATGATATGATTTCTCTTTTTAAATTTCCCCCAAAATACAAACTTTTCCTTTTAACCCAAAACAATTTTGGGGTTCATTTTAAAAAATTTAAAAAATTAATTGGGGTTTTTTTAATGACAGTTTTTTTACTGGATGGGAATTAAACTATCTATAACTGCTATTTATGCTGATTTAAATACATTTTTGGTCATATTTAGAGGTCGGTCAACCTAGTAACAATCTTTCCTGGAAAACTAATCAGTAGTTACCAAATTCTCGCCAGTGACTCATTACTTATCATATATAATTTCTATATCAACAGTAAGAGATAAAATTATTAACCATTAGACTCAGTGTCTGAGATCAGTTGTCATGTAGAAAGTTTGCCTTTCCCGAGGATCAAACCAACAACACTCCGGTTATATATTTGAGCCGCGCCATGACAAAACCAACATACTGCATTTGCAACCAGCATGGATCCAGACCAGCCTGCGCATCCACGCAGTCTGATCAGGATCCATGCTGTTCGTTATCAGTTTCTCTACTTGTTATAGGGTTTGTAAGCAAACAGCATGGATCCTGATCAGAATGGGGCCCAAAATCAGGCTGGTCTGGATCCATTTCTGGTCCCAAAGGGCCCGTATGTTGGTTTTGTTCCCTTACGCTGGGTCATTTGATCTTCAAATTTTAGCCAAGAGGTGGGCCTAAATTTTTTAATCAGAAACCCAGAAAAGGAAATTTAAAAGTCTTCTAATTTTTAATTGGTGCAATTCAACAAGTTAAAACCAGTTTAAGAGAGGTAACCAAGCACTTTATCAAGGCAGCCTATAAGGGACAGTGTTTTGTCTATAGGTCATTCAACAGAATATTTTTCACACTAGAATAGGCCTACAAAGGCTTAAATAAAGTAAAGACAAGTAGAGATCAGATTGCTGAAATGTCCAAGAATGCTGTATGGTTTCATATCCATCTATAAACCATGAAATACTGATAAAGACAGGTTCAGTAACCTACATATTATCATATGAAGTAGTTTAGTGAAGGAAAAAGCCATTTACAAATTTCTGCCACCATACAGACATATACTATAAAATGTGTCATGAATGCTGTATAGCAGTAGTGAACAATGTGCTTTACAAGTCTCACAGATTAATCATACTTTGCTTGGATGACTCAAGCATATATTGATGCTGAGATGATACATTTTACAATAACACATGAATAGATATTGTCTTTCCAGCACATTATATCATCCAGTAAATGGTTTTACAAATATAAATAATACAAATAAAATTAATACACATTTTTTAAAAAGAAATCTAATGCAATCAAAATTCACAAAATTAGAATATTTCACTGTTCATTGGGATGCCACTCTTAACATAATGATAATTTATCTAACTTGAAACATAACCTGTAATTTTGATGTACATCACAAAAAAAAACAACTCAAAAATAATAAATATAAAACTTATTATAACCTTTTTCTTCCCCGACATAAATCCACCTGAGAAAAGACGTGATTTTCTCATATTGATCCTTATTCTAGTTTTACATACAGTTTCATCACATATAAACTAGCATTATATCAGTTCATGAAATTATTTCATGAAAAAAAATACAGTTACACATAATTTCCTAAATTTAGAACCTTTGACACTATTATGTAATATTTGGTTTCCTGTTTCTGTAGTTCACTTTCCATTTCTACATAGAGAATCTGTATCCTGTTTCAATATTGATTACAGAAATTATCATTAAAGTACATTGTACATGCACTGTAAAATAAAATATATATATGTGGCATCTTTGTCAGCAATTATTAAATTTATTTGGTAAGAAAAACATAATAATTAATTTAATGTATATATTAATTATTGACGAGTTAAACTGAAACAAAATGAAATAAATTGAAATCAATATTCACACAATTGAACAGTAAAGAGGGGACCAATATTATGCTTATCAGTAAAACTGAACCTAATGAAAGATTCACTATTCTAATTAATTCTACATGTTTGCCTGAACATGCTTATTTCAGCATGATGGAGATGAAAGTTAATAATTTATTTATAAAGTATCCATTTAATTGAAAGGTAAATCACTAAGCTAGCACTTCTAATACAAATGTTGAATAAAATGGCATTATTTTCACAAATATTATCCAATCAACTTGGTTTTTTAAAATCAGCAATCCACAAGGTGTAACATTTTCTATATTATTTAACTTCCTGCGGTAGTAACATGATGTGTTAAATATTCTCCTATCTGTCAAATTACCGTCAGCACATAATAAACAGTTTCCACTGTTTACTTTGATAAAAACGTTATCTTATTATAAATTAATTTTATGCAAAAATAAAACTCAACAAGGCCAAATTTTGTAAGTTATCAAATACATGTATACAATAAAGTCACAACAATGATTTCATATAACACATATTGATTATGGAGCCAGGCCAGTTTTCATGTAATATATATATACATAGATACATAGATAGTTTACATTTATCCTATTTAATAAAACTTGACTGTAAAACAAGTCCTTGCAATTTCAAGTCTGTTTCCTGGAACTAAGCAGTATTGGTGTCACATGACTCATCTGATATAAGGAAACATGGTTCCGACCCTAGTTGGGACTTGCACCCACAATCTCTGGTAATGAAGCCAGATGTACAACATTTCTTTATAAACTGTTAGCATATAGATAGCAATATCCTGTAAAATTAACACAGAATACTCAGAATAGTTCCAAAGTTAAAGCAAGTTATGTTAATCTATTATACCACTGCCACTGGCTAAGACAGCCTGCATGCCACTTGGTCAGCAGGGTATTTACGAAGTTTACACTGACATACTCTGGACCCAAATCAAGTGCAAAATATTACAATGAACAGTAACTCCAAAATTATGGGGGGAAAAAGCTAAGGTTCTTAAGCAATGTGCAATCCACCATGTCATTTTATCTTCAATTTTACCTTGTTGAAAGGACACAAAATTGTATGAAATTTTACCAAAAATGATGACTTTGACCTTATGCCTGTACAGCGACAAAATTGGTTTTCCACATAATCTTGTTCAAGTGAACTTTTGAGCAAAGTTTGAGGAATATTGTTTTCAAGGGGTATTAATATAGAAGACATAAAATTGTCTGACATTTGACCTTCAATAATGACAATGACCTTGAACTCACATATGGATGGCATTGTTTAGGTGGACATTAGAGTCAAGTTTAAAGAAAATACTTTCAAGAGGTATAGGCTTTACATAGAGCAGACGAAAAAATTTACAGGCTGACCAACCAACTGACCTGATGATAGGACAAAGGTTATTGAAAAATGGACCTTAGTAAAACTGTTTACCATAGTCACAATTGACAGAAATGTCATAAACATATCTGCATATTTTATTCAATAACTAGAGTGTCTTTCCTGGCAAAAATTCTCTATTGTGTCATTATTTGCAGTTCTTTTAGGGTTTCTTTTATGTTTTGACTGTATACAAATCAGTTACTTTAAAGCATGACCTGTTTGCTGACAGCATGCTGTTGGACAGTTAAATAAATGCAAAGAAGAAAAGGGGACCTAATTCTGCAGGTACTTAGTCCTTGATATATAGTCAACATAAATTTCAAATCATACAAAAGTATGGTTCTTTAAGAAAAAGGCCAATATTCTAGGTAAAACAAGAGGGCCATGATGACCCTAATATTGCTCATCTGAATATAAATACACTTAATGAAAATGCACAAGAAGTAATATTGTAAACTATAAATGAAATCAGATACATAATCTAAACCTTATGCTCTTATCACAAAGTTCATATTTGTATCTGAAATAGTGCATGTGTTAAAACATTACTGGTTGCTATGTCTAAGGGAAAACAATAGTTCTTAAGAAGTCACTGGTTGCTATACAAAATAAATGGTTTCCTTGTAAGTCAGTGCCTGCTATGAAATTCAATGACATATTTACTCATTGCTATGGCAAGTTAATGTTTGTTATGGAAGTCACTGGTTGCTATGTAAAAAGCCAATGTTTGCTATGTAAGTCACTGGTTGCTATGAATATTTACAGTTTGCTAAAAGCAATGGCTCTCACAGCAAACAGTTGCTATGGAAGTCATCAGTTGCTATGGAAAGTCAAATGTTGCTATGGAAAGTCAATGGTTGCTATGAGAGTTACAAATTGCTATTTGAAGTCAATGTTTGCTATGGAAGTCAATGGTTGCCGCAGAAAGTCACCAGTTGCTATGGAAGTCTATAGTAGCTATGGAAATTCAGGATTTGCTATAGAAGTCAACAGTTGCTATTGAAAGTCAATGGTTACAATGTCAAGTCACTGGATGCAATGGAAAGTCATTGGGTGCTAAAGTAGTCTATGGTTGCTATGGAAAGTCAATGTTTTCTATGTAAGTCACTGGTTGCTATGCAAGTCTGTGGTTGCTATGGAAAGTCACTGGTTGCCATGGAAGTCACTAGTTTCTATGGAAAGTCAATAATTGCAAAAGTCACTGTTTTTTTTGGAAAGTTAGAGTTTGCTATGGAAATCAATGGTTGATATTGAAAGTCAGTGGTTGCAGTTTTGGTCAATGGTTGCTATGGAAAGCTAATGGTTGCCAGGGAAAGGCACTGGTTGCTATGGAAGGTCACTGGTTGCTTAAGAGGTCTATGGTAGGTAGCTGGTCGCAATGGAAGTCACTGGTTGCTATGGAAGTCAGTGGTTGCTATGGAAAGTCATTGGTTGCTATGGGTAATCAATGGATGCTTTGGGAGTCAATGGTTACTATGGAAAGTCATTGGTTGCTGAGAAGTCACATACATGTATTAGGAAAATCTATGTTCCCCTAGGGCTATGCCTTGAATTATTTTTGTTGAGGTCCATCAGACTAAATATCTGAGATACAGCCCTTGCAGTTTTTTAAGAAGAAAATTTGAAGTATTTACTATATAAAAAAAAGCCATGACTCCCTGAGGAGGGGCCAATTTTAGACCCAAGGGCAATTTGAACAATTTTTGTACAAGTCCACCAGACAATTTTTGATACCAAGCTTGTATTGTTTAATAGAAAAAAGATTTTTTTTTTGTCTGTTATTTTTCTTTTATTCTTCTCATTCAGCTGAACAATGTACATATGTGAGAAACAATTATTTAATATGTACTCCCTGACACAATGATAATGTATATCAACATATATATATTAAACTTACCTTTGTAGTATTATCACTGTTATCACCAATTGTTAATATTTAAGTTAGATAATTGCTCATGTAATTCAAAACTTAAGAGATGATTATGTCAATGTACATGTACATTATGGTTTATATATCAAGATTGTTTAAAGACAAAGAAATTAAATGATTAAAGACATAAGAAAGGCAAAGCATATAAACTGCTTTAAAAGAGTCATGGCAATAAAAGACTTGATGAAAAGTCAAGAACAACCATATCAGTTTAGTTATTAATTTTGTTGTTGTTGGGTTTTATGTCGCATACACAGTAGAGGTCATATGGCCACTCTTCAGCTTTTCTGGCAGAGGAAGACCTCATGTGCCACTCCATGCATTATTTCAGGCATGACCAGGTAACAGACCACTGATGTTCTATCAGCTAGCTGGATGTATTAATGATATATACATTATGGTTAATTATTTTTCATTAACCATACAGCGGTTAATAATTTCCATGACTGTATAATGATTAATAATTATTTTCTGATAGAATAAGGCAGCAGCTGACTTTAGACTGTCCACCATAAAATATTGAAATATTTCCAACAGAAATAGATTCTTTGAAGAACAGACAATATTTAGTTGGCTTATGGAAGGTCAGATAGTGTTACAAAGGTAACCAGCATGGGTTACAAATAATTCTAGCAAGGAAATTTCTTCACTGATTAAGCTGGAAAATTGCCATATGACTGTAACAGAGTTCATGTGACTAAACACTCAGGTTGTAAGGTATTGATTGATTGATTTTCTTTAGACCTGGCTTTCAAGGATAACCTACGAAAGTGCAAGCACTTATTTCCAGTAGGATCCTTACCTCAACAGACTCAAGAGACAGCTATGAGATACAAGGGAGTCCGGAAACCAGTCCCTAGCTCTTATTGAATAGATCCCTTGGTTCTTTTACATGCCCAGTGTAAAGCACTGATACATGCAAGGATTACCTGGGTTTCTTACCAGTAAACCTCTAGGTAAATGGGAAACACTGAAAGTGTCTCTGAAAAATCCCAAGGGTGTCCCTTTAATTATGGTGAGTCTTCAATTTAATGTGAAAGTGTCCAGCACCAAAACAACATTAGCAAGAAAAAGATAGAGCCACTCATGAACCCACAGATGAACAATGATGAATAATATCCCTTGTCTAAAATGGAACAAGTTATATTTGTTTTAAACTTATTTCATTCAATGCAAAAAAGGATAAAACTGTAAGCAACCTAATGCTTATAAAAGACTTTTCCCAATGAATAGTATGTATTAGTACAAGAAAAGGCGAGTAATTTTGTCATTTGTGGATGAAAAAGGCTGTTGTGTTTTATTTAACAGCATCACAGAATAAGATGATACCGAGTCATGTTAGATACTTAAGTATAAATTAAGTATTTTAAAGAAAATACTAAGAGTTCAGATAGAAAGAAAAAGTGAGATACTAAAAAAAAAATGACCTTAAATAAACCTTAATGAAAGTTGATAATTACTGGTTAGTCAAAGTGATTCAATTTTTTTTATATATTTGTGAACTGCAAAAAGTATTTTTTATTATTTATGTCTGACTAAATGCTGTGTTACCATAAAGAATAGTATTTAATTTATCACTACAGTATTTGTATACAGTTTTTCAACTGAGGTCTTATGTTTTGAGGGCAGTTGGAGAAAAATTGAAGAGCAGTTTCCCTTTGTCCGAAAACAAAAAAAAGATGAAGGTATGATATTCTTGGTAAATTGTCTTTGGCTAACTCCTCAAGACATTTGTGCAAAATCTTTTTCTTTTCTTTTCTTCTTCCATAGCAGGAATATTTTTCAAAGTATTTGAATGTTAGGGAAGATATTCTGTTTCAATAGTAATAATGGTTGTAACTAATAATTACAAGGCTACACAAGGGACACATATAAATAACAAGCACAATCTGTTTCAATCACAACAATGCTCACACACTGAAAACCAGAAAATAGAGCACATACTCCAAAGGTGTAATACTGAAAAGATATCAGCCTAAAAGCACTCCACTGAAACAGAAGCACTATGGCCATTAAAAGGAACTTCAAAGGACTGTATCATTCATTGCTGACTGTGTAGATTAGCAAACAAGTCCATTACATAAATACAGAATCTGTAGGGTAAATAATTATGATTTTAGTTTAATTATACCCAAATCTTTAATTATTATAATAACTATAAAATACTATTACCTGTGGCAGGAGTCTATGAGCTGGCCCTGGTTCAGATATTTGTCTTCTTCCAAATCTCATCTTCTTCAAAGTTGTGAATAACTTTCCTGATTTACCAGGGTCAAGGTCATTTTGTGCCTGATTTCTATTATTAGAAGTGTAAGGCTTCCATGTCTCATTTGAATCACTATTACTTGTTCTGCTATTTCCTTTCACACCTTCTTCAGAAATAACATCATTTTTATCTATCACAGTCCAACTTCCTGTATTCCTTGATACATTTCTGTTAGTTCTGGCAGTTAGGGTTTGTTCCATATCCTTTTCATCACTTTCAGTGGAAAGTTGTGAACCAGTCCTGGGTTTTTCATCATTGTCAAGCAGAAGACAGTTTACTTGCTCTGAGCTACCAACAGAGTTAATACTTGCAGTTGATGTACTTAAAATGTCACTGTCACTGCGGACTTTCAGGTCACAATAAAATATACTGTCACTGAACTCTTTTTGATGACCGTCCCTTGAAAATTTCCCTGAAATTTAAATAAATATAAACATGATAAAAAATTTAATTTATTTTTACACTAGAATAACTTATAAATATGAGACAAAGAGTAAAGTGATGGTGACAGCATTTTCTATGCAAGGTCAAAATAAAAATAACTAGAACTGCCACTGTCTTGGCGTGAATACCCCCCATACCACTTTGTCAGAATCAACAGTGGCCATTTAGAGCTCAAGGACAACCTCCCTGCCAAATCTGATGTTAGTAAGCCAGTGCATTTCTAAGTTATGTATTCTACATGCTTCAAATGTGAAAATGTCAAAATCAATACACTGAGGACCTTAAGCATTTGAGCAGACAAGCTTATTGTAGTAAAAAAACCCTGTGACCTTGACCTTTGACACAGTCACCTAATAATCAATAGGGGTCATCTTCTAGTCATAAACAACCTCAATACCAAATATGAAGACTGTTGACCAAAGCCTTCTGAAGCAATTGAGCCAACAAGCTTTGTTAGGTCAAGGTCCCTGTCACCTTTGACCCAGTGACCTAAAATCAATAGGGGTAATCTAATAATCATAAACAACCTCAATATCAAAAATGAAAACTGGGTCAGAGGATTCTTAAGTTAATGGGCGGACAAGCTTTTTTTTTAGTGAAGGCCCATGTGACCTTGACCTTTGACTTCAAAATCAATAGGGGTCATCTAATAATCATGAATTACCTCCATGCCATATATGAAGACAGTGGGTTAAAGGAATATTAAGTTATTAGGCGGACAACTTTATTAGTCAAGGCCTGTCTGACCTTGACCTTTGACCCTGTGACCTCAAAATCAATAGGGGTCATCTACTCATCAAGACTTACCTCCATACAAAATATGAAGACTGTGGGTCAAAGGAATCTTAAGTTATAAAGCAGACAAGCTTTTTTCATTCAAGGCCTGTCTGACACGGTAACCTTAAAATGAATAGGGGTCATCTTCTCATAGTGACTAACCTCCATGCCAAATATGAAGAGTGGGTCAAAGGAATCTTAAGTTATTGGGCGGACAGGCTTTTTTCAGTCAAGACCCCTGTGACCTTCATCTTTGACCCAGTGACCTCAAAGTCGTAGGGATCATCTACTCATTGTGACTAACCACCATGCCAAATATGAAGACTATGGATCAAAGGAATCTTAAGTTATTGGGCGGACAGGCTTTTTTCAGTAAAGACCCCTGTGACCTTGACCTTTGACCCAGTGACCTCAAAATCAATAGGGGTCATCTACTTATCATGACTAACCTCCATGCCAAATATGAAGACTGTGGGTCAAAGGAATCTTAAGTTATAAGGCAGACAAGCTTTTTTCAGTAAAGGTCCCTGTGACCTTGACCTTTGACCCAGTGACCTCAAAATCAATAGGGGTCATCTACTCATCATGACTAACCTCCATGCCAAATATGAAGACTGTGGGTCAAAGGGATCTTAAGTTATTGGGCGGACAAGCTTTTTTCAGTCAAGGTCCCTGTGACCTTGACCTTTGACCCAGTGACCTCAAAATCTATAAGGGTCATCTACTCATCATGACTAACCTCCATGCCAAATATGATGACTCTGGGCTAAAGGGATCTTAAGTTACTGGGTGGACAAGCTTTTTCTAGTCAAGGCCCCTGTGACCTTGACCTTTGACCCAGTGACCTCAAAATCAATAAGGGTCATCTACTTACCATGACTAACCTCCATGCCAAATATGAAGACTGTGGGTCAAAGGAATCTTAAGTTAATGGCGGACAAGGGAAAACAGACGGACGGCCGGATGGCCGGACGGACAACCTGATTCCAGTATACCCCCCTTACAACTTTGTTGTGTGGGGGTATAAAAATATTCTCTAAATAATTATATTTTTTGGCATGAACATTAGTTACTTTAATAAAACTTTATCAAATAATACAAACATAAGTTGAAGAATATTTAATCTTTTACAAAAGGAGCATTAAAGTGTTGAACTACAGATAAAGGTAAATTTATATTATTTGCATAGACTATTACATTTCAAAATTGTAGGCTGTAAAAGTTAATCATATTTGCATAAATCTAAAGGTATTTGCTGATACCTTCCTATAAGCTTTTATTGTAGCACTTCTCATGTATTGACAGCGAAAAGTTTACTAACAATTAGTCATATAGATGTTTATTTTGGATTGCTCATTATGACAAGTATTATAAAGAGGCTATTAAGACTATTAATCATGAGGGTGGATGCAGTGGTCCAGTGTTATATAAATCTAGAAAACCCAAATTTGGTCCAATTTCTACTTCTAATCAAAATTATTATTAATCTTTTAGATGACAAGGTTCTGTGTATTTGCAATCCACATCAATTCAAGTTTTCAATCCATGTTTATAAGCCTCATCATCAAAGAACTGCCTTTGATCATTAATTTTACACAGTAAACATTGTGTAGTATGACAAAGACATGCAATACAAATAAATAATAACACAAAAATTACACACTGTCATGAAATAGTTACAATGTCAATGACTTTAAGCAATTAAAGAAATCAATGTAAACTCTTGCACAATCCTCCACAAAAAATCATAACTCACATGATGGAAATCAACAAAACATATAACAATATAAAATCGTAACAAAAGCAGTAGGGTTTTAGATAAAATCTATTGGACATGTTTTGTTTGAATAAATCTCAGCATTATATAGACTTACTCAAGACCTTTATATAGACTTACTCCAGACCTTTGTATAGATTTACTCTGAAACTGAGAATAATTTGGATTTTCCCAGCTAATCAGGGAGGTACAAACAAATTTTTACAGTTATTACTACGTTAAAAAGTGAAACAACTTGACTAATCTATTGTGAACAGTAGTGCACCATGAAGCTTAGAATAAAGGTAAAAGTTTGTTTGTACTAGCAGATTAGCATGGAGAAAGAAACATTTGCTTAGTTCGGGATAAAATCCATCTAAAATCTATTACTGGTATTATCCTCTTTCCCTCTACAAATTGATATAGAAGTAATCAGGTTATGTTTTAAAGATCCTATACAGTATTTACTGTCAGTTACTATTACAAACTTACGTATGTGTATAATACATTCAATCCTCAATGATTGATATGGTTCAATATTACAAAAGGAAAACAAGTGAAAGTATATTAAAATAATAAAAGAATATATTGTAGAATAATCAACAAGAAAAAGGCATTCAAGATTTGCCATGAGTCAGAATTAAGTTGAAGATTACAGTGTTACGTCGAGGAGTATACACAAAAGAGATACTTTTTTTGGGAATAGGTTTTAAGTCACAGAGATTTTCAAGCTTAACTTGTGGAAATAACATCTCTTTGTGCAATATTTATTGTGCAAGATTGCACCTAAGTGAAACCATCAATATACTGTAAGCCAGCTGGAAAGCTTTCTTACATGTCTGAATTCAACATTTTCAGTGGGATTCAAACCTATAGCGGTAAATCACAAGTGGATGTCATCAACATTAAACAGCTGATAACGGTCCAGTGACATTTACACTATCCAACCCCTTGTAAAGACTCTGTCCTGCATATCAATGACATGATATAGCATGGACAGACATAGAGTAACAAGTTATATTTCCCTTGCTGTGGCCCATACCTTAGGCTGTAGGTCTGGTGGGCAAGAGTACAACTCACTTTTGCATTAAAGACACACCACTTTGAACTATGCTAATAAAGACAGTGAGCTAAGATAAAAAAAATATACATAAAAAGTGACAGAAATAATATGAGTACATCATAAAAGCTTTACCAACTGTTTCTGCTTTTTTAATCTTTTTCTTTTTCCTTGGCTTTGCTAATTATGTACAAGAAAGCAGCACTTTTATTGCATAATTCAAAATATCAACAAATCATCAATTGAAATCATATACCTAAATTAGAAGCAGTATTTGTTATACCTTTCATATGTTACAAAATATTGTTCATGAAAAAGTTAATCATCTTCTTCAAATAACATATCAATAAAAATTTATCTAGAAAAGTCCTGTAATAGGTCCTGTAATGGAATAAAAGTGTTTTTAAATTTTTTTTACAGTGAAATGCTTATAAAAACTGCATGAAAATATTGAATTACTGTTTTTTTATTTGCTAGAAAAAATGTTCCCATTATAACAATTATAGTCTGTGCTTTAAATTTTCTTAATTTGTAAAATATTTGAACATATTCCATTTTGTTTCTCAACATTCTCCACACCTTTTTAATATATTCCCTTGTTTACCAGCATAGTCCTTTGTTTCTCAGCATATTCCCATGTTTATAAAAATATTTCAATATTTATCAACATATTTATCATGGAATTTCCCATGTATATCAACATATTTAGTTTGAACAGGTTAATCAGGATATTATCTTGGGAATTATATTTGTATTTCAACATTGTCATGATACTAAATCTCTTCTGCACAACTCTTGTTTTGTTTTGTTTGTTTCATTTTACGGCTTTTCCCAACAGTATTTCAGTCATATAGGCAGGTAGTTTCCTAACCATCGTTCCTGAAGAGTTACACCAGCACAACTCTTGTAACATATAAAAGTCTTTGGACATACATCAATAATGGTATCAAATAGTAACTTGTTAGTACAGCAGTGTATTTCACTTATAGTAAAACACATGCATCTATTTCTCAAACATACATTATGACTATAATTATAATACCAGTACCTTAAAATGTTATATAAATTGCACATAAGGTTCAATAGCAAATTTACATGTACTACTAACTGAAATTATAAGACAGTTTTTTCCATTACACATTACTCTTAAAACTAGTTACCTGGAAATTTGATGCCAGACATTTTCTGTTGAAACTCTGCCTTCAAATTATTTAAAGCCCACATGGCAGGTCTGCTGGTTGCTGGTGGTAGTGAGTTCAGGCTACTATTGCTACTGTGGGTGTCGGAGTCCGGAACACGAATCTCTGGCAAGTCACTAGCATTAATTGAAGGTTGACTACCAAGTTCTGATGTGCCAGTAGTTTTGGATAACAATCCTCCAGCATTACTGACTCGCTAAAGTAGATAAAACTGATTAAGTCAAAAACTAGAACAAGAGGGCAATGATGGCCCTGAATAACTCACCTCAGAAGATGGTTCAAATAAACAAGATTGCATTATTAAGACATTGGTAGAAACATCAATTTAACCCATTACTTCATATGCACGCCTTTTAACGCCTTTTTCACCCCCCCCCTTTTTTGTTGTCTCAAATGATGAAAAAATGCCTTATTTAGGCCCTAAACACTTGTTTTTGTTTGAGAAATGTTGTTAGAAACAGTGACCTCTTTTTCGGCGCGGCCCCCCAACCAAAAGATACATTAGGGGGTTGCCAGAAGGGGGATGTGCCCCCTTCTGTTTGGGGGGGTTTGAAGGGGGGCGGAGTCCCCCTCATCGCCAAGAAAATTTTGGACTTGTGAGAGGCTGTAAATGACCCCAGATTGATCATAAGGTAACGTGTAACCAACGCTGAAAAGCATTTGACTCTATCTCAATCCATTGAGAAATTGCAGCACTTTGAAATCAATTTTGATGGAAAAAATCAACGCAAAATAGTGATTTTTGGCAATTTTGAGATGTCCCCTCGTTGCCATGGTAACAGAAAATTTAAGCCTGAGCATGTTGTTGCAAGGGCAATGGTCCAGTCAACATTTGTGCCAAGTTTGATTAGTGTTGAAGCAGTTTTTATAGTATTATAGCAATTTGAACTTGTAACGGGAGACTTTACAATGAAAACAGCCATTTTTCACAAAATGCTCATGAAGTAATGGGTTAATGAAAAAAATCAAAAAATCTACAAAACAACAATTTTTCTTCAAATTTATATGACAGGCCATGTTTAAACATGAAAAAACGGGATTTAGGGTAATTTCAAGTATTTTCATCATTTTCTGTTAACCCATTACTTCATATACACGCCTTTTAACGCCTTTTTCACCCCCCCTTTTTTTGTTGTCTCAAATGATGAAAAAATGCCTTATTTAGGCCCCAAACACTTGTTTTTGTTTGAGAAATGTTGTTAGAAAAAGTGACCTCTTTTTCGGCGCGGCCCCCCAACCAAAAGATACATCAGGGGGTTGCCAGAAGGGGGATGTGCCCCCTTCTGTTTGGGGGGATTGAAGGGGGCGGAGTCCCCCTCATCGCCAAGAAAATTTTGGACTTGTGAGAGGCTGTAAATAACCCCAGATTGATCATAAGGTAACGTGTAACCAACGCTGAAAAGCATTTGACTCTATCTCAATCCATTGAGAAATTGCAGCACTTTGAAATCAATTTTGATGGAAAAAATCAACGCAAAATAGTGATTTTTGGCAATTTTGAGATGTCCCCTCGTTGCCATGGTAACAGAAAATTTAAGCCTGAGCATGTTGTTGCAAGGGCAATGGTCCAGTCAACATTTGTGCCAAGTTTGATTAGTGTTGAAGCAGTTTTTATAGTATTATAGCAATTTGAACTTGTAACGGGAGACTTTTCAATGGAAACAGCCATTTTTCACAAAATGCTCATGAAGTAATGGGTTAATGAAAAAAAATCAAAAAATCTACAAAACAACAATTTTTCTTCAAATTTATATGACAGGCCATGTTTAAACATGAAAAAACGGGATTTAGGGTAATTTCAAGTATTTTCATCATTTTCTGTTAACCCATTACTTCATATACACGCCTTTTAACGCCTTTTTCACCCCCCCTTTTTTTGTTGTCTCAAATGATGAAAAAATGCCTTATTTAGGCCCCAAACACTTGTTTTTGTTTGAGAAATGTTGTTAAAAAAAGTGACCTCTTTTTCGGCGCGGCCCCCCAACCAAAAGATACATCAGGGGGTTGCCAGAAGGGGGATGTGCCCCCTTCTGTTTGGGGGGGATTGAAGGGGGCGGAGTCCCCCTCATCGCCAAGAAAATTTTGGACTTGTGAGAGGCTGTAAATAACCCCAGATTGATCATAAGGTAACGTGTAACCAACGCTGAAAAGCATTTGACTCTATCTCAATCCATTGAGAAATTGCAGCACTTTGAAATCAATTTTGATGGAAAAAATCAACGCAAAATAGTGATTTTTGGCAATTTTGAGATGTCCCCTCGTTGCCATGGTAACAGAAAATTTAAGCCTGAGCATGTTGTTGCAAGGGCAATGGTCCAGTCAACATTTGTGCCAAGTTTGATTAGTGTTGAAGCAGTTTTTATAGTATTATAGCAATTTGAACTTGTAACGGGAGACTTTTCAATGAAAACAGCCATTTTTCACAAAATGCTCATGAAGTAATGGGTTAAAAAATTTTAGTGTGCAGAGGTTGGTGTATTATATAAAAGAATATATTTGTTGAATTAATATCTATTCATATTATTATTACAAAATGGACTCTACACAAAGTATATTTACACTGAACAAAACGTTTAAATGGTGACTGGAATTTTTAAAAGATTTTATTTCTAGCTCTTGCGGCAATTTGATCAGCAGACCGGAACCATCTAAGCAACTTTTTATAGAGGCCAATCCAACGACCATTTATGTATAAATTCATCAAAATCGACCCAAGAAGAAATGTTGTTTAAAGTACTTTCCTTTTTAGCTATGGCAGCCATTTTGTTCAGCAGAAGAACCATTTGGGCAATTTTTATAGAAAACCATTCAAGGTTTATTCCTGTATAGTTTCATCAAAATTTACATGACAGTTAAGGAGATGTGGTTTAAAGGTTTTTTTTCTTCTTTTTTTTAAACTCTCGCAGCCATTTTATTCAGTACACTGGTACAATTTTAGAAACTTTAGTAAAGGACTGCCTAATGATCATTTACCAAAATCTATGGGCAGTCAACAACAAAATGTCACACATAAATTATATGACACTTTTTTTTGCCTGACACCTGTGTAATTACAACAGCTCACCTTGAGCACATTGTGATCAGGTGAGCTAAAAAGCTAGTTTATACAATATGCATTACCTTATAATTCTATGCATGTACGAATATATAAAATGAAAAGTTTCATGTCCGCAATTTTTGCTATACAAGAAGCAGGATATGTATAAGTGACCTCACACTTACTTCGAGCATGCCATATGGTAGCAAACTTGCAAAAAATCAAATGCATTAAAACAGGCTGTCATACTTACACTCATGTATTTCAGCATGGTAAGTTTACTAAGTTGATGTTATTTTGAAATCTACAAAAATGTGCCAGCATTATTTGACTGTAAATTATATTCAAATATGAAACATGTGACAGTTGCATTTTCAAAATTATCTTCCAAAAGGCCTACCTTTTACCACAAGATATTAACATGATAAGTTTTACAATGCTGGAAGCAATTATTAACTCATCAAAATGGTGATTTTTAAATGTAAACAGTTGACTGAGAGCAGAGCTGACTGAAATACTTGCCTTGTTTGACCATTGTCCAACTCTATCATGTGACACATTGACACGAGATAAGTTAAATTCTCTCCTCTTATTCTGTAAAGCCTGTAACCAGTACATCATGTTGTGACGGTTCCCTGCATCCAACAAAATCTCCTTACCATCAGATCTATAACATAACCAGTCAATATTCATTTCAATTTAAACATAATAATACAGTTTTCATTTTTTTATCTACATGTATATTAAATTAAGTGTTACTTTTACACGTTTTATCAGGGAGGAGGGTAAGCTAAAGTGTATAAAGCTATATGGTTGCTGTAAAAAGTATTTTTCATATGAATACTTCAAAAATGCTAGTATGAAAAAAATATATGGAAGTATATATGGAAGTATATAATAATATTGTCAGATGAATGAATGGTATGTGCATGAAATCTTTGTTAAACAGTTAAAATCCAACTTACAGACTAACAGCATTATATTTTGTATCGGAACATTTTATTCTGTTTATGTACAATATTCATGTATGTTATATGACAAGAGACATTTTTATATATGATTCTATATCACAATTCTTCCTATAATCCACTATAAGATAAATAGAAACAGTATAATTTTACTGTTGATAAATTTCTATCTAATATTTCATAAGATCTTTAAACCCTTTAATATACTTCTATGACTTTGGAGATTAAAAAAAAAGAATTAACTTGTTACTGTATATAATAAGAGTTATGAACGTAAATTTCTTTTTTCATTTTGCCCCTCCATGATAATATTTTTTTACTTAATTTCAAATGCTAAATTCTTACTTATTTTCAAATGTGTAATCTTTAAATTCTTGATAAAAACTGTTCAAATATGTTATATTATTTTTCTTATTATTCTTTCATGCAATAAAACCATTAATAAGTATAAAACAAATAAAAGTCAACATTATAATTATGTAAAAAATCCTCTTATAGCTTGTTCATAGAGTCCGGAGATAATCCCTTTTATCAGGACAAAGTGAAATAAAATGTTATCAGAAATTCTTAATCCATTGGTTTATATAAAAATTTCTTTTTGAGGTATTTTCATTTTTAACTTTGGTAACTCATCAATAGAATTTGATGAAACTGAAGTATTGTTTGTTTTGCATAGAACTTCTTTTATATTCTTGGAAGTAGTTTCATAAATTACTCATAGATGAATAAAACTTTGAAGATTTCATCATGCAGATAAAACAGGACTTTAATTACATCCTTCAAAACTGAAAATAATAGCTTATGAAAGGAAGCTGCCCATTTAAAAGTTGCAGATAACAATGTCAAGTTATCATACATGTATTATACAATAATTTCCTGCTTTATCAAAGCTGATCTACTTCATCTGTAAATAAATAACATTATCTTAAATTCAATAAGAGCCCAAAAACATGTTTGCTTTTGTTTTTTTACAACATGTAGTCCTTTATTTTGCTTTAAATACTCAATTTTCATTGCGTTTAAATCTTGTTTTTTTGTGGAAAAATATAACCATGGTTAATCAATCACATCAAACTATGTATATAAAAATATGCCTAATTTTTGGTCTGAAATACAATAATTCAACTCTTGTAAATATTACAGTTAAAAACTGTTTACTAGCTTGGGGAGAGAATATGTAAGCAACAAGAAGCTTAGATGGTACAGCCATGGTACAGTATTTTAAGGTATTCAGGTTTAAGTTCCAGTTATGCTAATTCACTGTCAGATTAAACATATTTATTCAACACAAGTTAACAATATTCATACAGTGCAATACATGTTTAAATTGGGCAGAAAGCTATTTAAGCTTATGAGTGTCCTCTCTCAATACACACATAATAAATGTACCCATCATAACTCAGTATGTATGAAGAACCCTAGATTCACAAGTTTGGGTTTGGCATGACATTAGCGATAAAAGTTTAACATTTCATTGAAGGCAATGAGGTAGAACACTTGTTTTATAAAGCAGACAGAATATGTTAGTCTAAAAAGTTCAAACTAAGAGAAATTATATAAAAGGGTGACTGTCAGTTCTCTTCAAGATCATAATGTATTATTGTTGATTTGATGGAGTGCATTCAAAGTTACAAAAATACAGGTAATGAAGAAATTACTTTATTTGGAAAAGTCCTTGTTTATCCCTGTTTCCAGCATCAAAGTAAAAGGAAGCTGTTCCTATATTGATCTCTCCAAGAGGAACCAAATCTTGCGGTTCTCTAAAATAAAAAACACAAATATTAAAATAATGACATCCTAATTAATCTTCTAAATGTTAGCTCAAACATTAACTAATCTATGCAATAGTATAAAGTGAAGCTAGCTTGCACATCAATGCAATCTGTTGTGATTCTACATGTATGTTTTTTTTGGTAGTGTTTGACATTGCACCAACACTGTAACGGTCTTATGGCAACTTTTGAGCTTTTGTGGCGGAGGAATACATCAGGTCATCCATGCATTATTTCAGGCACAAACAGGCAGCTGAATAGAAACCACTGATGTTCCGTAAGCTAGCAGGATCTAAGCCTCCTCACATGAAATAATCCAATGTCCCTGATAGGATTCGAACCCACAGCAGTGAGGTGCAAGTGGTTTGAAGTCAATGACCTTAACCACTCAGCCAACAACTCTATCTGGTAGTCATCTCAACTTGTTCAATATTATCAATAATTCACTACTTGCAAATTGTAAGCAAGGCATTATTTAGATTTATAATTTTTTACATTAGGTTTTATCATTTTTTGTTATTTTTATAAATGTAACAAAATTTGAAAAGTTCATAAGGATCTTACACTGGCTACCAGTACAGGCCAGAATATCTAGCTCGAGAGTGTAATACAGGTTTTTCTAGCACCAGTGTAGACAATAGATAATCCTGTCTGATATGTTAGAAAATCCTAAGATTCATTTAATATGCCCTAGTCCAAAATATTAAAGAAATACACATGTTGCTTTACCAACTAAATGTAAAGTTATATTTTGTTCTTGTTTGTTTTCGTGAAGAATACTTTTTAGAATGGTTTTCTTTCAGGATTTTTTCTTTAAAAAAAGTCAAAGAAATTTACTTCACACTTGAAATACAAAATGAGGGCCAATTTCAAAGGGCTGATAATCCTGAAATTCACTGCACATTTATTCCCCTTTGATATAAGCAGCAACTAAAAATGACCTGTTTGATCAAAATTAGCACCTCAATAATGTATTGATAAAAAAACACTCAAAAACTACTACAAAGGTCATGGCTTTTATGTTATAATTAGTTATCTTAGATTCTTATTAATATCAGTGAAACCTAACCCAGACACATTAGATCTCCGTACTTAATATATATATTTCTTAGTACAGAAAGTTTTCTTAATTATGAGGATGATTATCGCATGTAAGGTTGTCCAACTAAGGTATATTAAAACCTGTACAAAATATGATAAAATTATAAAATTATATTTGTTCTCTCCACTATAGCTGTTATCAGGAACTCAGAAAATGAGTGTTTTTTTTTTTATCTAATATTAGTAATAACAGGGTGCAAACAAACTTCTGTTGTTATATCTTCATGTTGCTTTACTGTTTGTAAAAGTTTGTTTGTACCCCGAATGAGAGAGAAACCAACATTTGCTGACTTTCGATGTATTATAAGTTATTATTTACAATAAGAAACATGATGTATTATAAGTTATTATTTACAATAAGAAACATGAGTTCTTGATTATGAAATCATAATTGAGATTCTGGGACATGTGCCTCCTCAAACATTTGCCCTCTTTTTTTGTTGTGGCAGACATAATTTTGTCCCCTCATATGCATTTGCCCTCCTAAAATAACGAAGGGTGGTCATTTGCCCCCATGTTTAAAATTTTTAAGCACAGCTATAGACTACACATGTATATTTAAAAAGAAATCAAATAAAAAACAATTGAAAAATATATAGAATTCTGTAACTATCAATAAAATTTTTTAAGTTTCAATTCGAGTTGGGTGCCATTATTTTTAATGTAACTCAAGGATAAACACCATGGTATTCCTTTAACAGAACAATCGCAACTTTTTGGCTTAAAAATAATCACCAAGGAGTTCAGATTTGTCTACTTTCATATTATCTTTGCAATTTGTTCCATTTATTTTTACTGTTTTCTTTTAAGGTTTTGCCTAGTATATGAACATAATAATAAATAAATTAGCGGTTTCAACAGTGATCTTAAACGTATGTCAGTTCAATTTTACTCATAATCATTAACCTTTAATGTTTATAATATCATTATGCATGAATTAAGATTGTAAAATAATACTTAAAATGTTATTTAAACAGTAAAAGAATGGTAAATTGATAAAAGAAACTAGGAAATTATACCATCAAGCTTTACTTTGTGTTTGCTCAAAATTCATTCTATATTTTTTACAGTAAATTTAACACATAGGGCAAAATTTAATGTCAGCCCTTCAAAATTTTAGGGGTCAAATGTCCGCCCTTCAAAAAGATGAAAGGGCAAATGCCCCCCTTGACATCAAAGGGGGGGGGGGGCAAATGCACAGAGGATAACTGTCAGAGGGGGCATCGAGGTTTTTCCATGTCTGAATTATCACACAACTTTAGTACTTTATGTACTATCCTGTACATTACAATGCTTTTTTAAACAATTTAAAATCAAATCTACCAGGATTGTTTTTAAATGAATTGGTATTTAAATTTAATAGTATTCACATACATATTTTCACAAATCATCTTGTAAACCAATATGAACATTTCCTGTTTTAACATTATAAAAGTGCCAAAACGTCTCACTGAAACGGACCGGAACAATCTTGTGGACAATTTCTGCACTTATGCCGATTGGGTTCAGCCTGAAATGTTATGTGTGCTCAACATCACTAATTCCGCGTCATCACTTATCTCGCAGTAATGGCATATTTTCATGTGACCAGTGTTAAAATTGGTCAGACTTGACATATTTCATTCAAACACCTTAACAACAAAGTTTTTGTGCAAAATAGTTTAAATCTATATATTTTTACGTAAAACTGAACAACATTTTACAAACTTCTGCAAAAAAACAACAATAGTCCATTAAATTTGTGCATACGTCTGAAACAATCATCAATTTCTAAATGTTCTTGTTTGTTGAAAAAATAAATTTTGATATACAATGTAAAGATACTTTTAATATTTAAAATTATGCAAAATAACATAAAATTTTTTTAACTGAAACATGAAACAACTGAAATAAAACACCTTTACCGCGAGTTAAATGATGACATACTATTTTCAAAATGGCTGACACACGGTCTTCATCTGACAAATTAAAACTAATTTTGATTGAATATATTGCTGTTTCCTTGTGTCATATAGCAGAAAAATATAACTAAATGATACAGTTTATGGCACTTTTTGTAGTGTAAGTTTATTGTTTGTGTTCTTTACTGTTTTAAAGTGTTAAGTACCGTGAACTAAGAGGAGCACAGTATACTGTATGCAATTGACTTAGGATCAAATACATATATATTTTTTTTAGAAATCATCACTGTACAATGAACAACTTGATGCCAATTTTTTTATTTTTGAACAAAATAACTAATTACCTGTATATATACAACTTGCAATTTTCATCACCAAACTGAAACCATCTTAACCTCGTTGTTTTCAGGTTACCTATTCCTCTAGCACGTTGATGCAGCCATCCACATAATCTCTCTTCCGGGTTTTTGGATTCTTTCGTTTCATTATCCTTCGTATTTTCTTCATTATCATTGCTACACGATGTGCTATCACTAGTCTTGCTGTCTATTTCAACCGTATTTTCTTCTTGTTGAGTGATGTCAACATCATCTTTTAGCTCTAGTTGTTCAATTCTGTCTGTTATTTCAAGATTATCTCCTCCCTCCTCCATTATTGTTTACATCTTCAGAAAGCTAAATTCACGACAGACAAATATAACGCACCGCTTTTTCTAAGGGAAATCACTCTAAAGTAAAAAATTGACAAACAGTTGCGTGAGAAAAAATTGAAGAAAATGCCTGCTGACACAGATAAGAGGGACCAAGACCTTTATGAAAGGATTGAGACATTCATAGATGATTTAAAACAAGGGTGATAATTTACCTCCAATTGATAAAGGACTTAAAGTTAACATATGGAAAGGTGGGTGGGGTAAAACTCAATACCCAATGGCATAGGAACTTGGTTTCAAGTCAGTTGTTATGGCAGCTGTTGTTATAACTGATATTGGTGATTTGCCATATATCTGATTATCCTAAGCCATCGGGTAGCTCAATAGGGAGAGTGTTGGGCTGTGATTCGGGCGACCCTTGTTCGATTCCTGGATAGTGCAGGTCACTTTCCTTGTAATTGATGATCATTGATCATGAAATCTTTTCTACGGTCATTGCCCCTATACCCCTGGTCTAGCATGTAAAGAAGTTTGAGTTCCTTGCGAAAGTGGAGCATCTTCTATGGAATAAGGCTAAGCCTATGAATGGGGAAGTCAGTAAAAAAAATTGTTCATTAAAGGTGTCATTCTGTATATCATGCACTGCTTCCCTTTTTCACTTGGAACGCTCGAAGATAAACATAAATCCAAAAAGTTGCGATTGTTTTGTTATTGGAATACCCAGCTTAGTATTGTTGTATCACATTGAAAATGGTGGCGCCATACTAGAACTGACTCTGAAAATATCATTGTTGGTATAGAATTCTATATTATAGGGCTAGCAAATTCTTTGAGCCATTTTTTCGTGGCGAAAATTGGCTGTCTGTATTTTATTTTCAAATCAAGCAATGGTTTGGCATGAGATATTTAGAAAACATAAACTATATCCAACTTTATTTTGGTAGCTACATTTTTATCAAATTAACAATCTTGCATATATAATTTACAGTCAGTAATCATAAAAGTTAGAGGTCAGTAATTATATAACATTTGCCAAAAGTTAGGCATCAAGGTTCCCTTTAAAGCATGACAATAAGGTCAATCTTATTTTTTTTTTCAAGAATACTCTGTAAAGCTTCAAATGTCAAATAAATTCCTTCTCAATTTTATGTTTTTGGAGCCATAATTAGGTTAGATTTTATTGACAATAATCCCCCCTCCCCAAAAAAAACCAACTCATAATTTCTTTGATCTGTTTATCAACAACAATTAAATTTACTGGTCAAGTCGCCAACTGCAGTACATAATTTGTCGCTATTTCATACACAACTGCTGATTTGATTAGCGATAATCTTGAGATGCCGCTAGTTATTGTTTCATATTGAATATTATGTGCATATTCTACAATCTGCCAGGTATTTTCACACCAATTAGTGTCATAAACATATAAAACATACCATTAGGTCAATGTATTAGACTGTGTTACTGTTCATGTCAATATTTCATTCAGAAGGGAAGTTACAAATATAAACCAGTCAATGACCCACAAGAAAGTAGACTGTGTCGCTGTGTTTTGAAAAAGTGATAAAACGGAAGTCATAGATGGAAAACCAAATTTGTACTTTTCCATTCTTAAAATAGAAAATGCTAAATTTAGACTGGAGATTCCAAAAGTCATACTTTTCGTAAGTTTGAGCCAATCGTGATTTTCATGAGCCATTTTAATTATTTTGGAGCCAATTTTCTTTCAAATATACACATGTAATCTAAAGTCGGGCAAGCCATAGCCCTAGCCCTCTTTCCGGTCCTGGCCTTTGACTTCCCTGTATTACTTGTTAAGTGCTTGACAGCTTGCCCAGGAACGATGTGGTGGCTGAACTGCTCTGGTAAATTCAATGTTGGTTACTGCCAAGATCTAGAGTAAAAACTTCCAACACCACCACTCTGATTACCCCCTAAATACATTAAAGATTGCCTTTTGATATTTTTAATTCTTGGAAAAGCAACATAAACAATGACAAGCAAATACGACAAGTAAACTTGTAGAGTCATACAGCAGGTTCTGTCTCTTATATGTATATGCATTATTTTCATCACCGTGACTTCCCATAAATTTATGACCAAAAAAATGTCTAGTATAAACGATGCATAGAAAAGCCCGGAAAAAAGTAAAAACACTTCAAAATATTAAGAGGATATTTTTTTGTTTGAGTGAAATATGGACGTTGAGTGAAAATATGTGGCATTTTATCATGTTGAGTGAAAAGTATATCATATTTCACGAAAAATGAAAAAATAACCTTTTTATTTAAGAAATTGTTTTGTTTCAATAAAAGTTAATGAACTTTTAGATATTGAATTTATTTAACAAATACATAAATTGTATGTATTGTTGATATCTGTTGTGCATTTGGGTGCAAGAGGTAAAGAATTGTGCATTCATTTTACGGGTATATTGATGCAGGCATCTGATCTACTATTATATTAACCATTATTGTTCATGTACACACTAAGTATAAACAGAATTCAGCAATGTCACTATTTGTTCTGTAAAACCTAAGAATTTGAGTTTAAATGTTTTCAATGTTCTGATCTAAATGTTTTGCAATTATCAGATTTATGTAAAGATGTATATATTGTTTTTTTGCAGTACAATACAAGGTTCATTCAATGTTGCATATAAGACAGTGTCTCTGATGGTGAGAATTATATCACAGACAAAATGGATGAATGCAAAGTAAGTAGTCATCATTATTTGGAAGATAGCAATATGTTAGCATGATAGTGATCAGTACTTAAATGATTTGAGCCGCATCACGACAAAACCGCACAGTCTGATCAGGATCCATGCTGTTCGCTTAGAAACCCTATTACAAGTAAAGAAAATGATAGCGAACAGCATGGATCCTGATCAGACTGTGCAGGTGCGCTGGCTGGTCTGGATCCATGCTGGTCGCAAACGCATTACGTTGGTTTTGTCATGGCGCGGCTCAAATATTCATATTGTCCTTAAGTTCTAATGAATCATTATAAAAATGAATTGCATATGCCTGTTGATATTTAATGATATGTCATAATATTGCCATGGCTATTTTATTTAAGTGCATTTAGTTACAACATTGTTACACATATCACTTTAAGTATAATTATGATTATACTATTTCATTAAGTTTATTTTTGTACTAAAATGCCATCACATTTCCACTATCCAGTGTTAAGATTATCTCTATATTATGATATCAATATTAAAAGTAAAAATAAATATTAAAAAATAGCTTTTATTAAATGTAATATTTTTAGCTCACCTGTCACAAAGTGACAGGGTGAGCTTTTGTGATCGCTTTTCGTCCGCCGTCCGTCGTCCGTCCGTCCGTAAACTTTTACTTTAAATGACATCTCCTCATAAACCACTAAGCCAATTTCATCCAAACTTCACAGGAATGTTCCTTTGGTGGTCGTAGTAAAAACTTAAAAATCTTCTTTTAAAAAACCCAATGAGCTAGAGCTTAGATGTTTAGCATGAAATATCTTCTTATGGATGTCTACCAAGTTTGTTCAAATAAAAGCCCTTGGGTGAAAATTGGCCCTGCCGGAGGGGGAGGGGGTGAGATCATTGTTTTTCATTACATGTGTGTAGTAAAAACTTAACATTGTGAAACATCTTCTAATGAGTGTCTTCCAAGTTTGTTCAAATAAAAGCCCTGGGGTTTAAACTGGCCCCGCTCCTGGGGCCTATATACAGGTGAGCGACCTCAGGGCCATCATGGCCCTCTTGTTTGTTGTTCTTATCTTACATAGATAAATAAATTATTTTGTAGAGAACTGATGGATATAGTAAAGACAGAGGGACAGAAAATGATGGCTGCCCAACCGTCTGAGTCTGCCATAGGTAACATGGTGCGTAGAGTACTCAAAATCATCAGGGAGGAATATGCTAGGTTTGTCAATTTCTTTTAAGATTTCTTACATTTTATATCATACCTGAGTTTATATTGAAAAGCCAATCTAAAGACAATTTTTGTTTACTATTATATGAAGCTCAGTTGTTAGTTCTTTATCAGTTATACTAGAGGGTACAATTGTTCAGAATCACTCTATAATGGATTTTTAGTTTGCCCCTCTCCAAGTCTTTCTTCCAGTCAATCCTTTACATTTATTGGGATTTGCAAAAATGAATCCCCAAGATGAAGTATTTTACCAGTTCTTCTTATCTTCCATAGGTGGTACAGTAGCATTAATCTTTGCATTGCATAAGAAAGTTAGATATATATGTAGGATTATCTTGCAGCTTTATCACTTACTGTAAATGAAATAATTCTGTTTCAGTGGTCTAAAGGGCAAATCTGAAGAAGGTGATCCACAAGAATCTTTACATGTAACTATCTTAATTCTTACTTATCTGTTTTATTTATTTGTACTCCAAATATTGTTAAAGGTTTTCCTTGGTATAAGATGTTATTTCTGTTTTGAGCTGAATGTAGATTGTCACATAATTACACAACACATCTGAAATACATGTGTTACAAAAGGTGGCACCATGGCAGAGTGATTAACATATCAGTTTAGGATCAATATCCATGTAGGTTATCACCCATCAGGCCATTGTTTCCTTGAGCAAGAAACTTTACCCTCCTTTCTTAGTACTAGAAGTTGGCTCCAGGAACAAGATTGGAAAGTGTGACTATAAGCTTAAAGCTCCCTACACAATCAAACTAAAATAAATTCTGTACAAGCTAAATATTACAATTTATCCATACAGTATGATCAGATTAGTATTTTGAAAAAAGATATTTAGCCCTCGAGTCAAGATCAGTTACTGTCTTGTTGAAAGTTATTGATTAAAACTATTTATTGAGATATGAAGAATCCTTGTATATTAATGTTTATAAGTATGCATATTAAAACTAAGTTACATATTTTTATTTGTAGAAATTATTAACAGCGGAGGGTCAGATTGATGACTTTACATTACCTGTGCGAGACCTTAAAGCCACTGTCATAGAGGCAACCACAGAACTCAAAACTGAACTTGAAACGAGGTTAGTCAGGAATATGTCATACACTTTTCTCAAAATAGAGTGACATTATTTAAATTAAATTAAGAATTTGGAACCATGTTAGGTGAATGTAACTGTATAAATATGAAGATTTTGTTGTTGTTATTGTTGGTTTATATTTAATGTCAAAGACATGCATGTTTATTAGTAAGTAAGTAAGTAAGTAACAACTTTATTTAATGAGGCTAACACTTTCAGTTTCCCGATATTCCATGCGGGCTTTAAACAAACAAACCCAAAACTTATGTAATAAAAAGGAATTCAAACATGATCTAGTGTTATGCATTGTAAACAACCAAATTTGCATATTGATGAATTTGAATGTTGGAATTTAAATAGAATAATTGTTAAACAATAAATGTATGTTGGCTTTATGATACATCAATTTTTTAGGGCTGCCAAGTATGAGAAATTATTTTTAATACAGAAACATTCACATTCTCACAATTAACAGTTCAAAAGTGACAAATTGATTGACATCAAATATTGAAAATATATGTTGGCTATAGATTACAGTAAAATGTTTCAAGTGAGCTTTGAAAAGGATATGTACTTTTCTGGCTCTTCCTAGCATTTTCTGTTTACATTATTGTTTTAAATAATGTATATTGTATTACATTGTTTCAGTGGTGATAATATTGCTACACAATCTCTTGAACACATCCATTCTAATGAAGTTATAATGACTGCAGGAAAATCTAAAACTGTTGAATCATTTTTAAAGGTATGAAATTACTTAATTGATTTATTGATTGATGCAGCTTTTCTCTGTAGTGCTGTGTGTTAATTAATTAATCTTGTTTTGTTATTGATTCAAGTCTATGATGCACAATTCTACCACCATTGCTTAATTTATCTTTTTCTTTTCTTTAACTCTTACCATGATTAATAAAAAAAAGAATTGTCCACCTTTCAATTTGAACAACACTATTCACCTTTTTGGGCAGAAATTTAAAAATATGTACTGACTAAAAAGTGAAAAGTGCTGGCCTAGATAGAATAAGTTGTTGCAAGAAGACTAATGGATAACTTTTTTTAACACATGTTTGTGAGGATATTTTATTCTTGTAGCACCTATATATCATGTTAGTATTGTAAATTTATGTGTACTATTAGTTCTTATTAGTTTAGGATTAATAACTTAAAGTACAAAGTGATGTTAGAAAAGCTGAGATACATCAACAGTACTTACTTCTATATCACTGCATTTATAAACTCCATGCAGTGCAATATTATTTGACATTGCACATGTAATAAAAAATTATTTTCTAAGTTTATCCCCAAATGATGATTTATTTTTGACAGATATTATACCTTATCAGTTTATGTGTTAACTTGTTTACCTGTATATAGAATGGAAGAGTTTTCTAGAACTATTTTATTATGAATGTATATTTTCAGGATGCTGCTCGTAAAAGAAAATTTCAGGTCATTGTTGTGGAATGTGCTCCATTTTATCATGTAGGTAGACAAATGTTACTATTTGGAATTATTTGGTTCGAGTATTATTGATAAACTTTTATGGTCTAGGATGAAAATGACTTTGTTCAACTTTTACTATAGATTTCTTCATGAGTTATAACATACAATTTTAACACAATTGATTTTCTTTCCCATTCAAATAAAGAAAGTTACCCGGTACTTTATAATGAATCACAATTATGAAGATAGGAACATAATGTAATAGCATTTGCCATTGTATTGCCAAAAATATCTCAAAATGTTTAGGTATAGCACTGTGTTTTGATTCTACTAAGTTATATGTGTATTTCATTTGATTTTACTGTTTGGTAGTTACATAAAACATTATGTACAAGCAGTAACAACTTTTGTGTCACAAAATTACAATTTCTTAAAATTCTCTTAAATCAGTGCTGGAAGATGTATAATCTCTTAGGAACCTCAGTGGCAGAGTGGTTAGAGTTGTTTACTTTGAATCTTTAGCCTCTTTGATGTGGCTTCATTTCTAACTAATGACTTTTTAGCTCGACTATTCGATAAGAATAAGTAGAGCTATTGCAGTCACCCGAGCGTCGGCGTCGGCGTAACCACTTATGTTAAAGTTTTTGTAATAGTTCAAATATTTTCAAAGTCCATTGACATATGGCTTTGAAACTTTGCACACTTGTTCACCATCATGACCCCAACCTGTAGACAGGAGGAGGTAACTCTATCAAGCATTTCGACAGAATTATGCCCCTTTTTCGACTTAGAATTTTCGTTAAAGTTTTTGTAATAGTTCAAATATTTTCAAAGTCCATTGACATATGGTTTTGAAACTTTGCACACTTGTTCACCATCATGACCCCAACCTGTAGACAGGAGAAGGTAACTCTATCAAGCATTTTGACAGAATTATGCCCCTTTTTTGACTTAGAATTTACGTTAAAGTTTTTGTAATAGTTCAAATATTTTCAAAGTCCATTGACATATGGCTTTGAAACTTTGCACACTTGTTCACCATCATGACCCCAACCTGTAGACAGGAGGAGGTAACTCTATCAAGCATTTTGACAGAATTATGCCCTTTTTCGACTTAGAATTTACGTTAAAGTTTTTGTAATAGTTCAAATATTTTCAAAGTCCATTGACATATAGTTTTGAAACTTTGCACACTTGTTCACCATCATGACCCCAACCTGTAGACAGGAGGAGGTAACTCTATCAAGCATTTCGACAGAATTATGCCCCTTTTTCGACTTAGAATTTACGTTAAAGTTTTTGTAATAGTTCAAATATTTTCAAAGTCCATAGACATATGGCTTTGAAACTTTGCACACTTGTTCACCATCATGACCCCAACCTGTAAACAGGAGGAGGAAACTGTATCAAGCATTTTTTTTACTATCAAGCACTAAGAATAGTCGAGCGTTGCTGTCCTACTGACAGCTCTTGTTTCACGTTAGGAAGTTATCAAGCAAGCATGTAGAAGGCTGACAGTTCAACTCTGTTGTCCGCTTGTTTCTGTAATGCTGGGAATATGTTATGTTCTGCATGAACATATGTTGTAACCACAAGAAACAATGTGTTCTGTAAAGCATGAGAAATTGTCTAGAACACATTTATTACACACAAATATTTGATGTTTATATTACAGGGTCAAGAGTTAGCAGTTAGCCTAGCCAAGTCAGGAATAGAGACTACTGTAATTAATGATTCAGCTGTATTTGCAATAATGTCTCGAGTCAACAAAGTTATCATAGGAACTCATACAGTAATGGCCAATGGAGGGTAAGGTTATTTTATATCTTGAAATGGAACTCATATATTTTCCAATATCATATATTATAATGTTGATGTTGATAAATGCCGGTAAAATTAGCATTATTTGCAAAGCTGGAAATTTGACTTAAGTTTTGTTTTCCCTTTGTTTTGGCTATAAGTACTTGCTCTTACTATACTACTGTGCTGTCATATTTTCCTGGTCTTTCTAAATACATTCATTATTTAGGTTGAATACTGCTTATGTTGTGACTACCATAGTGTGAGACATGTTGCAGTTTTCATGACATACATGATTGGCATTAAAAAAAGTTATTAATTAAAATTGTTGAATTGTCATTTTGATATTTATTGAAAAAAATTAAATAAAATGTTAACTCTTTTTATTATTGTTTTTAGGTTGAAGGCAATAAATGGAAGTCATGCTATAGCTCTGGCTGCTAAACATTATTCTGTACCGGTAAGTGTTTTCTTATACTGAATTTGTTGATTACTGAAATGGAATCATCTTACCTTAAATACAACTGGATAATAAATATGACATAATTCTTTCCTCAGAATATAAAAATGTAACTGTGTATTTTATACTTTAATCAAAAGTATATCTCTTTAAAAGCAATGTTTTAACATTACGGCATCTGTTCATTGTATTCATATGTCAGATAAGATATTGGATCTTATGCAAATTAGAATTTGTAAAAACACTGTGTTTGATTTCATGTGTATTGTTTCAGCTGGTTGTTTGTGCTGCTGTTTTCAAGTTGTCTCCAGAGTTTCTATGTTCAGAAGATCAGGTATGTATTTTCTTAATTGCTGCCAAAATGTAAGAAAAAATATGCTCCTTTTACCTATTGTAAAGAAATCTGAATGATGTGTTATCATTTAATACTCATATGTTGCTAAGTGATAGAGTTGCCTGCCACTGAAACAAAGGATTTAGGGTCTTGAGTACTATAGGGGTTGTAACCATGTTATTTATTTATTAACTAATTCTACTGATAAGTTTAAAAAACTTGTTTTACAATATAACTCACACGAAATATGTTTAATCTTACAGCTGTAAAAGTTTATTGTCTTAACCTAGATAAAGTTGAAATAAATTTTCTATTCCAGGAAGCATTTAACAAGTTTGAGAGCCCAGAACATGTAATGAAATTTTCTGAGGGTAAAATTCTCTCACAAGTTCAAATACATAACCCCGTATTTGATTATGTGCCTCCAGAACTTGTAACTCTCTACATATTTAACATGTAAGTATTTTATACATGTCCTCTGAGTTTTCATAATTTTGTTAAGAGACTTATGTGATATTTATATAGGGAGAGCTGTTATACTTGCCCTGCGGTTGGCGTCGCTGTCAAACTTTGGTTTTTCGTGCATGTTGTTTCTTCAAAACTACTGAAGAGAATGAGTTGAATATAACAGAACATGGTGGGCACAGGTCCTCTACCTCTGAGTTACCTTTTTCAGAATTATGTCCCTTTTTTTACAGTCGAGCACTGAGAATAGTCGAGCATGCTATCTTATTGACAGCTCCTGTTGTGTATTCCACTTCATTTGACAGTAGTGTGTATATGTTTCTAAATATGAAATGAGTTTTATAATAATAAAGTAAACATGTATTGTCACTTTGTATGTGTGTATACTAAACATAAAATGTTTGTATTTACAGTGGAGGTACAGCACCGTCTTATGTTTATCGACTCCTCAGTGAGTTCTATCATCCTGATGATCATAGCTTATAACATTGTGACGTTCTAGTGCCACAGAGGAAATGGAGGAATTGTTTTGAATCATGTTAGACTCATGATTATCTCAAGCTTTTTGTGGATAAAAATAATGAGTGTGTTATTAGAAAAAAAAAAAGTTATCAATGCTAGCATTTCATAGTCCTGCCTGCAACATATGGACCTTGCATTTTTCCCCCAGAAAAAACAGAGGTTTCTAGAACAATGGAAGATATCATGCTTATATCATTTTACTGTTCACTTATATTTTATGTAGAGGGCAGGCAATTTTTTGAATATAGGCAAATATACAGGCAAATATTTAATTTAAAAGTGACTTTTTTTATGTTGCAAAAAGTGCTTTATAGAAAAAATGATGATTAAAATCAAAGAAAAGTATATTTTTGGTTCTTTTTCATAATTTTTGTCTTGTTTGTAAAAAATACATAGGAAGAGATACTTGTTTTTCAATATAAGAAATACTGTACACATAAAGTTATATATTCACCTCCTTTGTTCAACGATTAGAGCTGTCATCAATAGAAATGACAGTGATGTATCATCAATATTTTTCTGTTGATCAATAATCGATATACACGTGGAAAAATCTGATTGAAAACTAATTAAATAAATGTTAAAAAATTATGCAATTCACCCAAAACATACAGAAGCAGGTTTCCATATCTAAAGCTACTACTGCTGTTATGTAATTTAATGGCAGTGATTAGAGAAAAAAATCATGCATTGGGCATTTTACAACAAAAAGACACATTATAATTGTATGAACACAATATGAATATGTATTTTACTGAAATGATTTAAACAGGTATGAAAATGAATTATAGACAAGACATACCAGTAATAAGTTATTATTGATGTATCAGTGTATTGCTAATATTTGTCATCTGATATTAACATATTGTTGATATACCTTGCACCGAATCAATGACAGTTGTAGTATAAGGTGAGAGCTATAGCTGTACATAATGTTCTTGTAGTTTTTATGCTGTAAAACAAAGGATGAACTGACCATACAAGTAAATGCTAAAATCTTATTTCCTGCTATATGCAGACCTGGGGTAATCACTAATCGTAATCATCGATTTTTTAATTGATTACATGATTACACTGTAATCATCATGTAATTGATTACCTTGCTCAAAATTGATTACATTAATTGTAATTAATCAATTACAGCTTAAATTCAGTCTGTAATTATGATTACAATTTGATTGATGTTGATTACTTTCAGATTTTACATGAAACTATTGAAATTCAAATGATTTATTTCACATGTTACAGTTTAACTAAGGTAGTAAAATATCAAGTGAGACATTTTAAGACATCACTCACAATGAAGAAATAAGTTTTAATCCATACAGTTAACCAAATTCTAACTGAAAGATAGACATCATTGTTTGGCTGGTATTCTAACCAAAATGTCAATCATTGGATTTATGATGTCTTTGAATTTCCTAAAGAAACATCTGGAAATGTGACAGCACAGTGCAAATTGTGCCCTTAGAAGATAAATGGAAACATTAAGTCACATTCAAAGTTCATTACCCACATAAAGGTATGTTAAATTTTGTTTCACATATTTTGGTTAAACCATTTTTAAAAAGTTTCAAACACTATAGATAACTTTTTTACTTTGTATATTCTAGAGTTTATGTCAGATGCATATTACCATATTTTAATTATATGCAACAGTTATTTTGTAAGGTGATAGACAATGTGTCTATATTATAATGGATACTGTTGTACCATTGAAGTGTTTGTAAAAAAAATGATAATTTCTTTGTAAAGTCTATTGTCTCTTTGAATTCCCATATAAAAATTTATTGTTTTCACACCTGTTTTAACACCTGTATACAGCATACTGTACAATTGACACTTTTCAAAATTTCTGTTGCAGAGAGTTCATTATGAAACCTACACCCACGAGACTGAGGACCATTCCTGCATCATTGGCTCCCGTTAGAGCGTTTGTTTAGTGTTGCGGGTAAAATTTTCCGTCCTGATAGATGCAGTCTGACTGACAGAGGGTTTCATGAACTTATGATGCTAAAGTGCAATGCTAAAATATGATAAAGTGATGTGACAGTAACTAAAAGTGTGTTAAAATGATGACTGTTGATAAGCTGGAAATCCTTTGTGTATATAATGTATATAATGTATATATTAAATAGCATTGAGAAACTTTTGTTTATAGTTATACATGGAATGTAATCAATTATCAATCAATTACTTTCTTAAAGTAATTGTAATTTAATTGATTACAGAGGCAAGTCTGAGTAATCAATTGTAATCAATTACAATAAAATCTGAAAGTAATTGTAATTAAATCAATTACTGATCAATGTAATCATCCCCAGGTCTGGCTATATGACACAAAGAAACAACTTATTCAATCAAAACCACATTTAATGGGTCAGAGTCGGTCATTTTTGAAACAATCCTCATGACTCTTGAGGTAAATGGTGCTGCACCCTTGTTTTTCAAGTTTTTAATAAAGAGCTAAATGTTACAGCTTTTGTTGAATTTTCAAGCTATCACATTTTCTCCCTACAAACGAGATACATCAGAAATTGATACTTGATAAAGGCATACATTATTTAAACAGACTTTTAGGTCAAGAAATTAGCATAATGAGGTTATATTTTTGTAACAATTTTCTCAGCAACTACTTATTACACCCTCTTGATATTTGGCATACAGCATAGACATGAGGTCCCATACCGTGAGATTTGATTTCAGGTCTGTCGCACATCCACTTCCTGTTTACCAACTTAGTTTAATTTTCAACAATAATGATCAATGGTAGGAAATTTTTGTAACAATTTTCTCAGCAACTACTTATCACAGCCTCTTGATATTTGGTATACAGCATTGACACGTGGTCCCATACTGTGGGTTTCGATTTCAGGTCTGTTGCTTATTTACTTCCTGTTTACCAACTTAGTTAAATTTTTCAACATGATGGTCATAGGAAGGAAATTTTCGTAACCGTTTTCTCAGCAACTTCTTATCACAGCCTCTTGATATTTGGCATACAGCATTAACATGTGGTCCCATACTGTTGGATTCGATTTCAGGTCTGTTGCTCATCCACTTTCTGTTTACCGACTTAGTTAAATTTTTCGACATTAATGGCCAATGGTATACAAAATTTTAATGCAACCCAGTCTTTTCTTTCTTTTGACACATTTTATTACTGTTCAACAAGCATGCCTCCAGATTCATGCTAATTTAATTCATTAAAAAATTTTAAAATGTATATTAAAGTAAAATCTTGTGAAGTGAACAAGGAGATTTATTTACACATTGAAGCAAATGGCATACACAATCTATCAAAATATCCAAAAAGAGATCAAAATATGGAAAAATAGCCATTACTGTGTTTGAACTCAATAAAAATATTGTGATAAATACTGCAAAATCAGTTATTAATCACACATATGTAAATTATTACTTGAATCTTTTTACCTTTCGTAAATCTTAGTGAAAGTTTGATTTCATTGAAATATTTTTCCTTATCTGGAGACGTGCTGTTAAGCACATAAACCGTTACAATATGACCAGCTTATTAAGTTATTACCTCAAATCACAGGAATTTATCTTTTTTACTTTTTTAAACTATCAATATATCACAGAGAGTTACAGAAAACTAACTAGCTGGTAAAAACACTCAGCTTATACATGTACTGATTTGGTTCCAGCTCACATCATAGAAAACTGATTTTAATAAAAGTATGAAGCATATAAATTGCTTGAATAAGTTCATTTAAATTTTAACTGAGTGAGTGGAAAACAGATGGTGAAAAAAAGGCTCTCCAGCATTTTTAGTTTTATTATGTACCATGCAACATTAGGTTTTCAGTTTTGCTAAATTTTTAATTTTCTCCCACCCTCCATATGTTAAACTTGTATCATAAAAAAACATACTGTGTAACACAGCCGCATGGATCAACAATTGTATGCACTTTAAATTTCCCATTAGGGAAAAAAAACTTGGAATAGATCTGTATTTAAAATACAAACGTATATTGATCCATGTTCAATGATGAATTCTGATACTCTGTTTTCAGCTTCACTTACGCTTACAAACTTGCTTATATTTTATGGCTATCATCAATGGAAACTATGTCTTCACTTGCATAATTCAAATTTTTGTAGATACAACATCATAAACTTACATTTTTGTTTTCTTTAAACAAATTTCAATTTCATTTTATAATAGCGTCCCAAAATACAATAACATCATTATCATCATTGTCTTTTTCATCATAGTTTTCCTGTTAGAGAGTCTAGGATGTATATTTTCTTAGGTGAAAATTCTCTCACAATGATAGTCCCATATGTAGAGTGTAACATAGGGTAGAGTGTAACACTATACATGTATTTTTATTGGCTGTATTTTATTAGCTCACCTGAGCATATGCTCAGGGTGAGCTATTAGGATCACTCTTCGTCCGTCGTCTGTCGTCCGTCGTCCGTTGTCCGTTCACACTTTTCAAACGACATCTCCTCTGAAACCATAAGGCAGATCATAATGAAACTTCACAGGGATGTTCCTTGTGTGAAGCCTTAACAAAGTTGTTCAAAGAATTCCATTCCATGCAGAACTCTGGTTGCCATGGCAACCAAAAGAAAAAAACTTTAAACATCTTCTTCTAGATAACCCAAAGAGCTAGAGCTAAGATATTTGGCATGAAACATCTTCTAGTGAGTGTCTACCAAGATTGTTCAAATAAAAGCCCTGGGTTCAAAATTGGCCCCGCCCCAGGGGGTCATTGATTTTCCCTATAGGCATATAGTAAAAAATTTAAAAGTCTTCTTTTAAAGAACCCAAAGAGCTAGACCTAAGATATTAAGCATGAAACATCTTCTAATGGGGTCAAAATTGGCCCCGCCCCAGGGGGTCATTGATTTTCCTTATATGCATATAGTAAAAACTTAAAAAAATCTTCTTCTAAAAAACCCAAAGAGCTAGAGCTTAGATATTTGGCATAAAACATGTTCTAATGGATGTCTACCATGTTTGTTCAAATAAAAGCCCTTGGGTCAAAATTGGCCCCGCCCCAGGGGGTCATTGATTTTCCCTATATGCATATATTAAAAACTTTAAAAAATCTTCTTTTAAAGAACCCAAAGAGCTAGACCTAAGATATTAAGCATGAAACATCTTCTAATAAGTGTCTACCAAGATTGTTCAAATAAAAGCCCTGGAGTCAAAATTGGCCCCGCCCCAGGGGGTCATTGATTTTCCTTATATGCATATAGTAAAAACTTTAAAAAATCTTCTACAAAACCCAAAGAGCTAGAGCTTAGATATTTGGCATTAAACATGTTCTAATGGATGTCTACCAAGTTTGTTCAAATAAAAGCCCTGGGGTCAAAATTGGCCCCGCCCCAGGGGGTCATTGATTTTCCCTATATGCATATAGTAAAAACTTTAAAAAATCTTCTATTAAAGAACCCAAAGAGCTAGACCTAAGATATTAAGCATGAAACATCTTCTAATAAGTGTCTACCAAGATTGTTCAAATAAAAGCCCTGGGGTCAAAATTGGCCCCGCCCCAGGGGGTCATTGATTTTCCCTATATGCATATAGTAAAAACTTTAAAAAATCTTCTTCTACAAAACCCAAAGAGCTAGAGCTTAGATATTTGGCATTAAACATGTTCTAATGGATGTCTACCAAGTTTGTTCAAATAAAAGCCCTGGGGTCAAAATTGGCCCCGCCCCAGGGGGTCATTGATTTTCCCTATATGCATATAGTAAAAACTTTAAAAAATCTTCTTCTACAAAACCCAAAGAGCTAGAGCTTAGATATTCGGCATTAAACATGTTCTAATAGATGTCTACCAAGTTTGTTCAAATAAAAGCTCTGGGGTCAAAATTGGCCCCGCCCCAGGGGGTCATTGATTTTCCCTATATGCATATAGTAAAAACTTTAAAAAATCTTCTATTAAAGAACCCAAAGAGCTAGACCTAAGATATTAAGCATGAAACATCTTCTAATAAGTGTCTACCAAGATTGTTCAAATAAAAGCCCTGGGGTCAAAATTGGCCCCGCCCCAGGGGGTCATTGATTTTCCCTATATGCATATAGTAAAAACTTTAAAAAATCTTCTTCTAAAAATCCAAAGAGCTAGAGCTTAGATATTCGGTGTAAAACATGTTCTAATGGATGTCTACCAAGTTGTTCAAATAAAAGCCCTGGGGTCAAAATTGGCCCCGCCCCAGGGTTCATTGATTTTCCCTATATGCATGTAGTAAAAACTTAAAAAAAATTCTTTTAAAGAACCGAAAGAGCTAGAGCTAAGATATTTAGCATAAAACATGTTCTAATGGGTGTCTACAAAATTTGTTCAAATAAAAGCCCTGGGGTCAAAATTGGCCCCGTCCCAGGGGTCATTGATTTTCCCTATATACATAGAGTAAAAAGTTAAAAATCTTCTATTAAAGAACCCAAAGAGCTAGAGCTGAGATATTTAGCATGAAACATGTTCTAATGGATGTCTACCAAGTTTGTTCAAATAAAAGCCCTTGGGTTAAAATTGGCCCTGCCAGGGGGAGGGGGGGGGTCAAAAGTCATTGTTATTCATAATTTGTGTATAGTAAAATCTTAACATCATGAAATATCTTTTAATGGGTGTCTTCCAAGTTTGTTCAAATAAAAGCTCTTTGGTTTAAACTGGCCCGGCCCTGAGGGCCTTTGTTCAGGTGAGCGACCCCAGGGCCATCATGGCCCTCTTGTTAGGAATGTGATTTTTCTACACAATTTAATTCCTCCATACTGATGAGGGATTTATTAAACCAGCATTTTATATACATGTACTACTTATTTTTTTTTTACTGTGGATTTGAACAGAGTAGGTATACAGAAAAAAATAATTAAAAGTAAAAGTCCATTTATGATGTGACAACTGGGAACCTTTTGTGACAATACTTGAATATCCCCTTAAACATTAATTTTTAGAGAAACTTCCTCTCAAAATGCATCTGATTGCATAAGAAACACATAAAATTATGCATTTCTTTTAAAGACATGCATTGTTTTGGCATATTTAAGACTTTCCAGACGTGTGTTGTATACTATTTATTTTACATGGTCATTACATGAATTGTCCTCTATATTGTTAACTACAAACTGAGTTCAGTGTGTAAACTAGGTATCAGTATGTTACATTTTATAAAAAGTTGATTTGTGAGTAACAGTAAAAATATCATTCCGAGGAAAATAATCTTGCCTCCCGAAGCATTGGCCAACTCCAATTGGCTTATGGGAAATTTACATTACAAAAAAAGTTAGGGGTAGTAAAACAAGATAACAAACTGATCAGATAGAAGAAAATATTGCTCAGCTCGGAAGGCTCCAGAATATTAGTTTTTTGTGACTAATTGGCCCTATGGAAGATCCCATTAGTGTTTTAGAAAAATCCACCAGTTGTCATAATGATGGCCCCAGTAGCGTCTAACTAGAATTAACTCCCCTGCCATCACATTAGCCACTGCTTAGGGAGATGCAATTCATTGTATGAGACAAGGTTGAAACACAATACCAACCAGATTCTGCTGAACTTGTACTGATATAACAAGCTGCATCAATGGTGTCAATGGTAGTCTATCAGCCAATGAGCGCAAAAGGTTATCTGGTAGATGAAATTGTGAAAAGTATTGTTCTTAAAAAACATGGACAGCAGTCTATCAAAGACCTAGCATTGTTTAAAATCAAGGGCACATTTGCCGTAAATACTTTGCACCTTTAGAAGAATCCAATTTGGGAAGCAAGATGAGTGCCCTTTGCCGTAAATACTTTGCACCTTTAGAAGAATCCAATTTGGGAAGCAAAGATGAACTCTCTTAAGTGGCAATGGAAAGAGTTCAAGTAAGTAAAACTCACTAATAATTTGCTTTTGTTGAGCCTAGTTAATGTAAAAATGTTTTGCCCCTTATATAAGATGGAAAAATGTCCACCTTTTTGTGAAAGTAGAAAGTGGTTTAGCAAAGATATTGCCTTGTTTTCACTGTTTAATGACATCTATTCCACTTATTATCAAGAAAACAATTCAATATATTGCCTTGCTTCCACTGTGAAATTATGCAATTTGCTCTTTTGATGATATCCATTTGTAAATTAATCTTCCTGGACAGAATTTCATAATTTTGAGGTCTCCTTGGCTTGTACAACAGTGACTCCAATGGTTTCATTATCGGATTTTGGCAAGTTAAATTACAAAGTCTCATCATATAAGTCTTTTAGCTAAAATGAGCTCCATATGTGAAACAAAGGAGGAAATATCTACAAAACAAAACAATACGAAAGTTTTTTGTACAACTTTTATTGATTTTGGAAAAAAAACTTTTTTTTTTTAAGAAAAGGTTAAAAATTTGCATAAGTCTGGAATGTAAAATATCTATGATGAAAAATGAAAACAACACTCCACTCTCAAACATGTGTAAGTTACAACATTTACAAGAGATGAAAATCTCAATAGCACTACAAATAAATAAAATATAAATAAAGAAACATCCAACACAATTTCTCATCTTTACTTTTACACATGAGTCTGACTATAAATGAAAGTTTCAATCTATGCTAATTTAGTAATAAGAATGACTTCGCTTTTAACAAGTATACATATGTATGACTGTAGACAAAGGGCATATATTTATCAGCTTAAACTGCATAAAAAGTAAAAAAAAAATGTTTTACTATGTTAATAGAATGATATCATGTTAATATCTAGCTTTCAATATAATTAGGCCTGTTATCAAAACATTTACTCTTTCACTTATTCTTATAATAAAGGCATACATCTAGTATCATGCTAACCTTGTATATTTAATTCTGAAATGGTCAAATATTAACTGTATAGATTTTGAAATCAGATCATTAATATTAACCCTTAGCCTGTTGGTGGTGTCAGATCTGATCAGGGTCTGCCATTGGTCGCTTTTCAGTCAGCACATAATTAATTTTGAAAATTTCCCTAAAAATAATTAATGGTTTAGTCAAAGATTGACAGATGGACAAGTCCATTTAAAATATTTAGTACTGTTGACAGAAAAGAGCTTGAACCTGGTAAGGATGTATAGTTGTGTAGACTGGACTTACTTTAAACTTGTTAATTGACTTTAATTAATGTACTCAAAGTACTAATTAGGTTGAAAAATGCTAACTCTATAAAATTTATCTGCTAAAATTATATTTGTAATAAAATCTGTACACTTGTGTTATGTGCTTCAAAGTAGTACATAAACAGTTAGTTTATTAATTTGTTTTTCTTCAATTTGTTCAAAATTGAGTGGCAGTGTGTCATGAGGGAACTATGAACTTAATAATATGAAGGTACAAAAAATGATAAAAAATATGAAGGTTTATATAATATTTGGCTTGATTTGAACACAATTTCATTAGAAATGCAAAATATTACAGAAAAATCAATCTATACATTGAATGGTAAACTAATGTGAAATCATGAACTTCACAGGCATTTCATTTGTTCAAACATTTTATAACATGTATCTTTCTGTCTATAACTTTAATCACAAGAATGTTTTTAAAAGATATTTAAACCCAAATAAATTTCTTTCAATGCTAGTACTGTCAAAAATAACAGAAATATATCAGGGAGTCATTTTTATATGTATAAGTAAGACTGTAAGTGTATACGACTTAATAATCATGATATAAATTAAAATCTTACTGAATAAATAATAAATCTTTAATAAATATGTTTATACAGATTAATTTTATATCTACAATTATATGATATCTACAATATAGCACAAGCATCGTGCTTGCAGGTTACTGTTGTAACAAATCACTAACATGAAACAAATGTTTTTTAACACATTTGAATAAAACTTTGAATAAAATTTACATACAATGGTTTAAATTAATAAATATACAAAACACAAATAAATACATGTAGAACAAATCAAAAACAATAGAATGAGCATGATAGATTAGCAGGAAAAAGAAAGAGTTATTTCTGCCTTAAGAGTGAAAAACATTCACAATAAATACAGTTTACATGTGACATTAAAAATTTTTAAAACAATTCATTAAACTGTATAAAGCTATATATCTGCTGTTTTTAGTTTACAAAACTTTTGTTTAACTTTTGACAAAGAGTTATTCCAAAAAACCTGTATGAAAGTAATATGTTTCTTTTATTTTTTTGCTTAAAAGCAAATAGATAAATGGTACTTGAAAAATAAATCTTTACACCTGTCCTGACAATTTACTTTCGTATTTTCACCTTGGAAAGAAAACTATTGTGAAGTGGTATTTAATATGTATAGATTTTGATATATCAAGTGTTATAAAAGTGCTAGATCTAGAGTGATTTAATATGTACAGTTAGAGGGTCACACACACACTATAATTAACTATCATGGCAGTACACACTGGTTGTTATTTTAAGACTTTTATGTGTTATGTTGTTCAGTCACATACTAGCATTATAGTTTAGTTTAAACTTACATATATATAAGCTTGTCTGTGATGAAATATCATAACTTATTTTAACCACTCCCTGAATCCCCTTCCTGGAACTAACCAGTACTGGTGTCAAAACTGGAACCATGGTTGTGCCCTCAGGAGGGCTTGAAGCTATCATCTCTTGGTTTAGAGGCAGACACCTTAACCACTAGACTGATGCAACCTTTTCTGGCACTGATTACATATATATCCTGCTACATTACAAAAAATGTACAAGTTTTATACTAGTTCATTTTAATTTCACAGACATAAAATGGTCACTGTTTGAAAATCTCTACTTTTGATGTTTGTCCAAATAATGATCCAAAAATCATATAATATTGTAAATGACTTGCATAAATTTAATCAATTATCAATTTAGTGGTGTCCACAATCATCATCATCAATATCTTATTATGTGGAACATATAATACATCAGTAATGAAAACTGAACAACAATACAGCATATAATCATCTTTTACTTTTAAAAAAAATTGTTCTCTTTTTGGCAGTGAACAAATATGTTAAAAATGAATGAAAATTGGAGTGAGAGTTAAATGTAAAATATAAAAAAACACCTTTTATTTTATTCAACTTTTCTCTTTTTGTTCCAGTAAAAAAAAAGTAAAAAAAATAATTCTTTTATGTAAATCTAAAACATTTTTCAGCAGATCTTACTTTTTACACACTTTTAAACACTTATTTTCAACAGATTAAATTATACACAGCCTAAGTAGACTCACGGCCCTTAATTGACAATTAAGGTCTGTGGTATATTTAATTAAAGTGCTTGTCTAGAAGTGCACTTGCATTGCTATTTAAAGGTCTTTTTCTCTTCTTTCCTTATAACAAAACAGATTAATAAATATCAAAATACATATATACAACAACAGAAACAACAAAGGTAAAATGATACATAAATGTTTGGGTATCAAGGCAACAAAATTCTGAAATTCAGCAACTTGTGATCCCGAAAGCTTATCTTGGAAAACACACCTTAACAAACTGTAGATAATGTCATATACCATGATACTGCATGCTTTACATTATTTATCAATAGGGAAACAAGATCATTGAATTAAAGTATTATGTTTACTTTGTATAGAATATACCTTAAACCCTTTTGTAATAGTTTCTTACACTTTTAAATTGACCAATGAAAAACTAGACATCAACCATTTAACTCTACTTGATTTATTCAATTTTAATGTTTTTTTACTTCTGATTGGCTTATTAACATTTGGAAATAACTAGTTTAAAAATATGGCAAATCTAACAGTGGTACAGAGACAGTCATTTGATAAGCATTCAAAATATTGTCCTTTTGATCAACTTAAATAAGACAGTGTCCCTTTGCATAGAATGAAACAATGCCCCTTTGCCTAGCATCAAATAGTCCCTTTGCATAGATGGTGACAATATTTCATTGCCTAGCATTAAGGGTAACATTAAAATGGTAACAAAATGTTTACTATACAATAGTTATTCTTAAATGGACGGACATAATATCAAATACAACAGAATTTTTCAAAGCAATAAATGATTGACATGAAACATTTTACCAAAATCAACACTGACTTTAAAACCAGAAACATTAGAAGTAAATAATTTATCTACAATTCTACTATTGACCTAACCTGTAACATATTATTTGAGCACATTTGATTATTACATTAATGAACATGTTTATTTACAGTTTAGTGTTCTAATCACTGTGTGATTTTGATGGGATTTTTACATTTATTTGAGACTGTAACTATTTTAAGCACCATGCCTCCAGATTCAAGTTTTTTTTTACATTAAAATTTCAAAATTGTTTTTAAAAGGAGGAATATTTACGAGTGAACACCAATAAAATTATTAATGCTAGCATAAGGCACTTGCAGTCCATATAAACTTAAGAAAAAATGACATGAAATACAAAAAGTAACCCTAACTCTGTAAATACATGTACTGGGGTAGAAAGATGGTGCTAATAATAAGAATTTTTTCATTCTAATTAAAAATTGTAATATTTCAATATCTGTATTTCATAACTGGTTAACAAATTTACATTTTTGTTGATTTTAACTTTTTACACTCATCTGGTGGCATGTCATATCAACACATAACTTAAGAAATTTTAGAACAGCAGTGGGAGTCCTATAAAAATGTGACAACAGCAATTTGAACAAATAATTTGCACCTTTTGAAATAATGACATCATGATTGTTGTGTTGGAAGTACACCACTAAATTGTACTTACCAGGTAATGAATTCACATGTATGAACAAATCTCATTTTGATATTAATTATTAAAGCATTTGAACACATTTAGAAATTGTAGCAAAACGTAAATATCATAAAATGTATTAGAATCACTATGGCAACCATTGCATAGAATAAAATGCATATTCTGAACACAGTAAAAATAATTTAAAAAAAAATGCTTCATGAAAATATTGAAAGTTGATATTCTAGAATTCAAAAAGCAATGAAAAAAAATGAAGTGAACAAAGATAAATGATTTTGCTGGAGTTGAAATGATAAAAATGTGTATATCTCTTACAAAACAGAAATCTTTCCTTATTTCTTTAATTAAAAAAAACATCAAAAACAGAAAATCTCTGATTAAAAATGCTAGTGACTCAGACTCTTTGGCTTATTCATAATTTATTTAAAATAAAAAACAAGTTTTTTAACATGATATTAAAGTATTGATATTTTTTATTAAATGTATGTAATTGATTGTACAATGCACATGTAATGTACATGTATTTGTGTGTCCATTAGTTTCTATTAGTCAAATATTTAACTTTTTAAATTCCATACAGAATGCTCAATTTCAAATTCTTTCTCAAGGTCAAAATATTGAAACCTACTTATAACATGCAGAGCATAATTTTAGAAGTTACCATCATTCACCAGGGTGTATAGATGTAGAGATTCAGAGTCAACTCGTCCCCTAGTCAACTCGTCCTCTGGTCAACTCGTCACCTTTTTGGTCAACTCGTCCCTTGGACAACTCGTCCCCTGGTCAACTCGTCCCCAACTCGTCCCCTATATTTTATTATTATTTGTTTTTCATATATTTCATAAATTATTATAGACTGTTAAAATTATATATTATAAAATTTCTGAATTAGAAATATTTTGACGCTTTTTGTATGCGAATATTTTTTGTTTTTTTTTGTTGTTATTTAAATATATTTTTGACACGTGCCTTTGGTTATTAAAGTAAACACAGTAATTTGTAATTTGATAATAGGATTAAAGACATATTTGCCTCTGTGGTTGGATAAGTATTTATATATTTAAAGAACGCGTGTCTTTAATTTGAAATTATACAAATCGCGGGAAAATCGTGCCAAAGGTTGTTAAAAAAATTTATTTTCAAAATGCCCTATTTGTTTTTGATGGTGTATGGTCAAATATATGAAAATGTTGAATTAAATACAATGAAAACATTCAGTATGTTGACTTGTATTATACAAGAAATTCTGGAACTCGGTCTTATACAGCTCCCCTTTAAGATCAATATTTAACGATTTATGTATGGAAATTTAATATGAATCTTTTATAATAATTACTAATTATTTTGGCAATTGAATATTTGGTAATTACTTTATGTTTTCAATCAGTTAATATCCACAGCAAATATTATTGTACGGATTTTTTATTTAAAAAAAATAATGAAAAGAAAAAATAAATGTGATTTTTGGAATAAATCTTATATTTATCAGGGCAACTTTTATATTGACAATTTCACAACAAACAATTATCATGTTTTTAAATTGACACGATCCTTCAATAATGAGATCAATACGCACCGACATAAAGTTTTTAGCACTTCTAATTTCTGTTAATCTGTCGTCAGTCTTTAATCCATTCAGGGAGGTGGTAAAAATCAAAGAGTTGGACCTAATTTTAGTTTTAATTATCATTAAAACTTCGATTAATTAAACTTTAATTGAATGTTTGCAAACTTACCTGTCTTTGTAGTTTGACATCAAAGCTATGCACGTGCGCTTAGATAAAGATCATTAAAAGTTTAACGTAAAAAAAGACGTTAATATAATAATATTTCGATATCAATCAAATTCATTATTAATTTTACATAAAAGAACTATTTAAAGACATTGATTTACAACATAATAGTGACGAACAGATCGAAAGTAGGGGACGAGTTGACCATATTAGGGACGAGTTGACTCTTTGAGGACGAGTTGACCAGAAGTAGGGGACGAGTTGACCAAAAAGGTGACGAGTTGACCAGAGGACGAGTTGACCAGGGGACGAGTTGACCGGATTGCGATGTAGATCTATTATCCCAGGTTCAGTGCAACTCTGGCATACCAAATTTCATGGACTTGTATAACCTGTCACAACAGTCTTGCAACAAACTCTTCCATATATTTGTGAAACAAATACACTAATTTAAGAACTTCCCTGAGCAAGCTCAAGAAGTGCAAGAGCTGATACCCATTTGTCTGTTGCTTCCTTCTTGAATGGTCGGTGACCCATGGACGACCTGCTCACAAATTTCGATGGAGTAGGCCCTGTTGAAATACTTGATTTGTCACTTGTAATTGCACATATATTATTTGATACAGAGGATGACACTGACGGTAATAAAGATGTGGTTGATGATGCAACTGACGGTAACGCTGACGCCGATGACGAATTTGATGTTGATGATGTGGACACAGACGCGAACGCTGAAAGTGAAGGTGGTGGCGTAACATTTAATGATGTTGATGTGAGTGGAGAACGTGGAGTGACAATCATCGGTGAATATGTGGTTTCTGTTGTATGTGAGCGAGGAACTGTAAGTGAGCGGGTGGGGTAATCTGATGATGTTCTTGGTGTAACGTCTATGTGGTGCACTTGAACAACTGGTGTAGCTGGAGGCAAAATTGATGATTCGCGCTTCAACTTTTTTTCCGGCTGAGTTGGGGCCACCGCAATTTCATCTTTCTGCATACAGTGTCTACAAAATTAAGAGTTTAATTAGATCTAAATCTATTGTTTTGCTGTTTGTTGTTTATCAGAAGACATTGCCATATAATTCATTAATACTGAAATTTCAGCTGGGAAGCCCAAGCGAGTAACATTTTTATTTTATAATGCTCAGAACTGCTTTAGATCAAAACCGGAGCGAAATAATCTAAGAATATGAGCGGGGAACTAGATTTACAATATTAATGTAGCGGTTGTCTACCTTGTTAACCATTCTGTGACTGACTGATTTGCAGACGACTTTATAATGCCAAGTCTATCACGTAGCTGTTCCTGTGTAGAAATGCGCCGTAAACTCGCGTATGGGTGTTCCGTGCAGTGTCTGTTGGCATGTGTGAATCGGCTCGGACATCCTGAAGAAAAAGAAAAGCATTTCTCATATTAATCTAGTATATTTATACCATCTATTATTTATATCATCATCATTATTATTATTTTTATTAACTACGCATGATTATGAAACATTCTAAAATGATTAAATTGTCAACATATAAACTATCAGCGGAATTGACGGGAAAGCAACCAAGCGCAAAAAAAGTTATCAAAACAGTAAAAATGTGAGCGATTAATCATTTAACCATTTATTTTTTAAAATTCAAGAACGGCCATAACCCCAAACCAGAAAATTTTAGAAGAAAAACTACACTTACCTTCAATGGAACAGGCAAACGGTTTTTCTCCAGTATGAAGACGTTGGTGCGTTTTTAACTGTCCACTCTGACAAAATGACTTGCCGCATCCCGGGAAATCACATAAATACGGCCTTTCTCCTACAAAATATAACCACCACGTAATTACCAATAACGTTACCGTCGTTAACCACGCAGTATAACACTGAATAATTCGTAAAATGCGCGCTTTCTTAAGCTTAGATTCGTAACAAAGGATACCAATTAATACATAAACAATTAATTTCTAAGAAAGTGATACATTTAAAAGTGATATAATTTCTCCATCAAAATATATCTACACGTACATATTTAAAAATAACTTAACAAACACTGGCCCGTATACTGTGGCAAGGTGATTTCGCACGGACGTTTAAACTACAATTACATGCTTTTAAGATATGTTTTATACATATACATTCTTGTTACATTATTTCATAGATACATAATATTTACAAACAAATGACTGGTACAACATTCATTATTTAAGGCATTATATATCTGACTCGTGTATTCAAATATTTGTATCGTAGGAGATTTACCACGTTTTTTCATTCAATGCCCAGATACTTAAAACACGGTGGATATATTTAAATAAAATCCGGGCAAGCCCTTACACGCTTAATCGTATAACGGTGGTTGGGTTTTTAAGTATTTCATATGCAAATTACTCCAACATGGCTACCTATGGATTGTTGCTAGGCACGCTTAACATGACCCATTTAAATGGGCGATGTTAATGGTTTAACAATAAATTGTCTATAGCATGAGTCAATATTCAATAGATCGATTTAAACGCAGTCATCAGTGACTTTAAACAAGACTCGACGAGCAGTTAAAGAGATCGTGTAAGCTGATAATAAAATTAAAATGGGAGTAAATACAGACTTCCCTTTGTCTAAGGTTTAACAAAAGCCTTAAAGGGGATTTTCGATAACCTCTGCTCTTATTTAACCGTTAAACCTGATGGCGGGGAAACAAAAGGTTCAAACAAACGGGCAAAATGCGCTCAATGAAATCCTTGCAATAATATAGATCTGTGTATATAAGAGCATTTAGTATTGACTGTATCAATAAATTCAAGATGATAAAAAAGTTCAAAGTCCAACCGGTACATTTTCCCAAATCCAATAATATGATTCATAAAGGTTTTAAATAAATCGCACTGGACACGTCATTATATATATTAGTGAATATATCTACCTTAATTTCGTTTGAAGTAGACATACTACACTACCTATACCTATATTACATATATATGCACCATTTATAAACTATACTATATATATTTTGTTCATAAAATTGTGTTTACGAAACCATCTGTTATTCAAGCGAAACAAGGAAGTTTTGCTCTTTCGGCAAAACATAAAAATTCAAGTATATCCGTATTGTATTTAACAGAGAATCATCAATATCATATTATTTAAAAATAAATATAACTCAATTTTAAACTCAATATACATCAAACAATTAAGTTAAACCAGTGTGATTTAGAACAGATTCCGTTAAGTATCAACAATTAAGCCTAAATGTAGAAGTATATTACTGGGACCATATATATCACTTGCATATATATTCTACGAGGGAATCATTTTTTTTTCAAGTTTCATGTCGTTAAAATGTTATGTCCGAAGTCAGTCGTACTTAATAAATCGTTACAAAGGACTTCTTTAACAGTATATAACCCTACTCGTTCCGTCTTGTACTCTCATATATTATTTAGATTCGAACAGATGTCATGGAATCATGAATCATCATTCTGACGAAAGAAATTCCAAACATGTGTTTCATTTTTCTTCTTAACGTCTGTACATAACTTATTAAATATATTTTTCTCTGACAGATTTAAAGTTGTTACCTGTGTGAGTACGCATATGAGCCTGTAAGGATTTTTCCCTCGGGAAAACCCGTGAACACACCCTGCATCTAATTCCATTTACTGATAAAGCACCCTCCAAAATAAGAGATGAAATTTTCTCCGCCCTTGGTCGGCCACGTTTATTGTGATCAGTTTTAATAACTCCAGTCGTTTCACCTTCCAAAGAATCAGCTTCTTGAGAACTTGTTGATGACGATCGTGGGCTAAATGCCACCCTAGAAAGCCCCTCGGTCCAATTCCAAGGGTACATAGTCTGTGTGTAATACATGTGATCTGCCTAGCACACTATCCTTTAATTGAATACACAACGGCGTGATAATATTTACATCGGCGATATATACACTTCAAGCCTATACATGTACACGTTACTATAAATAGTTAATGGAACTCCGTTGAAAATTATTGGTTTATAAATAGACGTGTGACTGTACTACGCATATATTATTTTGCAGAAATGCAAATGTTTTATCTATCATTTGAATAACAAGTTTATTCGTTCAGTGAGATCATAATTTTATTTTTGCATATTTTATTCATTAAAACATAATTTCTTTCGCTAAAGATAAAACAAAGTATACTAATTTTATGAAGGTCACGGGCATTTCCCGCCAGATACCCGTATATGGGCATAGATTATAAGTTCGGAATACCTCGGCACATATGAATTTCAGCGACAAAATCCGTTGTAGTCCGAGTGTCAAGTCACGTGTTGATTCCCCGGATCATACCATTGCTAAAGACTCCATATTGGTGAACTAAAATTGTAAGGCCGTAAATCCGTTGCCATCCTCAAAAAGAAGAGGAACAATGGATAGTTTATACGGCATAAACGTTAAAAACAAATTTGAACTTTTTATAGACGAGGATGTTGATCCTTTAGAAATACTTGCTCAGCAAGAATCTGCGAAAAAAGAGCAAGACAAGAAAAAGAAGGATGACAAGACTAAGAAAAACAAGAATGCCAAAAAGTCAGTGCTAAAGACAGAGAATAAGAACAAACCGGTGGAGGAGATTAAACCTGTAAAGGAAGGTAAGGAATTTAGTTCACTTTGGTTGCATGTATAACTTAATGATAAAATAAAGAAACTTGCCAAAATTAAATGAGACAAAAGTTACATGCACGTGTTTTACATTTTACATCATTTGATGCATGTTTCACATGTTATATGAAAATTCGGGTTGTAAAATTGTAATACTGATCAAATGGCTTTTGTTTTTACGGGGCTTTTTATTCTACATTTCGAATGACGCTTGTAAAATGAATACAAATGTGTTCAACTTAAGATGTCTCCATGGTATCAAAATTCTTCATGAGATTCACATTTCAAAACAAACAGTGATAACATTTGAATATTTTAATGACAAATTGGTAGATTAACCTTTATAACGTGACGATGATCTTGCAGAGAAAGTTAATGCTCCTCGTCAACAATCGGAAAGGCCAAGAACTGGTCGACAGAACCGAGATAACAGAGAAGACAACAGACCTCCAAGAAGAAGGGATGAAAATTTCAACCCTGAAAATAGGTACGAATTCATGTATCAGATACTGCCATATATTGCATATATGCTGCATTATCTACTGCAGCTCACATCTCTGTATACTTGCTTGCAGTCCCCACATGAATGTAGAGGTGTCGTTGATAAGGATTTTTGTATCAATATATCGGTAATGAATTATCGACGACACGGCGACATATCGATTGCCAGGCTAAATTTTAGCTTTCAAGTCTTTTTAAATGTTTCCTAAGGACACTGACAAAGCAGTTATATTTAGACAAATGCAAAAAAGATAAACTATGAAAACTGAACAATTTGTTTCTTTTTTATCATATAGCTATAAATGAAAACTAATGACTAGTAACTATAAAGTTTAAAGCCCTTTCCATTTTACTTTAATTGTTGTTGCTATTACGTAGTTACTGATGATGCTAAATCCCGTCCTTGCCGTTCCAATTAAGCCGGGTTTAATTGGCAAATTATAGTGTTTAGAACCTGATTTATTATTAAAGTTTAACACTTTGTAATCATAATTTTTACAAAGAAACACTGACAAATTTTTCTTGGCATTTTCCCTTTTTAAAATCTGAATTGAGGGGTCTTACCATCCACCTAGCAGACGTGCGAGATTACAACGAAATTAGGCAACATTCGTTAGAGACACTGGGAGGTAACTGGCATTGATTTCCGTTTTCATTTTAGAAAAAAAATGTTCCTGGCTTCCATAACTTTATATGTCACTTTTATTTTGACGTTTCTGACAGTAAACATGTCTATCAGTTCTATAAAACCTGTTTGCTGAAGTCTCTTTAGCTAGAAATATATGTGCATTTGATATCCGATATTTAAAAAATAGAATCGATATCGAATCGGATAACAAAGATCGTTGATACACCGATATCGATTGAATCGATGACACCCCTACATGAATGACAGTGTACAAGAAATACAAAAGAATTAGTTAATGTGTAAAAAAACAGAATCATGAGTTAGATGTTTAAAGAAAATTGGAGAACAGTGAAAGGTTAATTATCATGATGCAGCATATATTGTTTCTGTCGTATATAATTTTTTCACTTGTCATTCCATACCTCCCCTATATCATCCTGTTATTTTTAACACAGTTGAGGTAAAAAATAAAGCCCCAATTTTTTTTACCACAGTTGTTGAATGACAATTGATATAGGCAAGTAGCAGCCCTTGACAAGAAATTGCGACATTTTATTACGAGTCTGTCTAGAGGTATCTTGCCATAGATCCAATTGTTTCGACAGGAATGTCCGGTCTTGTCAGTTGCTGTTTTTCTGTTTGCATATGATGTAGTAGTGAATATATATTACTGTTGGCATGTCCTTTGTGTATACAGATAAAGACTTTAAGATGTCCCTTCATATATTATATATTTTGTTATTCTAAAAATCTTTACTTTTTGTAAGAATTTTAAATTTTTTAATCATTATCAAAGATGATTAATTTGAAGGCTCTTTTGTTAACAGAGACCGGTCAGATAGACCAAGTGGCGGTTTCAGCACGGAGAGGTCTGAAGGTGGTGGATTTGGTGGACAAAGGGGTGAAGGAGGATTTAATCGTGGGCGTGGTAGAGGAGGAAGAATGGGACGTGGGGCTGGTAGAGGTGACCGTGGTGGTCGAGGCGGATTTGGTGGAAAACGGGAATTTGAGCGACATAGTGGCAGTGACAGAACGTAGGTGTCTTGTTTTGAAGAAGCAGTATTAAAAAGATCTCTGCATTCAGCCTAGTTTATGTTGGTGGTTTTACCAGTTTGTCTACATGATTGTGGCTTCAATTGTATAGTAGGCAATCAGACTTCTATAAATAAGTCTTGGTTCATTTCAGTAATGTTCATCAGAATGTATCATTTTGCGCTTGAAATTGGAAAAAAATGTTTTCATGCCATTATATTTTTAAGATTATTTATAATATTTGTAGGATGCTGTAATTAACTTAATAAGCTGATGAAATCTTTGTCCAAGTGCCAAGACCTATTTGAAATATTGTATACATGTATAACTGAGAAACTCATTTAATGTGAAGGGATCGAAAATGCCAGTCATCCGCACGTATTTACCAGTAGACATCAATGCAGAACCAGTATAAAATTGTATGCTCGTCCAGTAGGACGAGCAATAATTTGCCGATGTAATAGAAAGCTAGAATTCTCAAAATCAGTTTGTTTACATTTAACGATGGAAAACCCGAAACAAAGCTTGTGTTTTAGGTTATTTATAATTTGCACACTTTATAAAGCTCTAAAAGCATTGTTAATTGGATACAGGTGTGACTGGAATGTGCCTGACAATGCTCTATAAACTGCGCGATTTATATATAACCTAAAACACAAGCTTTGTTTCCGGTTTTGGTTTTATTTATGTAAACAAACTGATTATGAGAAGTTTAAGTGGTGTCTTGCATCGGGGAGGTTCTATTGCATGGGCAAAGTTTATCTCAAAAATGACGGATGAATAGCAAAGCATGCCGGACAAGTAGAAATTTGAAGCCTCATCCTGTGGGACGAGTGGCTCTGAAAAGAATTTTCAATCCCTGATGTCCTTCCACCAGGAAAGCTTGTGGGTTTTTTTCAGCTGGCTTTAAAAGTGCTAGTATTACTCTGAACCTAAAGAAACAGATTAAATTATAAGGCTATTAAAATTTTGTTGGTTTCTATTATGTTTGCTACAGCAGTGGTGTAAAGGCTACAGAAAAAAGGGAAGGCTCTGGCTCACACAACTGGGGTACTGTAAAGGATGATATTGAGTAAGTTTATAGTAAAAAGTTTTCTCTACCTTATAGGTAATGGCTTTACCAGTTATGAAACCTCTTGCCTTGGCTATCTTATCAAATTTTTATACATTACTAACATGCTGTTGACATCTCTTATAAGGTTTATATTTTACTGTAAGGTTGAAAGCCTTTCAAGCTTTGGTGCAAGGCCCGTTATGAAATTGTTTTTGCAGAGTTGTATAGAATTAAACATTCAGAGGAGAAAGTTTTGTATCTGTTTACTATTTTACAATTTTATTACTTTTTTCTGTGACTACAAAAGACTATAATCGTTGTTTCAGTAATGATTAAGTCAGTGTTAAAAATTTTAAGAGTTTCAGAAGATGAATGATAATAATAATTACAAGTGATATTTTAATAGATCGGTATGTAACAGAACTTTTGATAGAAAAAGTTTTGATTTGTTTGCTTCCGTACATGTTTATCAACATTGTTTGCAACTGGAATGCTTTCCATGATGTTTAAACATCACTGAAAACTTTTCAGTTACAAATAATATGTAGGGCTGGGAACGAATAAGGAATTCGATGTTCGAATATTCGTTTTCCATATTCGAATATATTCGAATATTCGTTTTTACAACATTTGTTCCAATATTTCTCTTTGACGTATACGTATCCGAAATTGATTGCATCGAATACTATACTACTTTAAAATGCTTGGAATAATCGTCGATTAAAAAGACCTTTATTGCTATGTCGAAGTTTTTTTAATTCATATATTGTAAATCGAGATATATGTTTACTTTTGAAATAAATTCATAATTTGATAGCCTTTTGTTCAGTAAACCCGACCGCTGTCTTATTAACGGGAGGTAACTCACGTGACTTGACTGACAGTAATATGAATCATCGTAGCCATTTATCCCCAAAGACACATAATGATATTGAAACTTAACTTGTATTAAATATTTTTATTTATAATTTTAGATAAAGTTTAAAATATTCTTAAGATAAGTTTAGCTATAACGAGGTAAATATCACACGGAGTTTAATGTCTACGGAATAAATATATTCTGACAGAATTTAGACACTTCATATGCTTTCATAACGCGCCGAATAATGCGTGCCAATTTATTCTTATTCACAAAATTTAAGACAATTATTGATTAATCGGAAAGATTTTAACACAGAAAACAATAAATTAGATAATTAAAATCGGAAAAATTTACATTATAAACTGTTCAACAGGTAAATTGCAAACTGTGAAACGGGTGCCCTTTTGATCAACTATACCCCAAAGTTTTCACAGTTAATTGGCGATAATTGTTGACACGCGTCATACAAACATTTGAACACCTCGTGAAGGAAAGGGCAAAGGTTTAATTTACGATCTGAATTGAAATTTGAAAGTAATGACAAAAAATGAAACATTTCTCCTTTTTTTTCGAATATTCGTATTCGTTTTTCAATGTTCGAATATTCAGTAGTGTTTCGAATATTCGAATATAATTCCCGGCCCTAATAATATGTAATTGGTCTTGAGATTTGTTGAAGTGTTTCCTGGTTGAGTGTAGTGCTGTCTTTTTTACAGCCTGCCTCCAAAGGTGGACTACTGGAGGGATCCCAAGTAGGTGATCTCATTCATAGGAGCCTGATTTTCTTTTAGAAAACAAGGGCCTGTCCACTGAAATTTTTCTCTTTTAAGATATTCCTTGCTTTATGTATTTTGTTGTGAAATTTAATTAATTTATTTTGCACAGTGCTATAGCTTGGTTTTCCGTATATTGTCTGTTGGCTTTTTGAAATGGTTTTAGAATGTTCTTTTTGTTTCTATGGGTAAATTAATGATTAATGAAATTAATGAGGGAATAATAGTAAGAAACCTCATTGTCAATAAGCCATGAAATCAACAGACCATTGAGTTCATTGGAGAAGATTTTTAAATGTACATGTTTTCTGACCTAGCTTAAGCGCTGTGTTTTTGAGGAATTCAAAGACAAACAAAATACATTGCATTATAGTATGCAGATATTAGGAAAAAGCTTTTTCTGTTTAAATAGAAAGCACATTTTACTTGTTTAAAGCTGTCAAGATTATTGAAAGTACTACTATTCTTAGAAGCTGCTGCGTTTTCTAAAAGGTCTAGCTCCTCTGAAAAGTCATGCTAAACATTGTACATAGTAGCTGTATTTAAGTCATGCATCATCTTGTCTGTCTTTCCATCTATTTTGGATATGTTTAATATACAGCAAGCATTTTATAAATCAAGAAACAAACAAAATGAATACCTTAATGTACTAAAAGCAGATGATTTTTGTTCTGAAATTTTATTGTTACAACTGTTAATATTACTGATAAGCGCACAAGATAGGTTCTTTGATGGTTAGTCAATGTCCTTCCACACCTTTCCAAGATGGACTTGTCCTTACCTGTCTGTCAGTTTATTTCTAATGCCTGATTAAAAAGCTATCCAAGTAGCGACTTCATAACGTCCGAGTAAAATGTTTGGTAGATTCATTAAGCTGCCAGTTTATGTCAAAAATAATGCTCAGTACCTAGGTAAAGCTGGCACTAATAAATCCAACATTCTCTTACTATTTGATCCTGTTAACATTGATACTGCTTAAACCAGTCCAACTAGTACTTGTGTATTTTTATATACAGTTTAACTTGCCCATGCGACCACGTGTATTAAGCGACTTTTGTCTTAAACGACCACTTTAAATTCCCCCCGATCATTTTCTCTCTATATCTTTAATGTATTAAGCGACTTTTGCTCAACGCGACCAGCGACCGCTTATTAGTCATCTAATTGACATCAATCTTTTCATTAAACGACCACTTTTACCTGTCAAGTAATTGTGTTTTTAGAGAACGCCACCTCGTTATGTCACAAGTGTCAGCAATCAAAACACAACAATAAACGTGTGAAAAACTCTATTTCCCATACCGTTTTAGCGTATGCAAATGAAGTTAAGTATACGCGTGACGTGTATTATCCAATAATATCGGATAAACAATGCAACGCTCCGCCCATACTGAGATGGTGTATACTCTTCGCTTGTTGACATTTAGACTGCATTGAATTGACCTTGAACTTGATCAGCCATTAAATTAATCGTAACAAATAGATGTAGTTTGTTTATTTCAAATGAAAAAATGCACAACAGAAAACATCTTCACTAATAGGGTTTTCGTGTTGGAGACAAGGAAAAACAACGGAGAAGTTAAAAAATTCTGGAAAAAATGTCAAACATGTACGTAATGGATCAAAACTGATTTTGTCAATAAATATCAGAACGTTATTTTTACATTTGCATCAGTTTAGATTATCGGAGCGTACTTATTATTCAACATTTATATAAAAATGAAGTTGAAAAACAATCCCATCGAATAAAAAAGATGTCATTTATAAATTTTGACTTTTATATCATGCTGACTGTCTTAAGAGACCGTTTCATTAAGCGACCGTTTTTGGTCTTTCCCTTGCCCGGTCGCTTAATACACGTTTGACTGTATATATAGTGAATAGTCTCAGACAGGCCTTGATTTTCATCTGTGTTCAGTTACTGCATGTTTTTACTGTAACAGTTGCATGCTGAATGTTAAACTATTCAGTAATTATTCACTTGAATGTCAAAGTAACATTTTTGCTAGGGTATACATATATCAATAGTAAGATTTCAGTTGATCAGCAGTCTATAACAAAGTGCTTCTACTATGTCATGTAACTTCTTTAAAAACATTACATCTCAATTTGAAATAAAGAAAAACATTGACCTTCAGTCAGTAAAAATTCAGTTACTAATTTCTATATATTATTTTCACTACAGTGTTTTGGAAATAGATATTAAGAAAATGATTGTAATAACAAAAGTCTCAAGTACATGATACTAATTTGTATATATTTTCCTTATCACTGCAATACATAAGCATTCTTGTTTATTTAACTATTGTGTCTTTAAAGTTACTTATTGCTGTTTCAGGGAGCAGATGAAAGATGTAACGGAAGAACCACAGGAATGGACCCCACAGGCAGAAGACACAGAAAACAAGGACCCCAAGTAAGTTTACAAGTTTTTGATGACTTTATATAAATATAAAGGTTATTTTTTATATGTGTATATTAATGTGCAAGTTAAGAATTTTAATATCCTTCAATTTGTTCTAAATATTTTCCATATGCATTTAAAATGATGTAAAAAAATGTCTGTGTACTAAATTATATTTCTTATACAAATAGTCTTTTGAAAATAGTTTGCCTCAAGCTCCTTAAATTCTGAAATTATACTATCAATATATATATGAATAAAAGTATTCCATTTGAAAGTACATAAAAGATTTGCCTGTACATAAAATATTTAAATGGATTCAGATAGCACATAATTGCCAACATGTTTAGGATGAATTTAGAAATAAAAATTCTGGATAGTGGAAAAAAGTGGTCCATCAGGCATTCTTGTTTGTAAAATGTTGCAGACATTATAGTTGTACAGTATTCAGTATATCCAATAGGCATAGAACATCACTGAGACATACTGTCTATGAAACTAAAGATGGCTTGTAATGATGAGCAGTATGGTTCTTGTAAAGTATCTTACTGGAGAACCGAAAATATTCCTCAACAAGCACAGTATGTAATTGATGTGTAGTAATTTTTTAACAAAAATGAACAATGTAAATAAAATGATTTTCGATGATGTAATTTACTGTATTTTTCAATTTTCAGCGAGAGCACTGAATCTGCCCCAGCTGAGGAACCCGAGGATGAAGGACCCAAACAGCTTACTTTAGAGGAATGGAAAAAAATGGAAGATGCCAAACGTATGAAATCCCAATTTAAACTTAGAAAGGCTAATGAAGGTGTTGACACATCACAATGGAAGAGTGCTCGTGTTTATCGTAAGAGTGAAGGTGACGAGGAGAGCGAAGAGGAAGAATCCGAGGAAGAGGAAGAAGATGTAAGTTTCATAATACTTGTAAAATATCCTTAATGGAAATGATAGTCAAGCTAGTTTCTTTATAATAATTCTGTCTGGATGTTTATATAAAAGGTGTACATGAGTGGGCAAACGTGTTATATAGACTAAACTAAACAATGAAACATCATTATTTAAACTGACATATTTTACTCTGTTTTATAAGTTATTGATATGTCTTCTTACCCATCTCATTGTGAAGTTTTATCAAGGAGTTACATTCATTAAATTTCATAGCATGTCAATTATAAAGTACAGTATTTTCCTTCCTGGTTAATAGTTAACTTTAGTAGAGTAATTTTCCTTGTAATGATTTTATGTTTTATGTGAACAATAGTTCGTTATTGTGTATAGAAATATCACATTCTTTCAGGAGGATGAAATGAGACAAAAGAAGCTGGTCAATGAAATAAGGATCACATTTAATGATTCACCAAGGAGAGGTCGTGGTGGACGCCGACCTAGAGGAGCACGCGGTGGAAGATCTGGAGGTGGCAGAGGTGACCGAAGGTCTGCCAATGCTGCACCAAAGTTTGATGATGAGAATGACTTCCCATCATTGATAAAATCTGCCGCATAAATAACACATGCCCTTTAAAGGGCTAAACCTATAACAGACTTGCGTTTTGATATCTCTCGTCTTTGAATCATGGTTAAATTATGTTCATTCTTGTAATTCCCATTACACAAACACATACATTGAAATGACTTTTCATCTGCATTATTTTATAGGGAGCGGACACTTTGTGATTAATTTTTGTGTGATAGAGGAGCGTTGGTGTATAAAAGATCTCTTGAGTGGTCAGTTTAATAGAGAATAAATGTTAGAAGGATTCCTTTGTCTTTATAAAGGTCTCTATGAGATTTAAATAGCTTCAGGCAGCTGGATGTTTGGTAAACTATCACAGTGTGAATAGACAGGAGAAAACTTAGATTTTTTGTTAAGTGATAAATTTGAAAGCATTGAATGATGCTGTTCATTTAGAAAAAAAAAACATACTAAAATTCCTAGGCGGCATAACTAGTGCTAATTGTTTTATGCTGTGCTTGTGTATATTTGTTGACAAATCCTTATTTATAAATACCTCTAGGCTGCTGAAGGAATATGCATGATTCCAGGGTACTCTGAATCCTGGGGCAGGGTGGTTCATTATTTGTGTATTAACCATTGTCAACCATGTGCGAGATATTCAGCGCAAATAATTTTGTTATTTAATAAATACAGATAAAACTTACAAAAATTTATATTTACTTTTTGTTATCTTTTATCAGGAAAATGAAAACTTGATGCCAGTACATCGCCCATTCCCTTGGCAAGATGCTTAACTGCAGCATTAATTTTACCAAAGTCGTTCTTACCTTTCAATGAAATCAGAAAGGGGATTTTGTAATGCAGTTGTTTAGCGGGAGCCATCTGTTTGTCTAAAACCGCCTCCATGGTCGAGGGGTTAGTCCATGACTTCTAATCCAGTTACCTCTTGGGCGTGGGTTCTATCCCCGGGAGATGCTTTGGTAGTTTAGCACAGAGGAAGGTAGTCTAGTACTGGTGTAACTCTCCAGGAACGATGGTTAGGTAACTACCCGCCTATAAGACTGAAATACTGTTGAGAAAAGGCGTAAAAATAAACAAAACTGAAGAGATTGAAAATAACCCTCCGATTCTACAAGACCCTGTCATATTCAATAACATATCCAAAATTTAGCCTAGGTAAACTGGGTATATGAAAGAGCATGACCTTTACTTGAAACATATACATAGTTACTATAAAAGGAGTAAAAAAAAAATCCTTTCTTGAATGGCAAGATTAATGACCATCAATGAAAATTTAATTTTCAAGTTGTAGTTAACTGACCTTCGGCTGCAAAGTTCTCTCATATTTTGCCAACGAACAAGTTTCATTTTTGTGCCCCCTTTATACTTCTATAGGGGGCATTTAGATTTACCTTGTCCTTCTGTCTGTTCTTATTTTGAGTCGCACATACCTTGAGGAGTATTTAACCTAGTCTTGGAAACTTAAACAGGAATGTTGTGTAGTTGTGCACCAGTCCTGGATATTTGCTTGCGAATGAAACTAGAGGAATGTTGTGAAGTTGTGCACCTGGCGATTTATTCTGTTTTGACCTAGGGTCATGAAACTTTGCCGGAATGTTGATCAGCATAACGGTGATTTATTCTGTTTTGTCAGAGATATTGCCCTTGACTTTGTAAAAATTTGCAATTTTCAATTTGTGTAAAGTATTTAACCTAGAGCCGTGGAGCTCAACAGAATGTTCGTCAGCATGTGTATTGTGCATTGTGGATTTATCTAGTATTTCTAGAGTGATTGCCCTTGACTTAGTAAAAACTGTTGTGTTCCTCGAGTGCTTGAGTTAGAATCAACCAACATTACAGGAATAATCAACATCACTGAAGCTGTGCACCTGGGGTTTTGCATGTGGATTTTTCAGTTTTGTTAAGAGTTATTACCCCTGACTTAGTAAAAATTTGCAATTTTCAACTTGTACATGCATAGCTCAAAAAGTATTTGACCTGTAGGCCAGAACGTTGGTCAGCATTTGTTCTTGTGCACCTTTGGGTTTGCTTGTGGATTTATTCAGTATTTGTAAAGTTCTTGCCCTGATTTTTAGTTTCAACTTGTGGCACAAAATATATTTGACCTTGAGTCATAAGATTAACAAAAAAGTGGAGTGTGGGGCACCCATGTCCTAGTTGTTTTAAAATCAGTTGATGCATGACAAAAGTTACAGTCCGGACACGAATGTGTGTACCTAATTAATTGCGATGTAATGTGAAACTACAAAATAGTAGTGTGACCTTTGAGGTAGGGACATGGTTCTTGGACACCACACATTGTCTTAATGTGGACATTTGTGCCAAGTCATTTCAAAATCCCTCAATGTATGACATTTACAGTCCGGACACGAATGTATGTACCTATTTACTCCAATTGCAATAATGTGAAACTTCAAAATGATAGTGTGACCTTGACGTTTGAGGTAAGGACATGGCTCTTGGACGCATCACATCGTCTTGATGTGGTAGACATTTGTGCCAAGTTATTTCAAAAGACAAAGTTACAGTCCGACACAAATGAAGTGGAGACAGAGTCCGACAGACAGACGGTGCGATTTTAATAAGCCTCCCTTTTGGGGGCATAAAAAGTTATTTTTCAGATGAACATTGGAGTGAATTGTAACATAATTGCTCCAATAAAAGGATATAATTGAAAAACTAAGCAATATACAGTTATGGTTCTTTTACACAGCACTTTTCCAAGTCTCTATTACTGTGTTTAGTTTCAAAGAGATATCGTTGGTGTATTTCAAATTATACTTAAGGCAAACATAATGGGAGATTTTAAAAAAATCATGCATAGTAAAGTTTCCTTATAACTGCATTCCCTTCACCAGCCTTAAAACTGCATTATTTTTCAACAGTCTTTGTCACTGTGTGAAGTTTATTTAAATTCCTTCAATACTTTTTAGGTTATCCTGCAGACAAGAGTGTAACTGAGACTTAAAGACAGATTGAGGAATGAGTTCTAATGAAATGGCATTTGTTAAGATTTCCCTAAATTGTTCTATTAGCCACTCCAAAGAGAGAAAATAAGAATATGTCAAATTTGAGTTGAATGTGTCATACCTTTGGGGAGATGAAGAACGGAAACTGAAAATTTCATATTTTCAAATTGAAAGGGGCATAACTCTGCCACAAATCATCAAACCATGACCAAATTTGAACTTGACCTGCGCATTCCTTTGACGTACCCATATGTCAAATTTGAGTTGAATGTGTAATACCGTTGGGGAGATAATGAACGGAAACTGAAAATTTCATCAAGGGGCATAACTCTTTCAAAAATCATCGAACCATGACCAAATTCGAACTTGACCTGTATTTTCTCATGATATGTTCATATGTAAAATTTTAGTTGAATGTGTGCAACTGTTACTAAGATCATGAATGTAAACTGATGATGATGGAAGGACGGAACAGGGTAACACTATGCCCGAATAAAAATGAACAAAGGGCAATAACTCCAAAATTAAGCAAGGTAGAGTTAATGTTCTTTTGCGCTGCACTTCTATTCAATGAGATCAATCTACCAACAAACCTCTTATGGTTTCAGAGCTATGGCTCGGACAAAGTTCAAAGTAATGGAAATACCTCCAAAATTAGGCAAGGCAGAGTTAAGGTTCTTTTGCATTGCCCTTCTATCCAATGAGCTTTATCTACCTACAAAGTTTCATGTTGATATCTCTTATAGTTTTAAATAAAGTGCAAACTGTAAATATGAACAAAGGGCCATAACTCCAAAATTAGGCAATGCAGAATTATGGTTCTTTAGCACTGCACTTCAACCCAATGGGATTTATCTACCTACAAAGTTTCATTATAGTTTTAGAGTTAAAGCTTGGTCAAAGTTCAAAGTATACAAATGCACTAAGGGCAATAACTCCAAAATCAGGCAAGACAGAGTTATGGTTCTTTAGCACTGCACTTCCTCCCAATGAGATCTATCTACCTACAAAGTTTCATGTTGATATCTCAAAGTGTAAAAATAAACAAAGGGCAATAACTCCAATATTAGGCAAGATAGAGTAATGGTTTTTTTGCACTGCACTTATACAGATAACATCTGCCAACCTACAAAGTTTAATGTTGATATTTCCTATATTTTTAGAGTTATGTCCCGGACAAAGTTCAGTGTAAAAATGAACAAAGGGCAATACCAGAGACATAGATAACATTATCTATTATATATAACAATTGTTATCTATGTCTCTGGCAATACCTTCAAAATTAGGTAAGACAGAGTTATGGTTCTTTAGCACTGCACTTCTACCCAAAGAGATCTATCTACCTACAAAGTTTCATGTTGATATCTTTAGAGTTATGTCCCGAACAAAGTTCAAAGTGTTTATTGCTACATTCTATTCTATTCTACTGTCAATTAGACTTTACCTTTTTACTTTTATTAATTTGTACATGCTCTTTAATATAGTCTTACATGTATCTTGGAAATAAGTGATGTTTCCTTATCAAGTTAAAATTGCCCTTTATCTTAAAGATCCTGTAACTCATTTTTTATCGGTTTACATCATAAACATAATGCAGATTTATCAATATTGTAAGTTCCAAAAAAGCATTATTTGTAAAGATATTACTAAATTTACATTTCATGGGAGGTAATAAGAAATTTATTTTCTATAAAGTCAAGTCAAATTTTTCAATAAGAAATGAATGCATATATTTTAATATTATACCTCATTTGCATACGCCCTTCTATATTTAATATGACGTCATCCTGTCCATAAACCGCATACAGACCAGGGGCGGTCCATAATTCTTATATGGACTGGATGACGTCATATTAAATACATAATGCGTATGCAAATGAGGTATAATATATTTTATTGTTAAATGATTTTTTTAACTGAATTTATTGTTTTGTTTCACATAAATTTATAACATGTTGATCAAAAGTCATGATTTGTCTTTAAATTGCTTATAAATTTTATTTATAAATACAGTTTGTGAAGATCTTAAAGTTCGTTTTTTTTGCCTGTTTAATTTGATTAACAAAAATTGAATGACAAAAGAGCATGATTTTTTTTTTGCTGTATCACAAAAAAAAAAATCTGACTAGGGTTTGAAATATTTGACACACTGAACAAATAAATTATTTAAAAGCAAATTATAGTAAAAATGACAGCAACAAAAGGGATGAAAGGATTTAGATTCGGTATAACATAACAAATAAAACCTGGCCTTTTGGGCAAAATGCAAGTTTACGGACTGGTTGGTCAGACCTCGGAAGGTATATGTCCCTCAGCTGCACTTTGTGCCAACCTTCCTCAGTCTGACCAATCAGTCCATAAACTTGCATATTGCCCTCAAGGCCATGTTTTAATTGTTAAATGATTACATATAATATGGACAAATATTTGCAGTACATATTTTTGTATTCTTCTATGTTTGAACATAATTATATACATATATAAAATTTCACTTAAAAGTGGTTAACAACCTTAATTACCACATACAGGATCTTTAAGTGAGGTCTATTCCTAACGTACTAAATGGCAAACAAGAAAAGGGATGAAAAACTGAATTCTTCTCTTTTTATTTATATAAATATTAAGACGTGCCTAATTAGATGGAAAAATCATCACTGAGAAAGAGTAAATAGTAGTTACTTTTTTATAAAATGTTGTCACATATACACATATTAAAATATACATATAATGATACATATTAAAACAACTGCATTTTGTTAGAAATTGTCAATTTCATTTTGTCATTCCACTGCAACTGGCTGGAATAGGCCAACTGATCAGAATTATTTTTTGATATGTCATTTACACTTGCACTCTGAGAATCCCCAGTGTTCAAGAGATCCAAACTTGACTGGTCATCCATTTCTTCTTCATCACTTTCCCATGATAAACTTCTGATATCAACAGATAAATTATTCTGAGATGAGGAAAGATCAAGACACGTATAATCAAGTGTTTGATTAGGTAATAGCCCTATTGGATGGTTTGACCAATCAACTGGTTCTAGACATTTTTTCCAAGATTTTCTATCTTCATGTACAATATCTTGTATATCAGCTATATTTGAAACTTTTCTGAAAGAATTTTCTTCATTGCACTTATCAACAGTTTTGCACACTGAAAGAAAATGCTTTAGATTTTGCTTCTGTTCAATATCAAGATTAGCATTTTCTACCAATAGATTAATTAATGATTCTGCATCCTTGTTTCTTAGATATATACATTTTTCTAACAAACACATGTATGGCATTTCGATAGGCCTTGGGAATAAATGAGATTTGGATTTATTTCTTTTTATTTTGTCACTTTGATTATGCCAAATAAAAGTGTACAACCAGCAGAGAACTAAAAAGTTTCTTGGTGAAGATTCCTCTGTTATAACTGATGCCATATGAAGCGAAAGTTCAGCAATCAAATTTGTTTTGACCATTAAAAGAATGACTTTTTTCCAGAATTCTAGAACTTTTGGTGGGAGCAAAAGGCTACCATTTGAATGCAAGTCTGCATAATTATATCCAAGACTATCTAACTGTTCTACTGTAGGAATAAGGTACCCATCTGCAATCAGAATTGGACATGCATTACTTCCAAGTTGTTTGAACATGTGATCAATGTTCACCAGCAGCTGTTTGTTAGATGAAGCTTCTCCACTACTGATTTCTTTGAATCTTCTTTGCATGTAAGTTACAAGAGAATCCTTCAATATATCACCTGCTGCGCTACTTAAAGAAGCAATGCCAAAGGTTTCAGATGTCTGTGGCTCCCAAAAGTTTTTCTTTAACCATTCGAGCGCCCATGAAGAAGCAGCTGTTAACTCATTCAGCGATGGTAAAGAACCATGTGTTGCCTCATGTCGCAACTCAACAATCCATTCTGGAACACCCAACACTGCTGCAACAACATGAACTGGTTTTGCAAATGCTCCTTGTTGACCCTTTTCTGTAATGTGATTCACAAACCTAATTACTGCCATGCTATATAAGTTACGCAGATGAAAGTCTACTCCAAACGATGATGCATCGACTTCTCTGCTTGCTAAATGTGCATTGATGAAGGAAGATGTGCTCTCTACAGCAGCTGGTAATCGCTTCTTTGACCTACTCTTCCACACTGATATTCGTTCGATCGCATGTTTTTGCTTAATGACATCTGTACTAAACAGTTCCTCATAAACAAATCGAACCTCTTCCCTATTCATCCACGGAAAAACAACTAAATTAGACATGTTTTCTGATAGTTAAAAATTTGGTCAACAAGCACGTGGGTTTGTATACAATATTCGGAACGCCTTGCCGAGCGGTACCACTAAAATACGCAATGGAGATTTTTTGGCGCAACGGGCGCAACGGAGGGCAAAATTTAAAATAAAACAATAAAATACGATTAGCAATGCATTTTTTTAAAATTTGCATTAGCATGTGCTGAATAAAATAATACTTTGAAAATATAGAAATCATTAAAAAGCAATATTTTCTTTATTATAAACATTGTATTGTTGTAATACCGTTCTTATCTCCGTTTTAATATGTTGTTTCTATGGTTTTATTGAATATAAAAAGTCCATTTCCCTAGCTTATATGGTTATGAAAGTTATCAGTTATGCTACATTTTTTGACTTATAAGAACCGTACGTTCATGTCCGTTTCCTGATAATAACGTGTATCGTGGAAGCATGGTCGTGAACAAAGTTGTATTTTTCCTTGGACTCTATAAAGCACACTGTGTATTTTATATGACAATAGAAAACTGGATTGTGCAGAACGATATAGTCTCCTTTGCGTCGATAATAAGTCTATATCCGCCAGGTTGTAATTGTTCTTACAATTTGTTCCCAGTTTTCTTATTAAATTTAAAAACAGACTTTCAACATGATGCTATAAATTCAACATTCGTTCAATTCTATTTTCAACGTTGTAATTTAGGACGTGCCTTTATGAAAAAATCTCTGTTGCACTTAAATATACATGTATCTCCTTTGCGCCGCGGATAAGTCCTCCATTTTCATATAATCTTTCAAAACAATATTTATAATTCCACATTTTTAAATAATATAACAGACTTTCAAGTCAAGTCAAGTAAATTTTATTTTTAAGTCGGATACATCAACAATAAACATAAGCTCTGATGAGCTTTTTACACCGACTACAATAATATAATACACATGTTTAAGATATGATAAAAGAAGAGAATGGTTATAATAAATAAGACAAATAGCATTGCACTAACAAATAGAGAAGACAAACAGCATTGCACTAGCAAAAAGTAAGAAGTAATACATATTAAGATCTACTACAAAATATCCATTAAGATACATACTTAAGGTTAAGATCTACTAAAATATATCCATTAAGATACATACTAAACGTTAAGATCTACTAAAAATATCCATTAAGATGCATACTAAAGGTTAAGATTCACATTACAGCCTATATAAAACACACAAGTATTTAGGCAGAGAAACATCAAGCATACATGTACACAGTAAGATGCATAGACACACTGACTTCTATAAAAAGAGCAAATTATATATAAATGAATAAAGCATGGTTAGGACTTAGCAATAGAATGACAAAAGGTGGTTAAGATATGCATAATGAACAACAACCCTGACATTAATATACACACAAACATTCAAGTATACATGTATATTAAAAATGATACATAGCACATAAAGAAAATTGAAATAAATCTATCACAATTAAAGCACACAAAAGCACCTGATACAAGGTAATTAAAACAAGCACAGTGATGAGACAAATACATAGCAAAAGTAACTAAAAACTTGAAACATCCAGCTTGTCGCTGCCAAAATTTTGGTTTTTGATAATGTACATGTATTATGTGATGTTACATGATGTACAGGAGCCATTCTCCCCTTGCCAAGTATTTATCAGTGATCTAAAAAGGTTAAAAGATGAAGTTTGTCTAAAATTATCTGCACCCAATTGTATAAACGTTGGTTAAATTAACCCTGGGTTAAACGCTAACCCTGGGTTAAATTTAACCAACTTTGGTTAACTAACCAATTTGGTTAGTCACTTGTATAAACCGAGATAACCAAAAGGTTAACTAACCAAAATGGTTAAAATTAACCGCTGGTTAAACTAACCAATACTAGTCCCGACATGCAATAAATTCTATATCCGGTTATGTCATTTTCGCGGAATATGTCAAAATTGACACATGGTTTAGCTTCCATTTTTATTACAATCGAAAATTTTGATAGTAGAGTTAAAATCGGTTCAAGTTTAAATGAAGATGTTAATTGTCACCACCCTAATTACATATCATCATTAAACAAATGCACAAAATATAACTTTTACGTAGGATGAACTTGTTTATGACCTTGGAACTGGTGTTTAGGTATCAAGTATACCACGAATAACTTGTATGGTTGCTATATATGGGCTTTGTTTACAAATTAAAATGTACTGCAAATACGTGGGTTAATTTAACCAGAAATTTACCCTGGTTAAATTTAACCAAAATTTTATACAATTGGTTAACCAAAGTTTAACCCAAAAGTTAACCAAACCATGGATTTAACCCAGTGGTTAAAGTTAACCAACGTTTATACAATTGGGTGCTGGAAGTTGATTCCAAAGTTTGGCAGCGGCATACCGGAAAGATTTCTTACCGTATCTATCAGTTCTTGGTAAAGGTACCTCAACAATATTAGTGTGATGTAGTAAATCATTTAAATAAACAGGAGATATATTATTTAGAATGTTTATGTTTCTAAAGCAATTGCTCTTAACCTCCTAACCTTCAAACAAATAAGGCCGGACTTCTCAAGTAGTTGATCATAGTTACTGTTAAAATCATCATAAATAACTCTTGAAGCTCTTTCCTGAATTTTTCTATTTTCCTAGTGTTTGATTCATTTGTAAAATTCCAAGTAAAAGGACAATAATTAAAATTTGACATAACAAAAGAGTAGTATATTGTGAGTCTGCTTAATCTATTAAGATGTTTGCCAATTCTCTTTAGTACATTCAGTTGTTTAGAGGCTTTTCTACAAATATTTTACACATGTGAATTAAAATTTAACATAAAATCTAAGTTTACACCAAACAGCTTTACTTCATCATCACAGGATATTTCTATATTTTTGAATTTAAAATTAATTTTCATTATACCACTTCAGTAAATATCTTTAATGATTTAATTCTTCATATAATTATTAAGGACAAACGTTGTTTTTCTTTTTAATAAATAGCAAATTGCCAGTAGAAACCGGAAGTTGGAATTACATCGAACTTAACAGGCGTGTCTGTACACTGTGTGATAGATCAATTAGTGATGAATTTCATTATATTTTTGAGTGTCCGTGTTTTGATAACAGCAGGAAACGTTTTTGGAAACCTAACTATTAAAAGAAACATAATATACATTCTATTGATCTTCTTATGAACACTGATGTTAACCTTCAAGATTACAAAAAAACTTTGTTTATTTATTAAAGAAATTATATTAAGATTCAAATGAGACAAAAATTGTATAAATTTAATGTTGTGAAGAACCCTATAGAAGTATTTGTTGTAATATTGACTCTCCCGCAATATTTATGTTAACAATTTATATATCATGTTATTTTGATACTGTTTGATTCTGAAGCCTCATTTATTATGTACATGTAATTGTATTATTACCTCATGTTGTCATGTTTGCATGATCTGAGTGAATAAATGAATTGAATTGAAGACTTACAGTACGTATGTATTTTCGGCTCAAACTGCACGTTTTTAAATATTTTTTTGGTGCTGAAAATTTAATGCGCTGTAAAATCATTAAAAAATGTATAAATTTAATATATAATTAACGTAATTATTAAACAGATAAATTAAATGCACTATTTAAAAAATAAATCTTATTTTCGTAGCCACGATCTTATTTTCAATCTATACCGCAAATCTGCACTGAGGATAAGTCCATTTTGTCATGATATAATTTTTCAAAACATTATAAGTTGAAAATTGTCCATTTGAATATAAAAATTACATTAACTATAGTTTACTAATTGTGATTTATAAACGTACAAGGTGTATACTAAAAATCTCTGTTACGCAGACAAAATGTCCATTTCGCCTGCACACAATCCTTTACATCATCTGAATTGCAGAATTGCTATACGATTAAGGTTTTTATACTGGTTTCTTTTATTTATTTATTTATTTGTTTATTTATTTATTCAAATAACCTTAATTTTAATCAATATCTTATATTAGTATTTAATACACTTGTTACTATATATAGTAACAAAATCGCCTATGATTTCAACTGATTATGAGTGTCACGTGACCTATTATGAGTTTGCGGCCCAGGGCCGAGAACTAGTTATCAGCCCGCTGAACATGTGCACGTGCACAAACTGAAACAATGACGTCATATTTTACGTCATCAAACAGTTAACTGTAAAAGTGAAAGTAGGTTTTAAGCACGAATCGCTTGATTTTATTATGAGACTTTAAACGTGAAATTTAAAGAAATAATACGGCAAATTTATTCCAAAAAAAAAATGAAAATACAATAAGCTTCAAGATTCTACAGTAGTGCACTTTGAACATACAAAAAGTAAACAACTCTGTAAAAGTTACTGAACAGTACAGTACAGTAGAAATGCAGACAGGAATTTAAACGAAAGAAATTTAAATGTAGATCTATTTCTTTGTTAGAAAAAAAATGCTACTATTAGATTTACCAAGTGTATTAAAGACATTAGTACACGGCAGAGTAGGGCCTGAAGGTGATAATCGGCCCTGACATGAATAATGCCCTCGGGCTGAAGCCCTCGGGGCCATTATTCATTTTGCGGGCCGATTATTACATTCCGGCCCTACTCTACCGTGTATTAATCTCTTAGTATATGTTGCTAAAATTATCTCCGTTGTGCTATGAAATGCCCATTTCGCCAGGCATATAACCCTCCAGTGCAATTAAACATATACAATTTTTGAAATGTTTTAAAACTAACTTACTCACTAGTGCTAAACAATCATTTTACATGCTCAAATGTAACATAATGGCTCAAATTAAGGCGCTGTCTCGTTTTTTTCCCTAAAATAATATCTCCGTTGCGCCCGTTGCGTCCATTGCGCCAAAATATCTCCATTGCGTATTTTAGTGGTACCTTGGCAAGTATCAATCGCACCTTCTCGGCTCTTTCAAAATAATAACCGAGATATTCCGATTGGCCGGGATTGGTTCCTTGCGTGACCCTAATAGACATTATGTTTCCTACACAATAGGGGTAACCAGAGGACATGTGCACGGATTTTGCAATTTGGGATGCAAAGTTATTGCAATGATTAAGCATTTTGCACGAAGATGGAACCAATATAAATACAGATTTGTACCGTGGCTAGCTTCAAATATAAACGAAAGGTTGCTTTTCACTTTTCTTTCCGTGCAAAATTTGCACATTAATGCAGATTTTAGTGAAAGTTAGGAACAATTCGTCCATAATCAATTTCGTACCCACATCCTGATACATTTTGTTGATTGTTTTTTGGTTTTTGTTCACTTTTTGTTGATTTTTGTGTCGCCTCTACGGAGTAGTGGCGACATATAGGGATCACTTCTCCGTCGTCTGTCTGTCCGTCTGTCTGTCCGTCCGTCACAAAACTTGTCCGGACTAATCCTCATAAACTACTGGTGAAATTTCATCCAAACTTTACAGGAATGATCAGTACCAAGTCTAGTTGTGCATATTGTCAGCATTTTCCGGTTCAATGATTTTTGTCAGAGTTATGGCCCTTTAATAATTTTTATTTTTAAAGTTTGCAGTGTCTATTCTAGGAATTGAAAAATAGGGGTGATTTTCCCCCCTCTATTTCAAAAAAGGGGGCGATTTTCAAAATCAAAGGGTGCCAATATAAACTGCCAATGTTAAATCGTCTGCATTAAGTTTACACTGAGGCGTTCAACCGAGGCAGCAGAAATTGTCCCCCCTTAATTTTTAAATGAAAACAAATTATTACAGAACTGCCGCGATTGATTATAAAGGGATTGGCAATACAAATAATCGAACTATCTTTCACGTCTAGATCGTAGCCAAGCTAGGAATTGCCTCATTTTTCTTGATTATTTACTACACTAAAATGGCGCCCAACTGTCAGACCTAGCACACTAGTTCCGGTCGATACGGAACATTCCGTTAATTTCCGTCAACTCACGTAACCAGTACCATACGGTACTAAATTATTATAATTAGCTTACAGTTACCTCCCTTCGGTTTTCGGTGTAAATGTAAACAAAACAACCAAATATAATGCGGGATGGAAGTTTTACGGTTTTTAGGGCTGTGCATTGCTTTTTTTTTCTGTCACGATACGTATCACGATATTTGTTTTTCAAAACGATGCGATTCACGATATGTATTGCATACTTTGAAGAAATGCGATGCATATTGCGATTCTTATGTTGCTATGCGATACGTATCACGATACTGACTTTCAGACTTGGTGTATAAAAATTTGGCCATTTGTTTACAGCATAGTTATGAATATTATACAAAACTATTACAATAACAAAAAAATAAACTCTTTATCTTGTTGTTACAACTTGGTAGCCTGGGTTCCAGTCTGTCGATTTTTTATGTGCTTCTGTTCGGCAAATCGACAGCCCGGGGAAATACAATTTTCGATCGAAGCGCCACCTAGTATACACCCCGAAAATTACGGGTGTTATTAAAGAACGATAACTCATGCAACAGCAAACTAGTTTCTAAAAATAGAAACGGAATTTCCACGGAGTGACCCAAAGCTCAACGAACAGTTACGGAGCCTCGCTTTCAAAACACCATTTCCGATTAAAAACTAACACTCGTTGACAAAGTTTATTGCATGATAAGTGAATTTGATCAACAGGTGTGATTAGTTAAAGTAGATAAAGTGTGTGAGCATCAAATAATTGTGCTGGACTCAATTTGTAATGGTAAATGGCGTCAAATTTTCAACATTTATCATCTTCGCCTCGATTTCGATTTAGTCATGTTATTTGTTGGTCACGTGCTAATCGGTCTATTAATAGGATTATCATTAGTCGATAATTACATGGGAAACCCCGCAGGTTTCCCCAGGCGTTGATACTATCAAAACCAGAGATGTTGTGTTATCTATGACGATCGAGTATGAAATAGCGCGTAAGTTATGAATAAATAAAAAATATCAACGCCTGAATCCCAGGCTAACAACTTGGTTTCCGATTTTGATCTTTTAACAATTTACTTTTCTGATTACTTAAGGATTAAAGGTATTGTTAATTATACCAAAACAGCAAACTGATATCTACTATTCTAACACTAAAGTCCACTACTGTAAATATGGCAGTTTAACATTTCAGTTTTACAATACACCACTAAAGATTTTCATTGTGAAAAAAAATAGTAACAAAAAATAGTAACAAGTGGTTAACAAATAGGTCAACAACTTTGAAAATAACAGTTTATCCGTTTCACTCTCAGTTTTCTCGAAAGATTTGTGCTCAACCCCAGAGTATAATTGTTTTTTTTTGAGTTTGCAAATTTTGCAAACACTCGACGTCCGGTCTTCCACATTATACAACACTGTCTATAATGTTCCCAAAACTCGTGAATTATATGACAAGGGAGGATTAACTATAGTTTCCCCTTCTAATTTTTTTGCAGTCTACATGTTTTCTGTTTGTTTGTTTTGTTGTTTTTTTTACGGGAAAATGATGACAACGGAAATGAAAGTATAAATACGTGACGAATATCACATGGGAATGTTGTCATCATCACTATTTTAATCCGACATCAAGTGCGACTAAATAAAATTACAAATTCATGTTTGTAGGTTGTTTTTTCTTGAAAACGCATAGATCTCTAATTGTTTTTTAATTATAAACAAGTTCAAAGAACACCAGCCCATTTATATGGAATTGATAAAACTTGGTTAGTTACCGTTAAATGATTGCGGACATGGGGAAACGAGATGACAACGATGATATGATAATAGTCGCGCTTGTTCATTGTTTTCATCCAAGCCTGTTTTCTTTCTTCAGTCTTTCAAAAAAGACGTTTGTCCTTATATTCCTAGATATTGTTAGTGTATTGCGATACGTTCCCGCTATATCGATACATCGGGAGATGAAATTTGTATTGCATCGCAATATATTGGAATTTGTAATTTTATTACGATGCATACATCGAGGACAGGGCAGATCGCGATGCATCGATGAATCGTTACACCTCTAACGGTTTTATTAACTTTTTTATAGATGCGCAATTTTCACGCACATGATTTTGAATTGTGCGCGATCTGTTAAATACTAGCGTGAATCGCGCAATTGCGCGTCCCAGAATAGACACTGAGTTTGTCCGGACTACTTCTCTTATACCACTAATGCAATTTCAATGAAACTTTACAGGATTGATCTGTAGCTCAAGTCCTTGCGCATATTGCACGGGTTTTCCGGTTGAATGATTTTTGGCCCTTTGATAAAAAGGTGTTTTTTTCTGTGTGTCGCCAGATACACAAAAGCTTGTCCGGACTACTCATAAACTACTGGTGCAATTTTATCCAAACTTTCCTGGAATGATCAGTACCAAGTCTAGTTGTGCACTGTCCGTCTGTCTGTCCGTCTGTCACAAAATTTGTCCCAACATGAAATTGGCCATCATGAGGCGACACATGTGATTACTGATCGCTCTTGTTTTTTATCACAGTTAAATTGAAGTTGTTGTGAGTTCTAATAGCAGATATACACTAGATATTTAAAAGAACCAAGGGATCTATTCAAGAAGAGATAGGGACTGGTTCCCAGATTCCCTTGTATCTCATAGCTGTCTCTCAATTCAATTTATACCTGCTTAGTGTAATCGTAAAAGATTTTGAAGCAGTATTATCATGATGTAGATGAAGTCTTGTCAGATGTATACTTAGTTCCTACATGTATGATATCACAGGTTCTATGATATCACAGTATTTACTTTTTCTGTGAGTGCATGAACGAACACTTAGGGTGTGACACTTAGGGTGTGGAGCTCAAAACACCTTTAAAATCCAAATGAAATGTGTATTTGTCTATCCCAGCACATGTACTGATTATATATATCAAAAAAACTAAATATAAGCAGTTTTGAAAAAAAAACCATATTTCAATGTCTATAATAATACACAAGTTGAAAATGTTCGCCCGAAAAAATCCGCACACCTACAGACAAAATCACCATGTAGATGTATTTTATTTGATTTCCAATATTTTCACATAATCCGTTTTGTCTATCAACACAGAAGATACTATTCTCCACGATGATGGTCAATTTTAAACTTCAAGATCAATATAAACACAGGCTTTGCAAAAGTTGCTGGACCGTCGGACATGTCCGGCAAAAATCAGGCAGACCGATATTTTTTTCAGAGTTCCGGACCTTATGTCCGGTACGAATACCGATATATCCAAGACCGATCAAGACCGAGTTTTCTCCCTTAAAAAAATGTAAAAACGAGTTTTGATTCGCCGTTTCTTATAAGTGTCCAATCAAATTCAAGATACATACGACTTTCAATGACCTTGTACTCGGAAGAAAATATCGGTGTTACTGAATTATTACGATGGCACTTACTCTATTGACATGCTGTTTGATAAGGACTCTGATTATGATGATGGTGATTTTGATCATGAATGTTTCGATTTCCAGACAGAGTCCATCAATCTGGATAAACTGATGTTTTATTTAAGAGAATAAAATTGTGTTGCAAATCTTTAAAAGTTGCTATCATATGTCTTTAAAAAAAACACAAAGGTATTACCATATACATATATTTGGAAAAATAATTCGGTCAGACACAAGTTCTTTCGGTCACACAAGAATTGAAAGTTTGTCTGACCGAATGTCAGGCAACTTTTTCAGCAGTTTTGCGAAGCCTGTAAACAACACAAATAATGAAATAAATATCAAGATTATTGCCAGTTTACTCAATCCATTTAAAAAACCTTATGACAAATACACAATTGGTTCCCCAGCTTTACTTTATTGGAATGTTCCGCGCTTTGAATATGGGAATCAACATATTACTGAATGGCTCTGACTATTGCCAGACTGGTTTTCATCTTCAAGGGCTGCGCATTCCAATACGGCAAAGCTTGGGAGCAGATTGTGTGTTTGTCAAAAGATTCATATAAATATATGATTAAACTTCATGTCAGAGAAATTCATTGAATAGTTGCAAGAAATTAATGATTTTAAGGTTTGTGCTTTCTGGGGCATGTGTGTTTACCAATTGTCTTGATTACTGTACTCTAATTAAAAACACAAAAGACACATCAACAAACCAGTATACTGGAAAGGCTTGTATATTTGGAATTTTATATGCACAAGAGATGTGCTTAAGACACCATCATTATTATTTATTGGGTACTACTTTGTTTTTCATGAACATATCATACCATGAATATAAGAACCAAAGAAATATTTTGTCCTCTTTAAGATTATTGTGCATTATAATTTCATTTACATTATAAGGCCTAAAAAAAAAATTGTTGTGTTTCTGGTGGCGAGGCCAAAAAAAGTAGGGTCGGTAGGTAGGATTTTCTTTTTTTTTTCAGTCAATCAACGATTGTAGATATGTCAGATACGGATTATATGGACTTTGAATTATATTCTATAGCATATAAAAGTACTTAAAAATGTTAGACTACCAAACCTAGACTTCAATCTTATATTTGGAAATAAATTTTACCAATGGCATGACTCGACTTTCTTTTTCATTTTTTTTATTCTTACCGAACAACTGGCTTCAATTTTAATATTATCACTCTTAAAATGACCATGCACGTCCGAAAAATGTTTTGAGCTGTTTTGCTGTGGTCAATTAATTTGAATTCCTGTTTTGCCAAACTATGATTGTATTTTTAAAGAAAATCGCCAGCAGTGACACTTCGGCTGCTTGTTGTGCCGCCATATTTGCCGGTGCGCGTTAATACGTAATTTGAACACGAATCGTCTGTGCCTCACATCGTTGTCGACTCGCAATACTAAAACCCGTCTTAGGTACGGTCGGCACGGGCGCCATTTTTTTTTGTACATCGATAAAAAACTTTGGGTCGGCGCTAAAAAATAGGGTCGGTCGGGCCACCGGAAACACAACATTTTTTTTTTTAGGCCTAAGCATTTTACTTTTTGCACAAATAGATAATCCACTAATTTAAGAACATTAGAGAACATCGTCACAAGACATTAAGAAAATGCCCTTTGTGACAAAAACACAAAATTTCATCATATCATGCCTACAAAATTAAGTGAACTCACAGCAAGTTTATACTCTATTTTTGAGTCAGTTACTAAATATTTCATCAACATTGCTTTTTTTTCAGTTCACCAAGAATAGTACCATCATCTAAGGAAGACAAAATCATATCAGATGAAGATGTTGAGGATTGTTTACTGTTACTATTCACTGCCTTTCACAAAAATAGAAAAGAGAAGGAATCATTGGAGTCCAGATATAGTGAATGCAGCAAGCTAATGCATGATGTGTGCGGGTTTTCTATTGAGAGGCAGAAAAGTTTGCTTGAGAATGGAGGTAGAGGAGTCTTTGTGGCAAGTGGACAAGTACAATGTGGAAGCGTTGTAGCTATGTATCCAGGTTAGTTAATTTTACACAGAATTTATTTTAGTTTGATTGTGCGTGAAGCTTGTAGACATTCTTTATTCCGTTATTGGACCAAACAGTACTGAGCAATGAGTGTAAAGTTTCATGTACCTGATGGGGTTTGAACCCGCATGGCTAGTGATCCTAAAATTGACAAGTCTACCATATGCAAGGGACGGCAAAATAAAATTTTTATTTTCTTGTCAGTTTTTGCCACGATCTATTTTGTACTTGGCCATATGATAATTATATAATATAGTAAATTCTGGTCAAATTTCACTTGTCCATATAAGCTTAGGGACAACCTGGGAATTTGCCACCCCCGATATGCTCATTGATGTATCATGGTTGGTCTGAAATACCACATCATCCAATTTAATAATAAACTAAACAGTATCATCTAGTGCCCTAAATCCCTGGGAGACCTCATCACGTAGTGGTCTACAAAGTTTCAAAGTTGTTGAGATCATGGCCCTTTGGTAATTAGGGCTTTTTTCAGTGTAAGGAAAAAGAGCCCTTTCTTTAAAATAAAAAATGGCCCAGTATTTTTGTAAATTGTGAAGAAGAATTTTTGTTAGTGGATTTTTAGGGAATGCTTCATGATTTTGTAGAATTCTTTTTGTGGAGATTAGTATATTAGCAGCATGTTCTGGTTAAGAATTGCAGAAATAAATGAACATGTTTATGAGCTGCTTTGCTGGTATTTTTCTTAAATAATGACAGCACAGTGGAAAACACCTTACCTATCATGACAAATATACACTAAAATAGGTGAATTGAAACTGAAAAGAAGGCAAGAGCGGTTTTGTTTTATTAATAAATTTGTTAAGGTTTCAGACAATGCATGGATCCCCTGACCTGTTTAATTCTAATTATCAGATTAGTGGATACTATAAGAATTTCACCACAACATTCATGTGTTTGTTAACAAAAGAGCACATGTCAATGTTTGTGGTTAAATCTATTGTTATTCAAATAAAAGGTTTGAATTATATTATATACCTTACATGAAATCACATTCAGGTGTGGTATATCAGCCATGGGAGCCTGTATTCTGGGTTAGCCTTGCGAATTCATTCTTATTTAGATGTGCTGATGGGGTACATATTGATGGTAAAGATACTGGTCTTTCAAAGATGATGTACAAGTAGGTACAAACAGTATGCAAATACTTTATATTTTTATTTACTTTTATATTTCTGCTTTCTTCACAAATATTTTAGTGCATTAATATTGTTGTTGGTTGACTAATTAATGTGTTAAAGGACTCATTATGCTTTTTTTACCACTTCCATTTAATAATATTTTAATCAAAATCTAAAATATTGTGAGCAGCCCATTGAAAACAAAATTGATTAAAAAAAATAAACTGAAGCAGAACAATGTGGTATTAGAAAAGACAAGGATAAAAAAGAACAAAATTGGGAAAGTTAAGGCTTTCTTTAAGGCACTGTAAGGAACTGATAAATTGACAACATAGTTCAGATATATACCTAAAAGGACACCATATATGCAAAATTTTACCATACGGTTTACAAGTAATGGTCACTTTTCTGAAATAAAGCTTTTGATACATCCAAAAAAAGTTTCTGTATAATGATAATGTTAAGCACCTGATCGTACGTCTGTCTATATCAGTTTTCGTGTCTGTTTAGTATTTTTGTAATTGGTGGAAGGAAATAGATACTACTTGGCAGAAAAGTTAAGTATAATGAGACGATGTGCAGAGTGCAGGTTTGACCTTTTTCAGGTGAAGAGCATGGTCACACATAGTCATTTTGTATCAGTTTCAAAATTTTGTGTCTGCTGTGTATCTTTTGAACCAATAAAAAGAAATTAAAACTTTTTTGCTGAAAAATTTCCTGTAAGAGGCTATACAGAACACAGATTTGGGCCTCCTGATATCAATAAAATTGTCTGGTCTTTAACAGAAAAAGGTGAAAAGAAAGTATTGGAGAACTAGAGAAAGCCCCTGCAGGGCACTCGTTTGGCCATTTTTGGGGCCGAATATCGGCCCCATTCCCCTCTCAAAATCATATGCTTTTTTCCCCTATTTCAGCAGAAAATTCCCCTCAAAAGAATTGTAGTATAAATGTTTATAATTCAACAAAAAAAAGTGATGTTTTCATTTCATAAAAAAAAAAAATATATTTCTGTTTAACTTTCAATGGATTGAAAACTAAATTACAGTTGTCAATAACGCTGTATGTTAAAAACCGAAAGTTAGGCAGGAAGTGAGAAATGTAGAAGGAGGTAACTCTCGTAAAATTATTGACAAAATTAATGTGGCAGATAATCATCGTAGGAGTTTACCTTATATTCAATTTGTTTAGAGGAATAGACATACATTGTCATATTCTGCTATTTTAAAACAAAAACTATTTTAATTTCTGTCAGTTGTTGTTGGAAAAAACTTATTCTCTTGCAGTTTTGTACTCAAATATTTTCTTACCCAGTTTTACAGTTACAGACAAAATTTTCTCTGAAACCAAACCCTTTTTAGAAAAGGCGATAAAAACTTTCTTGTTTATTTTTATTAATTCTTATTTCAATTCTCATTGTTATAATTGTTTCAATCTAAAGAACAGGCAGAAATATTAGAAAATAGATTAAGAACTGACCAGTGCAATTGCAAAATAGTGCTGATACATTTTTACTTTTAAAAATAAAGAAACAAATTAATGACTATAATAGGAAATAACTTTCCTGTGTTTCCATCACTTGGGTACAACATACCCCCTAGGAAAGTCTGCCTTTCCAGAGCTTGTTGCACTGATTCAATTTTTGTTGTACAAGTTTTTTTTAAAAAAAAAACAGCAACAAAAACAACTGTCAGTTTTAATTTTTTATCATTAAACAAAAATGCTTTATGCTTGTTATAGATTTTAATATAACCCTAACGTTTTTCAGAATTGCACTTCACCCTCTCACTTTAGAATTTGAAGGGGTATAAAACGGCCTTGGCCAAAACATATATCTGGAGCTCTGATTGATGTTCTGAGTCAGTCAAGTACAAATAACAAAGCAATAAAGAAAAATAATGAGATAGCCTATCTCAAGAAAAAACTTCATGTGATATGTTTTATTTGTTAAGGTCTATAGTAATAAATATACTAGCTATTGTAAGTAATGGTAGGAAATTGTGCCAAGAGTTAGTGTAAAACCTTAATTTAAAGAACTCATATATGGCTTAAAATTCCCCTTTTTGTCTTAAAATGACGCAAAATTCCCCTTCCTGAGGGTATGGGTACCTGTCCCCAAAAGTTGTCTAGTGCCCTGCCCTGCAGATGAATATATGTAAGTTGGAAGGCCTACTTTTAAATTTCTCCTGTTTCATTTTATGTTGTTATTCTTGACAGTTCCTGCTCAAAGAGAGACAGTGTCTATGGAAAGTTGATGTGTGATACAAGATGGCTTACTGAGACACCAGTCAACCCTTTAGCTGTGGGACAATATGTCAATAACCAGTCTAATAGTAAGTCTATATGTAACATAATTGTTATAAGTGTGATTAAAAAAGAGTGTTGGAGCATCACATTAAATACAGTATTCCGGTATATACCAGACAAGGGACTTAAATGAATAAATTCTAAAAACTTGCCTTTTCACCCGTAGAAATGCACTTTAAGACAGCTAATTCATCTCCCCACACCAATTTGTACATGATTATGAATGAAAAATGTTATAATCGCCAAAAAAGCGTCCATATACTATTGTGCATCCTTTAAAAACTGTGCTCAGAATTTTATTAACACAATGCAAATTTACATACGTGCTTTGTTCAAATTGTTTAGATACAATTTACTTCACTTCATGAACTTTTTTGTCTTCAATCTTTTAGAATATGCAGCAAATGTAGCATATCAAGAATTTGATATACCAGCTAGTTTCCCTATGGAGTTAAGACAGTATATTCCAAATACAGAAGCAAGGTTACATCAAGATATGGAGCAAACATTCTACAATAGGTAAGGCATCCTATATAAATAAATATTGACATTGTATACAATGTTTCATATGCTCATAAGTTTATATTTTCGTCAATACATGTACTTTCCCTTGATATACAGCTAAGGAAAATACCTTGATACACAATATTGTGTTTGCTTGCATTGTGTTGATTCATTTATCTTGAAGAAACATTTGAATGTACAAATGAACACTGAATCTGATTTTGAAATATCAAACAGATATATAATTATATTTGTAGCTTAAATATTTTAGTTCCACTATCCAATGAATATGGAGACAGTGTCTATTCTAGGATTTGAAAAACGGGGGATTTTTATCGAAAAGTGAGAATTTATTACATTTACTGATTTTTTTTCCTTTCTCTATGTAAAAGTTTCACCCTGCCTCTGAAAAAATACGGGGGAATTCTCAAAAATAGAAGTGAATCCACCCTCCTAGAATAGACACTGTGGAGAGCTTTTGTACTCATCCTGCCATCAGTGTAAGTGTTGTTGTCACACTTTATGTTAAGTTCTTGTGTGTAAGTTGGTGTCAGAAACTACTGAAGGGAATGTGTTGAAAATTTACATACTTGTTTTCTGTAATAATCTTAACCCATAATTCTGAGTTCCCTTGTTACAAAGTTATGCTACTTGCTTCCAGTCATGTACTGAGAATGGTCGAGGAAGCTGTCTTATAGACAGATTAATATGAATTTATTATACTGCACAATTATTTCACACTTCAAATATAAATTAAATCATAAATTTGTTTTTGCTGTAGATATGTATAACATGAAATGTTTATCCAATGAAAATTAGCGTTACAAATGTTTAGTATTATTTGGTTTCATGGAAGTTATAACGTAACAAATATCATGTTTTGTGATGTTCACTGAATAGGCATATACAGTATACTATAGTGAATGTTCATTCATGTTTTCAGGTTATTGAGAGTTGTTGTGCTTGTGTCTCTGCGAGATATATATGAAGGTGAAGAGATCTTTTCAACATATTACACAATAGTACAAAAAGACAAGACAGCATAATGAGTGATAGTGAGGACTCACAGGAACAGATCCCAATTCTAAATTCCCTCTACCGATCCAAGATCTTTATGGAGAGAGGGGTTATACTTACAAACTGCGGATTGTAATCCTGGGTGAATATGTGTCTATCCTGTTTAGATCTACTTTCATTTCGTAGTGCCTATATGAAGAGTTAAAAACATGATATTCTCCAAGTACGTGAGAGTCTAAAAAATATTTTTTGATGTCTTTATACAAGGAACTTTTCTTTTATTTGAACAGATTTTTTGTTTAACATATCTTGCGGATGATGAGAGACAGAAGTTTTTTTGAAAGAAGATTTTGCAAATTGAGGCAACCTTCTTGACTTGCTTAAATGACCTGTACATGTAGTTAAATACAACTTGCTCTGTTCACAGATTTTGTGTTGATTGTATGGTACTACAGTGCCTTGTTCATAGATTTATAGTTGACAGTATAAAAATACAGTGGTCTTTTAACAGATTATGAGTTGACTTAAGGTAAGTGCTCTGTACAAGTTAATTTAGTTGACATAGGTGTTTTAAAATTTTTAGAATTTGGGTTTTTAAACTTGGGGTTCATTCTGTCCTTTATATGCATAAAAAAAGTGTTTTTAAATTTAAAGGGGCATAATGCATTTTAGAAAAGGATTTTGGTTGCGCCTTTAAATACAAACCATTTGGGAAATACAGTGCTTTGTCACAGATTATGAGTTGACATAAAGAATATAGTGCTTTTTTCACAGATTATGAGTTGACATAAGGAATACAGTGCTTTGTTCACAGATTATGAGTTGACATAAAGAATACAGTGCTTTATTCACAGATTATGAGTTGACATAAAGAATACAGTGCTTTGTTCACAGATTATGAGTTGACATAAAGAATACAGTGCTTTGTTCACAGATTATGAGTTGACATAAGGAATAAGTGCTTTGTTCACAGATTATGAGTTGACATAAGAATACAGTGCTTTGTTCACAGATTATGATTGACTGGAATTTTAAACAATTTTTGGGTAAAGAATTTTGGGAGTTGACAAAAGAAGACAGTGTTTTTTTTCACAGAATTATAGTTACATAAAATTTATAGGGGTTAAACAGATTTATTTGGGGAAAATAAAAGGAAAATTTAGTACTGAAATTGAGAATTACCCACATGGTTCATTCATGACCAATTATAGAAGGTAAAGAAAATCCCTGTATTATAAGTTGATGATTAATTACAACGCTGTATAGTACTGTATAAGTGGTTTATTTTGCGACATGAAAATATTGGCAATTTTTTGTGAATTGAAATTATTCCCAAATATTTTATCAAGCAAAAAGTATTTCTTTTTAGGCAAACTTTCATACAGCATCTTACATGAATAAGTGTGACTGTTCAGGCACTGATTATCATTTCTCATTGCTCGTTTGTTTAAGTTTGGTCTTAACTAATCACAAATGTTTTAATAAAACAATATATATATGTGTTAATAACACAAAAGGTTATTCATATAACAAAAGAATGTTTTAAAATATGACAAAGAAATGTATGATCAGGTCCTTTATCAAACTAACATTGTATATTTCAAACAATTACATAAATAATAAAAGTATTAAACAACTGAATAGAACAATTGCGGTAACTACATATTCTTAACATGTACCTGTGTAATATATGATATCACAAAAAACAGTATTAAATTCAAGCAATCATATTTTCGCAAATATATCCACATGCAAAAGTCCACTTTTTGACATTCGCAAAATGTCCACTTATACAGTAATTAATCTTAGTGATTTTGTGTATTTAGTATTTAGGTCATAGTGTTCTAAGGAATAGTATAACGAAATTGTAAATAGTTTGCCTCTAGATTACAGTTATTTATAAATGAATGTGATTTTGGAGGAAAAAATTGGTAATCCAGTATTATTTTGTTATTTTTAACAGTATTAAAAGAAAATATACAGAATTACTACATATTTTGTAGTGACATAAATCTGGAGGCATGCTTCATGTGAAGAATGAATTCTTGTTTGAATTATGTATAATGCATTTGAGTTGGTCACGACAAAACCAACATAATGGGTTTGCGGCCAGCATGGATCCATGCTGTTCGCCTACCAACCCTTTTACAAGTAGAGAAACTGATAGCGAACAGCATGGATCCTGATCAGACTGCGCGGATGCGCAGGCTGGTCTGGATCCATGCTGGTCTCAAACGCATTATGTTGGTTTTGTCATGACGCGGCTCATTTATGTAACAGTTCTCTGTGTATATTTTTAAGTACAGTTGATACTGTATATACGGACCTTCTGTTAGAGAGACTAGTTACAGTTGGTCACTATACACAGGTGGTCACTAGACATATAATGATTTGATGTGTATCTTAGTGTTATATTATTGTATAGTTACCATGATTTTTCACCTCATATAACAGAGGCCTATAATCCACCTCTTCCCAATCATATTTTTCTTTAAAATGTTTTCCCAAAAAGTTGAAGTTACTCCAGCTTTTTTATTCCCCAACTTCGCAATTTTAGCGATAACTTGGGCTAAGGCCTCTACCCAATTAAATGAGAAAAACAACCAAGTTAGACTAATATCAGTATAGACGAATGTATCTTTACAAATTCTTATAACAGTCTGATAAAATATTGTTTAAATATTATAAAAGATCAATGGCCTGGCGAAGAATACCAATCCAACATACTGCCTATTTGAAGGTTAAAAAATGCTGTAATGAAATAGTAAATAGTGTTTTTGGAATCATAATATTCATAAAATCTATCATTTTATCTCACCTTAAATGTAATTTACAGATCTATATATTTTTCTATATGTATTGTTTAATTGACATGTCATTAATCCTGGTGTATTTTTCTTACTAGATATTCAGTGAATTTTCATTAATTCTCTGTAATAAATCTAAACAATCAATATTTCTGTCAGCAAGATGTTCAATTTAAGAACCAAGTTGTTGGCTTTATGCATTGTATTATTTCTATATTTGGTAGAATTTTTATTCTCATCATCACTACATATTGTCTATTAAGTTATTAGAAGTGAGGGTATTTATAGAATTTCATTTGTTTGTAGCTTACAATTGACTAAGTTAGATTCACACAAATTGATCTACTTCCCTGCCCAAATTTTTTCCTTCATATTCATAGGAATATGGGAGCTGATTCCATCATGAATTGTACTCATTAACAACCATGTGGATTGAAATTGATTATAGAGTCAACATGTGGTACCTTTTAGATAGGGTTCAAACCCGGTGTTGAACTAATATTTCTGCTAGGATTTTGAGATTGACTCTGTAAATTAAACGCGTTTAAAACTGACTCACCTTGATCAGGTAAAAACTGGTCAATATTTCCTTGGAAGTCCTGAGAGTCAGTCTGGCCCTGTGCCGACACCCTTCCAACAACGTTCCTGCTGCTTCCGGTGTATGTTGGGGGATATCCTGCTGAAGGCAACTGTTCTCGTGACGCTCCGATATTCCCCGAAAAGGCTCTTCTTCCCTGGCTAGAGCGGCCTGCACTTCTTGTCTCCGACCTAGACCCCTCATCTGCGGCCTGTCACGGCTGAAAGGCGCGCCCACGTAGTCTATTCTGGCACGTCTGTGGCGCAATCATCCTTCCCTAGGCATTCCTCCAAAATGTTTTGAACAATGTTTTGATCAAGGATTTAAATGAAATATAGATATATTATAATCTCTCCAAAAAACAAATAAACGTTTGTTTCAGCGAAAACCTAACTCTAAAATCTAGTCGCCACGTGCAATTTCGTCAAGACTATTTTATCAGTGATGTTTCTTCCAGAATTGTCCAAGGGTGAATGAGGCCGATTAAGATAAAATTATGATAATATCCTAAAGTATGATGTCACTGGCACGTTCAGCTCTATATACTAAAATATATGCGAATACCAGCCTAATACGGAACAGAACATCTAGTCTGAGATGATGATAGTATGATTCATTTCTTAAAAATAACTCGCATTTATTTATTGAAAAGAACATAAATGCATTTATTAAAAAAAAATACTTTAAATTTAAAATCTAATTTTAAATTTAATTTCATCTTTTCACTGACCTTAAATACATCATGTAATATTTATTTTACATTTGCAAATTTTATGCCAACAGATTTTATATATAAGCAGACGCAGTGTATAGATAAAACAGTTTGTGTCAATGAATAAAATCTATTATTCCTATGACTAATTGACTATTAAACCTTTATACATTTTTACTAGAATTTGCTACTGCACATTCACTCCCTCAGGAAATATCAACACGACTCTTTAGTCTTTTCATTTCACTAGATTTAATTACGTTTAACAAGTCATGTGACAAAATTTTTGTGATGGGTGGGGTAATACTTATAACCTTTATTAGCGCAAGACTTTTTGCTGTCCAGATTTGTTTTCTGTGGTGGCAGATCTGCCCTCTTTTTTTTGAACATAAAATATTTCTAAACTGCTGACTTGATTTTCCCAGGGTATGGAAACAAATCTTCAATATTGGATGCCACGCTGTCAGCCATTTTGTATTGTAACAAACTACTAATTTACTGCTTGTACAAAGTTACGCCCGTTGACGATTCAGTGGTGGTAGAACACTAAAATAATAAATTTTTAAAAGGACTATCGATTGTCGCCTACTTTGGAGTGGTCTGATTAGTTTTTGATTTTCAATGACAATTGGGGACAACACTGTATGAAGTTTTACTTTAAGAAAGAAGGTCATTATTGTGGTAATATGACTTACTTATAACAAAAGGTAGGAGAATACTCATTTAAGGAGGTTTTCAATTCTTTCTGCACCATGCAAAGCAAAGAAGTGAATTAGTAGTCTATCAGTTTTGCATCACTTTTTTTTTTCCTTGACAAGAAATTTCACTGTGTTGTGATGTTTATAGGAAGACCATGTCACCATTCTGGCTTCCAAGTTACTTGGCCACTCAATAAGCACTTCAAAACAATCTATTATTGATGTACACTTTCTGTTTAAATGCTGTCTAAATTGAAGGGGCAATGTTTGTTCAAGTTCTTCTCTCCTTGGCCAATATATATATATATAGATCCAATAATTAGTATATATATATAAATCCAATAACACTTAACAGTCAGTACAAACCCTAGACAGAGTGCTCGATGGTATCCCAGAGCATACATATATATGGATTTATGTTCAATCAACACATTGAAAAACACATTGTCCTTTACTAATTAGTTTCATGCGCAAAACGCAATCATCAGAAGTGTAAATGGTAGTTTCTCAAGCTTATATATATAGGAACAGTCTTTGGTAAAGCACTTCTATGGTGTGTAAGAATAGACTTGAGACTTTGGGGTGGTAATTCCAAAAGTATACCCAAGAAAAGTTACTGATGTCTACTTCTAAAGTGTTCTTGACATCTTTATCACCTTAAGAACAAGTTTTCTTCACTTGCTTCTGACCATGAGGAGCACCTCTTGTATATTAATTAAAGTCTGTAAACGTTTACAGAGGGTTGGGAAAATTATTTATGAATGGCCCCTGTAAAATTGGGGATCATATCCACTTCCTTTCTTTTTCCAGAATGCATGCGGGCTTTTGAAAATAAATAAAAGGGAATTGTTATTTTTTAAAAAAAGCCGTGTTGTAAAAAAAATTTCTAAATTTTTTAATTTTCCCTTTTAAAAAAAAATCCACACTTAAGTTAAAATAAAAATTTAAAACCCTTTAAGGTTTAACTTGCTTTTGGGGAAATTTGGTATTTTAAAATTTTCAAACCCCAAAAAATTCATCAAAGGGGGAAAAAGGGGAAGGTGTTTTACCCCCTTCTTTTACTATAGGTTTTTCAAATGAAAACCCCTTTTCCCGGCAAAAATTTTGGGGGGCCCTTTTTTACTTTTAAAAAGCACACTGTTTTTTCTTCCCAAAATTCTTTTTCCCCTACAGTTGGTGGTCTTGGGAAGAAAAGCAACACAAATTTTGGACCATGTTGTTTTTAACCAAAAATATGCAAAAAAATGTGCATTTGAAAATTTCAAAATTAACCAAGGGACACAGGGACAAAAAAAATCAATATTGTTATTTAACTGTTTAGGAATATCTTTGTTTTCCTTTTCTTTTCTTTACGCCTTTTTTCAATTTCTTGATTTTAGGAATTATATAGAATATGTTTGTCATTCTAATATCAGCAATTTCTTTTAACAATTTGGTAACATTAGAGTTCTCAGAGTTCAAACTGTTTTGACAACAGGTGTATTTTTGGCCCATTAGGTTATATGTCATAGAACCAATAATATATTATTTTATCCATTTTGTGCTTGAAAACTTACTTGGACAAACTATATGTAACTGTTGCTTAAAAACACAACATGAAGGTAAAATTTCTTTGAACTAGGCATGCTTTATTAAGCATGTTTAGGAATAATGCATGTTTTAAAATTGCACATGAAGCAGACAAATGTTATATGAGATGATAACTTTGCATCTCTGCCTGTTAAAGGACAGGTTAGAATCCTATAAGATTTACCCAGACATTAGGTTTTTCTTCTTGAAAAATGTGGTAATATTAACTTGCACATTTGCTGTAGCAAATAAATCTTGGAAATTAAAGCCATTATCTGCCATGACACTGTCTCCAGGGTCACAAACACTCACAATTTTACAGCGTTCTACGATTTGTCTGGCACTTGTTGATCCTCCATATGCTTCGGACACATAATTATCTAATCCACCAGGTGTGGAACTAACGAAAATTTCTGTTTTTGAAGGTGGAATATGTGGGCTATTGTGCCTTTGGTGCTTTAGTGTTTTTTGGGGCATTCAGTCCCATAATTAATTATCCTTGTTCTAGGAAATTTTTGTTTAAAATCTGTTTGCATGAAATATCACACAAGCCTTCCACTAGGCCAAATGTTGATTTCCCTCCACTGTTTTGACATAAAAATAATCCATGTGTAAACAACATTTTTTACACTTGATTGCGAAATTGAAAAAAAGTTTGACAGTTCAAAGTCAGTTAAGTATCGCCTTAATTTCATCAATGTCATAAACAACTGATTCTCAACAGATATTCCTGATACTTGGAAATATATGTATCTCAAACAGTATGCTGCTGGCCCTAATGAATTCAAAACAAACATAAATTTGGCATATGATTCAACGCCTGTGTAAAAATGAATTAATTCATTTTTCATAGAGAATTTTTCAATTGGAAACATTGGTGTCTCCATAGTTTGTGTCATGAAATTTCTAACAGAGAACTTGTCTTCAAATAAAGGAGTTGCTCTTACACAATCAACTTCTTCATTGAAGCTTTTCTCTAACTCGCCTTTTCAAACTTCATGTCTTGTATTTTTTTGTTATCTCTTTTCTGTATTCTTTCTTGATCAAGAAGTAGGTCAGGTATTGTTTTGTCCTCAACCTCAGTGTCTAAAAATCTACGTCCTCATGAGGAACTTCTAAACCACTATCCTCTATTATGCTGTATATAGCTCAGTGCCTGTATTCCTGAATAGGACGGCCAGTCTTTTGGTCATTACAGGTATATTTGATTCTTGAATATTTTCCTGTCTCAAAAAAAGGAAAGGAATAATCACTGCTAGAGTGAAAAACTTCTTAAGAAAGTTAAAACTGACAGATTTAAAAATGATATTAAAAAACATTGAGCTTTTTTCGCCATTAAACAGTCCATACATTTTGAAGAGTCCACTTTCAGAATAGTCCAAATACTGATTTGCCCCCATTAGCCCAGATAAGCCCAATTCCGCAAACATTCTTACATGCACAGTTAGGTATTGAATTTCTCCTGATACCAAACTCGTCTTGTGTTGTTCTTGTACCTTCTTGTGGACTTGGGAAGCACTATTTCCCCTAAACTATTTTGCCTGATCAGAAAAACTTTCTTGTTGTAGGCTTTCATAGTGGTGAGATCACATGGGAACTGGCTGCAATGCCCAATGTCTATCTGTGAGGATACCATTTACCTTTTGCATCTCTTGCACTAAAGAGTCTCGGAAATCAGGTTATAAAAATTTGATACAACTAACACCTTTAAACAAATAATACACAATTCATTGACCACAAACCAAGTTATATTGGAAAAAATAAACATTATTATTATGAAATCTGTAATATAATCTTTTTCAAAGCATGTGCTCAGTAAAAAGCACACATTTTGTCATTACAGATCTTCAAGGTTTTAGCTAATCACTGGCAAAAGTTTCACTAGCATCAGCAGGAAAATCCTATGTCCAAAAAAAAATGATGCAACTTTGGGACAGACTGTGGGATGAGAGGAGTGAGTGTAACCCAAATCAACTTGTGTCGCATGTAACTCAAAAAGGATTTGACATAGAGTCATCAAACCTTATAGGAAGGTTGCTCAGCATATTTTGTTTTGCACCTGGGGTTTCGCTTGTGGATTTTATCCAGTATTTGTAGAGTAGATTGTCTGGACAATTCAAAATATATATCCGTCTTTCTCCTGGGAATAAAAAGATTTTACAAAAACCTATATATATCTACCTTTCCTTATTATGTTTTGCCCTAGTATGTTCACCACATGACTTTTTGGAAAAAGGCATAAAATAAACAAAAACAAAACAAACATGTCTATTTGTACAAGGAGGTGCGGGCCCAACAAGTTGTTGATTTTTACGTACAGGTTATCCTTCAGCTCAAATATTTTTTCAAATTTTATACTTATAAAAAAAACACATAATAACACCTTAATTAACAATATTAACTTTATTCACTATCTTAAATAAAGCCTTTGTTACTTTTATGACATCCAAATAAAACTAATAATAATATCAAAATCATTGTTGTAATAATGTTAAAGATAATAACATTTCATCAGCAATTGTAAACAATTACTCATATTACTACATTCCTTTGTATTTGTTATGTAAATTAGCTGCTGATGGACATTAGCAACTCTGCCTCTTCTATACTGATTCCAATCTTGTGCATTTTATTTATGCATTCTCTGATAATTACTATGAAGTATATTCCAAAAATGTCATCTTTCTCTAGTTTGATTTTTATTTCCTCGTCTATTTAAGTGTTACACAAAACTTAACACATTCTGAAAAATGATAGTATGATAATCATTTAATTGTTTGTTTGCATTACTTTTTCCTTCGAATTTTTTTTATTACATCAAACCACATATCACTGCGCATGATATACAGACTGTAGTCTTGTGTAGTTGACAGATATTTTTTCATATATCCACAAACTAAAATAATTTTGTTTCAGCTTATAAAGGTCTAAATAAATTTTGGCACTTTGGCAAGTGCTATACAGCTGAACAATATAATGATTTTGCTGACAGGGTTTTTGTCTTTTTTGAGCAGTTCTTTAACAATAACAACTGGCTCGGCTTCTATGCTGCATTCTTCGGACTGTTCACTGGGACCTCTTTAGCACCCAACTCCATTGTGTTGATTGAACTTTGAGCATGTACTGGCTTTTAGTTTAATTATCACGTAATGACGCTTTTTTTATGTTTTGAATATTTTATTTTACAACATCTGTAAGTTTATTTCATTAACATTTGTCAAATTTTTCAATCTATTTTATCATAAAAATGAACAGAACTTAGTCCACAATATACAATAGCATCATCACTTTATTAACATGATTTCTTTCCTCCTCTGACAATATTGATAAACCTCTGTTAGAAAGAAAAACACTGATCCAGTCATTTTATGCTAGCAATGGATGGGCACCCATCAATGGGGCAATCTTTATAGTAACGTCCATTGTATTTCCTATATCCCCGCAATCTCACCTTGTTTGCGTAAAGTGTGCAATGATAATCTGATGTCATCACGTCCATGTGTTGATTTAAGGTGTGGCATCAATCTTTTAATCTTATCCTTACTGGCTTACACACTGGGCACTTATATATATTCCGTTCCTTTCCCATTTTGAACTTTGAATTTTTTTCACGAGCGCAAAAAAAGTACGTCTTTACTCGACAAAATCTTGTGTAAGACTGACACAACACACCTGCAAAAGATCACAGGAAGTTTAAATTAGCAAGTTTATAATGTCATTTGGCTTAACTGTCCCTGTAGTAAATGTTTCTTCCAAATTGGGATTGCCAGCTCTTACCTCATCATTAAGGTCATTCAGATGTATATACATAAGATTCCTGTTTTAAGATAAAGTTTTGAAGAACACAAGGACTGACGATAATATTCAGAATCATTGTAACTTGAGTCACATCCAAAAAACTTTAATTTATGAAACTTTCCTTTTAACAATCCAAAACACCTTACTATATCCACCCTTGTAGAGCTGTGTGCAAAATTAAACTTCTTTTGCTCACTGATAAGGTGGCCATTGTCTGGAAATGGTACAATCAAAATTGATTATAAGCTATTATGAAGCTGAATCCCGTAAAAGGTGAAATGCTTGTGGACAGTCCTTTTGCAAATGGTCATGCAAGGAACTATTCCTGAAAACTTGCGTCATGGACTGATCCAGGGTATACAGAGTACACATCAAGAAATTTAAGAGAGCTGTCACATACACCCTGGAGGTGAAATGCAGTAAAATCCTATACGACAAATATAGTCCCTAAATTCAGAAGGTCCTGTTATTGGAATATATGTCCCATCAATGGCACCAATTACCCTTGGGAAACCCTGTCTTTGGGAAAACCTGTCCATTACATCTCCATTTTGTTGTTTGTCAGGCCATGATATAAGTTTGGGAAGAATGTTTTCACTACTCAGTATGTTGCAGAAATTTCCCAAGTAATACTGTAGAGAGCCTTTACTCTTGCCATAAAGCATGAAAATTAAACTTTCACTTGGTGTTCCAATGATTATTGATTATGATAAATAAAATATCAGTCTTGTGGAACAAGGTCTCCATGGTACAAAGCCTTAAGAATTCTGTTCGGATACTGACGATGTTTTCCTGGCATTTTAAATCTCACTTTTGATATTAAATTTGTTTGCTAATATTTCAATTTTGTTGTGTCAATAATTTTGTTTACAGCTTTTGATGAATTTAAAGTATTTTTACTCGAAATGACATTCATGTCATACGGGAATGTGCTAGAAATAAAGGATCGCTGTATCTTGGCACAGTTTCTTCCACATAGTTTGAAATCCTGACAGTTCCAAGCAATACAGCTCGTTTTCTTGTCCTTTAGAGCAAGAACCTTGGCTACAGGGTCACTTTTATTGATTTCAATATTATCTGCTAACTCATCAAATACAACTTGTTATATTATTATTTTCTGAGCCATCTTGGATTTTACTGTGGCTGTTTGCAAGTGTTCAATTAATAGCCTGATAATTCGCAGAGCAGGTGCTCGCTCAAGCGCTGACTTTGTTAAACGTACCGCCCGATGTTTTACCAATTGTTAAATAATTTCTACCTTTTGTTAATTTTTAAATGATTTATTTAATTTTCAATTATTGTTTCTTTCAAATCATTGAATTTTGTACAAGAAATATCTGACATATTTTGATCTAAGTGCATTTGTTTATTTACTTATAATATTATTATTATACTATGATATATGGCCAAAAATTAAAGGCATACTAAAATGACTACGCAATAAACTTAAAACACAATTGGTCAATATTTTACCCACCTGTTGCTGTATATCAATGTAAATTGATTCATTTTACCCAGGGCTTGATAACATGTTAATCAACAGTGGGTATCCGACAATGCTCCCATCCTCCATTTTTCATTCTGATAAGCCAATAGCCTTTGGCCCATTGTTAGCCATTGGCCCATTCTCTTGTCTTCTTCCTCACAATTCGGTGTGTCGCCTTGAATTCAGAATCCTGATTATCCTTACTTTTCCTTCTTATTATGGTACTCTGTGTGCCATCCTATATTAGAAGTTAAGAAAGTCAACTATGCACTAAAAATTTCTTATCAATACATGAGTGAATGATACAACTTAATAATATCTTTTTCATTAACAATAATCCAACCCTTTCTATTTGTATGCATATTTATGTCATTTTCCATCCTATACTGTATGTATTTGTATTAAATTTATTTTCTTATCAGGCCCTTTACATGTGATTTTTCACTAACTCTAAATTAGGAAGAATGTACTGTAAAATTTACAATGCATACATATTACACAATTCTCCCCTGCAGAATCTAAAACAACAAAATCATTGGTTTTCTGGTTATCTAGAACCTCAAGAAGAGTTGGGTATGTTCTGCAACTACAATGAAAATATATTTCTAGTTTCCTGGATTAATTTAGCCGTAAAAACAAATTCTGTTACCAGGAATGACCCATCAGTTGAACTGTAATCATTCATGAAACAGACAAAATCCCCTGAATCATCCATGGACTGAATAGATAATTTTCCATGCTCTAAAAGTTAAAAGCAAAATAATATTAAAAAGGGAAACTGTATCTGCATTAGTGCTTAATTTTGTTATGTTTGATGATTGTTGTTTTTAGTTTTTTTTCTTAAAATGACTTATCAACTGAAACACTTTTAACACATAGATTTTTCTTTCTTTTCTTGACACTCTGCACTTCATCATGTACAGAAGGTTGAAAATGATCAGGATTTGCAAGAAATGCAAAATGTGTACAGTTTCTTAAAGTCTGTTAATAATATATAAAACAAGTAAATGGTTTCTAAGTGATGATGTCTAACAATGACTCAGCAGAAATCCAGGGCGCTTAAACAAATGTTGACTCTGTTCCCTCTTGATATTTTACGACAAGCAATTTAGTTTGATAGACTGCTGAAACAAAGATAGTTTCTCGGTTGGGAACCTATTCTCAAATATATCCCTAGATGTGACTTCAGGTAACCTAAAATCTAATAATATTTTTGTTATATCTGCAGAACATGAAGGTTGATAAGTTTCTAAGTATGGAGTCTCTAGACAATTAGTCTATGCACATTGCTTGTATTAGGCCAAATGTTAACTAAATATGTGTTCAACCTGACATCTAAAATTTCAGATGAATCAATTTATTTCTTTAATTCATTCACACTAGCTGGAAGAATTTTACAGATAGTTTTATTATATATTTTATCAGGTCTACTTCTTTTCGATTTTTTGTTGTTGGCTATCTGCTTCATTTCTTTTAAATCTTCATTGGTATAAACACAGTGAAGAAAACAGTTGGTACTGAAATGGTACTTTTCCCTAAGAATGTTTAAAAGATTTTGTTCCATAAGACCAGAAAAACACCCAGACACTAAATACTTGATGTAGAAAATTTCTTCCTCATTGATTTAACATTTAGATACATAACATACAAAAGTTCCAGAAGTGCAATTGTCTATTGCAGATAGCTTTGCAATTTCTTGCTCAATGGTGAAAAATTTCTGATCAGTTGATTCTATTATGCCAATCTCTTTAATTTTATTTAGATTGTCATGCTGACTAGAAATAGCCTTACGGCAAATTGAAAGATTTGTTAGTAAGATACTAAACCACGGAATATCATTTTCCTCTAGATTATATGTTTCTGTAGTTGAATGTTTTCTTTTTAAAGATTTTTGGGCCTCAAATTGGTGCCTGAGAAGTAAGTATTGGACATTTCGGTCCGGGTCGTTTGTACTGAATCATACTTGCTTTTATTTGAAATAGAATAGAATTGTTATGGTACATTAGATATATTAAAGTTTGAGGTAGATGAAATCGGGCAATCTACATTATCTGGACCTACATAAGTTGACCAATCCTTCCCTAATAAGCTATGTTTAGCTTAAAACTTGCTTTGATCATCTTCATATCAAGTTGGATGATGTAAATAGGAAAATTGTAAATACTTCCCGTTGTCATAGGCACTAAAATTCTTTTTAGAAATGCTGAAATCTTCATCAAAGAACAATATCTTCAACTTTGACATATTCAAATTTTATACAAAGGAGTTAGTTATCACCTGACTAAAACAATCATTTCATTTAAACTTTTAATCATACATTTTAAAGAATCGGTTTCACATCTTAAATATAGGACTGCAATGATGTGAAAAGTAATGTAACTAATATACAAGGTGTTTGGGACAATTTTGTAAGTTTGTCTTCTCACTGAACTTCCCACTAGGTTGTATGGCAATCTAGTCTTCCAAATATGGAAACAAATCTTCATTCTTTAAAATTAACATTAAAGAATTAGTAACAGACAGAAGTGAAGGCCAAATGATGGCAGACTTACAGTATTCATACACACAAGAATCTTCAATGCAAATGTCTAACATAATACTAATTGAACTACTTGCAAATTCGAAAACAAACATATTTATTAACATGCATAAGAGACTTGTTACTAATGAACGATCCTCTGCTATAAATTTTACTGCAATCTTTTGGCTTAATTGCTTTAAACTTGAAATTACTTACATCATAGATATGGCGAACTACATGCATTTCCAAAACGTTTAAACTCTCAGCTGTAAATCCTGTGGAACCTTCCCACCTGCAGAAACCTTCCTTTACAATGACATGGGCATCATATTCACCAATTGAGGGAAAAGTTTCGGTACATTTTTCCCATTTGCAATTTATGCATTGCAGTTTATTTGCTTTGGTTATTTCTTGATGTTTTACATGGCACTTAATAACATGGTCTAAGAGAAAGTCATAGTTTGAACAGACTATGGCACATTCTGGGCACGGTAGCCATGTATAAATATATATAAACAATAAGAAACCAATATATATATATGCAACTTAACATTTTAGCCACAATATACAAATGTCCACACATATAAAAAATAACATTTTGTCTAAGTATATATTTTTCCAGACTTTTCAAATTATATTTTTTGCTCATTTTGCCATAAAAACCGAAATATGAGGAAGTTTTTAAAAATGTCTGTACTTATCTAAGTGGTTATATTTGGTAATTAATGGAAGAAATTACTTGTTTTTTTGGCTAATTTTTTTCTCTCGTAATTACTGTACACTTGATATTTTGTTTTGGCAGGCAGGTTGGTGTTGCTTAATCCTTTTTTTCTATAAAAGAATAATTTAAATCATTTACATGATCACTATAGTTGACTATTAGATTTACATAATAAATCATATTTCTTATACCATGAATAATTAAAATATGGAGACAGATGAAGGAATAGTTCTATATTATCTAAAGACTTATTGCCAAAAGTGGTATTTACTAAAGTATGGAAAATAAATGACCCTAATTCTGCCCTTGATAGATAAAAAAGAGCGAGGATAATGTAAGAATTACCAACAGAAGATTTTATTAGAACAAAATATCCAGTTTTCTTTAAATAGTCATGCTAAAAATCATTGTAAAAAGCATTGTTACCCTATATGCTCCAAATACTTTATCCACTGGCATTTGTACTGCCACGTCATCTGTAACACTTATTACCATGTAGTCCTGACAAGACGTCACACTCTATATGATCAACTTCTCATTTTTATCAAAATGTTTCACTTAAAGGTGCCCACTTTCCAGCTTTACAGGTGGACAAAATACATTTTGGTGATCCTTTATGCAAGCAGTTGAGTAGAACTACATGTACCAACAACCACCAAGCTTCTGTATTAAAATGGATCAGATAACTTCCTCTTATGAAATAATCTCGACTCTTTGGCAATATCAAAACCAACAGCATTGAGGGGCAAGTGGTTCAAAGCCAACAACCTTAATCACTTGGCCACAAATAACACAATATCTCTTAAAAATTGTCAAATAATTTAGAAAAATTCATGTGTTTAATACATTCTTATCATACACACATATCATACATACACATGTATGACCAGCAAAGAATAAATGACAGTTTCATAACAGTAACATGCTAAGAAATCTAACATATGGTGTACTCTGGCTTATATGTCTCATGATGCTGTTTCCACCATGAATCCACTACATCAACTTCAGCGGGCTGTGACCGTATAGAAAAATTTCATCTTATTCTCCCACCTTCGAAAATTTACACGACAAATAGTGTTTGGTGAACATCATCCCCATGCAAAAATTCACAAATCTAGTCACATTTGAATTTTTTAAATTGTAATTCACCCAATAAAAAAGAAAATTTCATTTAAAATTAAAAATTTTTTTTTTTTTAAAAATTTAAATTTTAATGAAAAATGTAATTTCATTTTATTATATTATGATAAGTTTGATATTTCTTATATATTCATTGTCCTTGTCGGTTTAATTATGTCATTATAAAATTGACATTACCGTATAATCTTTGATGAGAAGTTCAAATTTGATTGTGATGTTAATACCGTATGAACTTTGGGAAAAGAAGGGAAAACAATGATATATTTGAAAGACTTCATTATAAATATAGTGGTATAGTTATTAAGAAATTCTCATTCAACATTTTTGTAAGACATTATTGTTGTAATTGTTATTAATATGTATAGTTACAATTGTGCCATAAATAATTTCAGAAGTATTGTCTTAATTTTAGAAACTCTTAACTGAACCAAGTTTACTGATTTTGTTTAATTTCAGAATATATTAACCTTTTCAGCGTATCTGCCACTTTCTTATATGTGTCCTGGAGAGCAGAGTATGTACAGATGTTCTTTTCTTGGGCACAATCCTTCTAGGCCGGTGTGCTTTGGATACGCTGGTGTTGGTTGTAGTTGTTGAACCCCCCCTCCCTTTTTCAATAAAAAAGGTTGACTGGTAGATGTAAGATTAGTTTTTGTCTCTTTAAGATGTTTTATTTCTTCTTGAAGTTTATCCCCAAAAAGTTTGGTTGCTGATGAAGGTTCACCGTTGGCTACACAATGGTTTGTATGATGGCAAAAGATCTTTTTTGATTTTTTCCTTCCCACATCGTTTGATTGATTAATTCCATACTCTAAAATTTTGAATGTATCGGCTGCAAGATCTCTTGCCTCTGATGCAGGTCCTTTCTCTATAAGATTTTGCATTAGTTTTAGGGTTGGAACAAGTGCATGGCATAATGTAAATTGGTTTTTCTGCATTACATAATCAAATGTTTTGGTTTCTCGTCTTAACTGTCGCCATAATTGTTCATCTACTTGACTTAAAAAAAAATTATTGAAGAACTTTGTTATGCCCCCATTTCGAAGAAAAGGGGGTATATTGCTTTGCACTTGTCGGTCCGTCGGTCCGTAGACCAAATGGTTTCCAAGTGATAACTAAAGAACCCTTAGGCCTAGGAACTTCAAACTTGGTATGGTGATTGGTCATGACCAGCAGATGACCCCTATTGATTTTGGGGTCAAGGGGTCAAAGGTCAAGGTCACATTGACCTTGTAAGCAAAAACGGTTTCCGATCAATAACTAAAGAACCTTAAGGCCTAGGAACTTCAAACTTGGTATGGTGATTGGTCCTGACCAGTAGATGACCCCTATTGATTTTGGGGTCAAAGGGTCAAAGGTCAAGGTCACATTGACCTTGTAAGCAAAAACGGTTTCCATTCAATAACTAAAGAACCTTAAGGCCTAGGAACTTCATGATCAGTAGATGATTTTGAGGTCAAGGGGTCAAAGGTCAAGGTCACATTGACCTTGTAAGCAAAAACGGTTTCCAATCAATAACTAAAGAACTTTAAGGCCTAGGAACTTCAAACTTGGTATGGTGATTGGTCATGATCAGTAGATGACCCCTATTGATTTTGGGGTCAAGGTGTCAAAGGTCAAGGTCACATTGACCTTGTAAGCAATAACTGTTTCTGATCAATAACTGAAGAACTTTAAGGCCTAGGAACTTCAAACTTGGTATGGTGATTGGTCATGATCAGTAGATGACCCCTATTGATTTTGGGGTCAAGGGGTCAAAGGTCAAGGTCACATTGACCTCTTCGGTAAAAACGGTTTCTGATCATTAACAAAAGAACCCTTTGGCCTAGGAACTTCAAACTTGGTAGGGTGATTGGTCATGACCAGCAGATGACCCCTATTGATTTTGGGGTTAAGGGGTCAAAGGTCAAGGTCACATTGACCTTTAAAAACGATTTCTGATCAATAACGAAAAAACCCTTAGACCTAGGAACTTCAAACTTGGTATGGTGATTGGTCATGACCAGGAGATGACCCCTATTGATTTTGGGGTTAAGGGGTCAAAGGTCAAGGTCACATTGACTTTATAGGTAAAAACGTTTTCCAATCAATAACGAAAGAACCCTTAGGCCTAGGGACTTCAAACTTGATATGGTGATTGGTCATTATCAGTAGATGACCCCTATTGATTTTGGGGTCAAGGGGTTAAAGGTCAAGGTCACATTTACCTCTTGGGTAAAAACGGTTTCTGATCAATAACTAAAGAACCCTTAGGCCTAGGAACTTCAAACTTGGTATGGTGATTGGTCATGACCAGTAGATGACCCCTATTGATATTGGGGTTAAGGGGTCAAAGGGCAAGGTCACATTGATCTTGTAGGTAAAAATGCTTTCAAAATCAGTAACTTAAGAACCCTTTGGCCTAGGAACTTCAAACATGGTATGGTGATTGGTCATGACCAGCAGATGACCTATTGATTTTGGGGTCAAGGGGTCAAAGGTCAAGGTCACATTGACCTTGTATGTTAAAACAGTTTCCGATCAATTAACTAAAAACGCTTAGGCCTAGGAACTTCAAACTTTGTATGATGATTGGTCGTGACCAGCAGATGACCCCTATTGAGTTTTGGGTCAAGGGGTCAATGGTTAAGGTCATGACCAGTAGATACTTGATAACCCTTATTAATTGTTTGATCACTGGGTCAGAAGTCATGCATAATAACCTTATCACATGACTAATTGGCTGCTGATAGGGGGCATACATGTTTTACAAACATATCTTGTTTAATTATAATATGAAATTAATGGTAGCAGTTAATTATTTTAATCTAAGATTTTTCCGTCCACTCCATTATCGCTAATGCCTTGTTTTGACCACTCCACATCGCTAATCGCTGCGTCTGTAATCTGTTGGGCCCTTAAAGGGAGTTTAAGTGTTGGATGAAATTTCAGAATAATAACCTTTTCAGTGTATCTGCCACTTTCTTGTATGTCTGCCGTAGAGAGCAGAGAATGTATAGATGTTCTTTTCTTGGGCACAATGCCGCTAGGAACCAGTGAACACTGAAGCAAATTCCGATTCTAGCACATTCATTTGTCTTACATTCCATCACTTTTTTATACAAATTTGTTGTTACGGTTTCATTTTGTGTGCTCTCAAAGTAGGTTGATATACAATTCAATGCAAAATATTTAAAAAAAAACACACATGCTGTAAAAACTGATTTTAAATGTAAATATGAAACTTTTCCACTCTTAAGTCTGAGTGTTGTTTACAAGAGAAATGAAAACTAAGATTATTAAGATTTATTATCTATTCAATAGTCAAACTTACTTATTGCACATATGAATGAGTATTATTTCCTTTTCACAAACTTCTAGATGTTTTGTGAATTTGTCTGCCTCGTATTTATTGAAGGCGCTAAAGGTCAGCTTTGTTCTGAAATTTAAATATGTTATAGAGGCAACTCTCAGCAGTGGATGCTTCCATCATACATATTTATTATTCTAAATATTGATGCATAATGTTCCTCATTGTGGTTAGAGATATAATATTTGTTGGAAGACCTGTCATGACTCTATAGGTCTACATGTAAGATTTTACATGTTTGGTTGACATTTTTATCCAATGAAACAAACGTTTTTAGCTTGACTTTTTTTTTTTTTGAAAAAAAAAAGTAGAGGTATTGTTATAGTCAGGTCGGCGTTCCCGTTGCCGTTGCCGTCCGCAAACTTGTACCTGGATCATAACTTTTTTATTTCTTGGTGTATTGTCTTCATACTTGGCCACAACAACCCTTGGGACAAGACCTTTCAGTAGACCACACTAACCTTGACCTTCATCCATAAATGACCTTGACCTTCAAGGTTAAAAGTCCAATTTTTGCTTGTTCATGCTGTTATTGGCTGTAACTTTGTTATTTTTGAATGGATTGTCTTCATACTTGAACATAATAATCTTTAAGGATATCCCTTAAAAATAACCAGCCAGACCTTGACCTTCACTCATAAATGACCTTGACTTTGAAGGTCAAATTATTGAAATTTTCATTTTTTTTGGCTTTTATTGGCTGTAACTTTGTTATTTTTGAATGGATTGTCTTGAAACTTGAACATAATAATCTTCAAAGATTACTGTTAAAAATATACCGAAAGACCTTGACCTTCACTCATTAATGACATTGTCTTTGAAGGTCAAATTATTGAAATTTTCATTGTTTTGGCGGTAACTGACTGTAACTTTGCTATTATTGAAGGGATCAACTTCATATTATAAGAGAACATTCTTAAGGACCAGACCTTGTTGTTTATCAAACCCAGATTTGCTTGGGCTCTTTAATGACCTTGACCTTGAAGGTTAAATTACTGAATTTTCTCAGATTTGTGCATTAAATGACCATAATTATATATTTATTGGTGTGTGTGTGTGTGTGTCTATATATATATATATATATTAACAACAACAACAACAACAACTAGAATTGCGTCATTGTTTCTATTTATAGAATTGCGTCATTCTTTCTATTTATAGAATTGGGTCATTGTTTCTATTTATAGAATTGCGTCATTCTTTCTATTTATAGAAATTGCATCATTGTTTCTATTTTTAGAAATTGCGTCATTTTTTCTATTTTTAGAAATTGCATCATTGTTGCTATTTTTAGAAATTGCATCATTTTTTCTATTTTTAGAAATTGCGTCATTTTTTCTATTTTTAGAAATTGCATCATTGTTTCTATTTTTAGAAATTGCGTCATTGTTTCTATTTTTAGAAATTGCATCATTGTTGCTATTTTTAGAAATTGCGTCATTTTTTCTATTTTTAGAAATTGTGTCATTGTTGCTATTTTTAGAAATTGCGTCATTGTTTCTATTTTTAGAAATTGTGTCATTTTTTCTATTTTTAGAAATTGCATCATTGTTGCTATTTTTAGAAATTGCGTCATTTTTTCTATTTTTAGAAATTGCGTCATTGTTGCTATTTTTAGAAATTGCGTCATTTTTTCTATTTTTAGAAATTGCGTCATTTTTTCTATTTTTAGAAATTGCGTCATTTTTTCTATTTTTAGAAATTGCGTCATTTTTTCTATTTTTAGAAATTGCGTCATTTTTTCTATTTTTAGAAATTGCATCATTGTTGCTATTTTTAGAAATTGCGTCATTGTTGCTATTTTTAGAAATTGCGTCATTTTTTCTATTTTTAGAAATTGCGTCATTTTTCTATTTTTAGAAATTGCATCATTGTTGCTATTTTTAGAAATTGCGTCATTTTTTCTATTTTTAGAAATTGCGTCATTTTTTCTATTTTTAGAAATTGCATCATTGTTGCTATTTTTAGAAATTGCGTCATTTTTTCTATTTTTAGAAATTGCGTCATTTTTTCTATTTTTAGAAATTGCGTCATTGTTGCTATTTTTAGAAATTGCGTCATTTTTTCTATTTTTAGAAATTGCGTCATTTTTTCTATTTTTAGAAATTGCATCATTGTTGCTATTTTTAGAAATTGCGTCATTTTTTCTATTTTTAGAAATTGCGTCATTTTTTCTATTTTTAGAAATTGCGTCATTGTTGCTATTTTTAGAAATTGCGTCATTGTTGCTATTTTTAGAAATTGCGTCATGTTGCTATTTTAAGAAATTGCGTAATGTTGCTATTTTTAGAAATTTGCTTAATGTTTCTATTCATATATATATACAAAATATATAAACAAAACTTATGTGACAAGACAGACCAACTAAATTTATAAAAAGGAAACATTAAGATATGTTCAAACCTTTCTATGTTTGCGTTTAGAAAAAGTAAAAAGTCGAGCGTTGCCCCCACCCGGCGGTGGCTCTTGTTGAAACAATGAAACGAAAAGTTCTAAAAATTTCTTTTAATATTTTCTTTTCTTTTCAGTGAAATTTCAATATTAAAGTTGTTATTTTTCATGCTTTTAGGAAATCTTGTATGGGAATCCAAAACTTAATAGTTCCATCCCATCAAGGTTAAACAGGTAAAATTACAATAACTGACCTCTTTGTCAGCACATTTAGCGGGAACCATCAGTGCTCTAGCAAAGTTAGAGTCTAAAACAAAGACGTCCCTTCTGCCTGACTGCTCTTTCTTATGTCTGTAAAAAGACAATCCCTCGTCTATCAATCAGTAAGATTGGTACATTATCATGTACTATATTTTTTTTAATCAAATTAATCAATGATGAATAATTTTATGCATAATCTTTGAAAAATAATTAATTTAATGACAAGATTATCAAAGACCATTGAAAATGCTGTCATCAAGCCATTGATTGTCTTTGATTTTTTCAACTTCTCCCCTCCAAATGTCATATCCATAGACTCGTAGCCAGATTCCATCTGCGATTCCCGGCAGTTGTGCAACTCTGTTATTAAGTATCATAAATTTGTGCATGTCTTCATCACACTCTGTCATAATGTCTACATGTCTACAGCCTCCTGTGATGTGAGCATTGTTCCAAAGTCTGAAAAGACACATTCTGATCTGCCTCCTCCAGATAATTTCAGAGTTCTTACACCTAACAATTAAAATTAAAAAAAAAATGAAATGTATGAAACTGAAATATAAAAAGCAATTCACCTACAGTACATCTCTTGCATAGTGAGTGATATATAGCTTTGCCAAACTTTGTGTTGACTGGCGTATTGATTTGTATGCTTCCATGAATTGATATATGTCCTCTATATATCATTATAGTAGTATGTAAAGAAAATATTTATGACATTGAATATTAAAGTTGCAAAGATGTTTTTCAGGTTATATGGCCCTGTATCATATTAATTGCCATTGTTGTTGTTATAGTATGGAAGAGAGGTTTCTTCATTTTAGTTGTCTTATACCTCATCTATGGAGGAGTGACACATGGAACTTGTATTTCCCTTAAATAAACACCCACAATTCTATACATATGTAAGTTCTAGTGTTTTTCCCAAGTACAAGCCATGAAT